>NC_041400.2:73645953-74245953 GCF_900747795.2 Erpetoichthys calabaricus | reverse complement strand
AGAAGGAATAACTCGAGTTTAATGCAATGCAAAATAAAAAATAACAATTCACAGTACTGCTTATGAAGACAGCGGAAGTGCATTTTCCACATACTGTACATCAGCTCTTCGTGGCAACTACACCGTTGTATCATTTTGCATTGTATTGTATCACTATATTATTTTTCGTCTGCTGTCGGAGAATTACAGGAGTCCATAAGTTTATACGAAGGCGATGCCTTATCATCAGGTAAACTAATAAATTTTTCACTTCTTGCCTTTTGACACACCGCCTAATTGGCTCAGATGAAAGTATTGTGGGTGCTTGCAGACAACTTTTTCACAGAATTCGTAAAAAAGGTGCAAAAATCATCTGCATCCTCAATGTAGAAAACCTTAATGGCAGGTGTAACAAGAATCCAAGAGGCCGAGCGTATAAGTGGATATCGATTACATCCCCTTGGTTTATTTAAATAATGTTAAGTGCTGAGGTAGTGAGGTGGTGCGCGGAGACACAAAACAAGAGTTCAACTGAGGTTCTGGGTGATCTTTCTTTATCTCAGCCATACTCTGTAAATCCAAACGTACGAACACCCAGGTCCTGACACTTCCCTTTTCTTTCTTCCAGTTTCTCTACATAACCAACTACAACACAGAAAATATCTCCTGTGCACTATAAATACTTTAATGCAACTCATCATCAAAAATAATATAATCTCAAGTATAAATAGTATTGTTGCAAATATTCAAAGTGCAGCCATAACGTAAATTTAATATATTCTTCGTGGCATAAGAAGTAGCCAGTTTAGAAGGCACTTAGCGATTAACGAGCGCGTCGAGGAGTACGCACACACTTAAAAAATAATGGTTCTTTAATTGCACTATATGGTTGTTTGCTAGGTTGTGTTGTTCCTCGTAGCGCCATTGCTTGAACAAACATCATTTCATTCTGAGACAGTTTCGCTGTATATGAAATTGGTTCTTCGTGCTTTGAGAAACTTCATAATACATCGGAAAAAGATCGTTAATGTATGGTGGGCTGGTGGACTAATAGATTAAGAAAACCTGGACTTAGCTTGTGTTACTGAATTTATGCTGCGAGACAGATTGATATTTTACAAATCTGTTACCATCAATTTGTGGTTATTTACTGTATGGAGCCTGTTACAGATCTAAATAAATAAAAGTTATTTCTGAAACCTTTATGGATGTTTTTTTTTTGGAACCAAAAGTAATTCTCCAATGGCATCGCTCTGAAGAACCACTCTGGCACCTTATTTTTAGGAGTGTAACGGAGAATTTAACGTGTTAATTTACTTATGATGAGTTCTGAGTATCACACTTAAATGGAAAACTTATCCTGAAATTGATTTTGTTCTTAACGTTAAGATGCTTTCGGGAAAAGCAGCCATTTAAAATTAGGCCTATTATAGGAATTTCAGCATAGCAATATTTTTGATTAGCATGAGGCGTCGAGATCAGTAACAATACTCATTGGAGTTTACTCCATTAAATAATGATTAAAGAATGTCAAAAATTAAATTAGTTAAAAACTCTGGAAAGACGCAATTTTTAGGTTGGTTGACAACACTAAATTGTCTCGGAGTGTGTGTCTGTACGGCATCCGACAGGCTACTGGCCAGAGGGAGAGAGTAAATAATAATAAAAATAATAATATTACCTTTTTGATACATCTTTGGAAGACTTAGTATTTATCGGAATTGGTATAGACGTCATTTAATATTTAAAATAATATTTGATGTAAAATTACCGACGTTGATTTTGAACCATCGGTAATTAAGTTTAAATGTATTTAACTTTAACTGTACATAACAAAATGTTCAGTGTTACATTAATGATTGAAAATACATATATGAAAAGAGTGTGTGAGTGCTGAGCTGCGTTTCGGTTGAGTCGAGTCAATACTTATTCAATGCGCGAATAAAGCCTTTCTTTCTTTCTTTCTTTCTTTCTTTCTTTCTTTCTTTCTTTCTTTCTTTGAAACATATTACAGTCATAAATACAATCGTACAAACATATCCTGATATTTTGTCCAATAAATACATGTATACCTCAAGCAATCAGTCAAATAAACTAAAACATAGCCTCTATCCCCTATTGCTGTGGTTCCTAACATACAAGTAAAATCAGACAACAAAAAAGGGTTTAGTAGTTCACCTCAATAAAACACTATATCATTTTCCAATATATTTATGGTAGGTGGGTTAGGATTTTTCTGCTTAGAAAGATCAGCCTTTCTGCTTCCAATGCAGTATGAGATGCCATAATGGATTTTTCATTTTATAAATTATGTGATTTTACATCTGAGAATACACGCAAAAATAGTTCAGTCAGAGGAGTACTTGATGACACAATTTGAATTATGTTCTGTATACTGTATATGTTAAATGCATTTTACTACAATAATAAATATCACGATGTACACTCTGGTGCCACAGTGGTTCTTCAGAGCGTTGCTATTTTTTTAGTTTCCAAACTATCCTCTCATATGAATGTTCCAGAAAGAGTCTTTATTAATTTAGATCCGTAGTAGGCTCCGTACAGTAAATAACCGTAGACAGTTTTGTGAAATACCAAATGGCTCGTGATTTTAAGAGGACTGTTGATACATACGTGCAAGCTAGCAGGTTTTCATTAATGAGTTCCATTTTTATTAGGAAGTTTTTCAAAGCACAAAGAACCAACTTCATATGCAAATAAACCTTCACAGAATGAAATAGTACTTTGTAAAGCAATGGTTCTGCAGGGAACCACACAACCCAGTAAAAAACCATGAAATCTTATTAAAGAACCAATATTTTAAGACTGTACAGTTATAGATTAATTAAAGATGTTTTGCTCAACCTCAATAACAATGTTTTTTTTTATGATTGGCTGTATTGTACAGTTTTTCTGAAATTTAAATTGAAAGATCTTTGCCCCATCATTTCGTGAAAGTATGTAGATTATTTATTGAAATTTGTAAGACAGAATCGAGAAATACCGCCTGTATTGTTGCTACAGCTAGGCAGTATCAGCTCAGGAATGCCTATCCATGGAAAATGAATGAAGTGAAGCAAATCACTTATGAAGAAATTTGTATTTTGTATACATACGGTATAGCTGGAAGACAATCTTTAGGACACAGTAGCTCAAACGTCGCATACAAGTTTGTCTACATTTGGAGTGCCTAAGGGACTGGATAATAGTGACTTCCATAAACCAAATACTGCTTTCATGATTGAATTTTGGATTTTCACACACGAGGGAAAATGAAAAGAGCATCTTTTCCAGTATGTCCTACTGGGTTACTGGTAAATGAGTGTTTACTGGAGCGCAGTGGTGGGCATACACAAACGATTCTGAGCAGACTTTCCTTTCCACGATTAACCAAACAGGTGAGTTTTTTTTCCCCAGTTTTAATGTACGTGCATTTGAAGCCAGTGACAGAAGATCCTTTCTTTCCCTTTATTTCCTTTTCTACTTACAACTTACCTTACAACTTACTCAATAACATTTTAAAATGTTGCCCTCGTTTCTCTCTTCTCTTCACTTGCCTGTACCCCGCATTAACACTCGCATTGGCTGCGACTAATTTATCGCTCCTATAGGCGTACCAGCCCTGGCAAAAAGTGAGAATCGCCTCTTTCTCTCGTCATTAACATAGATATTCACATTCTATTTTATAACGAATATTTTGGGTGTTTACATTTTATAAATATTTGTCTAACAGGCGCTTTTATCTTAAACGACTTTCTAAAATGGTCAACGTAATGAAGTAATATCAGTCTGGAGACTATTTGTGAACAGATATTACAGGACAAGGTCAGAAAATTGATCACCACAAGTGAAAAGCTCAGAACAAAATTCAAGAATATCAGCTAGACGAATTCATCAAGCACGGAGTAGTTTCTCAGCGTTGGACTGGGTGTTGCCTTAAACGTTTAACACTGCCGGTAATTTATAGACCTCGCAGGAGCATCACGCTACAAAGGAAAGACGTGACCTGTTACACAAATGATGACAACTTTACGTTTATATAACTTAGTTTACTCAACAGTCGTCATCATTTACTGTAAGTCCGATAACCACCCACAATCCTCATCTCAACAACAATGTAACCAGGCGTATCGCCCTTACCGTCCATGTAGCCTGACAACTGAATTGTTAATTAGGTCTCTGTGTTCTACTTGTTGGATTGTGAGTAGACATTTATCTGCTCGTTTTAGTAAACCCGTTTAATCGGTTACGCGTCTCGAAGCTATTATTTCTTTTTTTAAGTGTGGGGATTTGAAGCCCTCTTGAGGCCTTCAGTTGTTATGTCAGTTACAACATTAAACACTTGGAGGAATTGTGACGAGAACTGCCCTACAAGCTTGCCAAGATTCTACAAATCAGGATCAAGTAACTTTAACGCAACATGTTTCTGCGTACGCACCGTTTATTCTGTACATGAGACCCCGATTCTTTATTGTCCTTTAAAGCCCTTTACTGCCATTTTTTACCAATTGAGGTATAATATACAATAGATTGTCCTCGGTGATTTTCAAACTTGTCATGGAATTCATAAGCTAAAAACCTCATGCTCCTCTGCTCATAAAGAAAGGACAGAGTTGTTTACAAAGAAATATGTTTGGGTACAAATTGTTTTTATTTAGTCGAGTGTATACTTGTTTTTGGTGGCTATCCATACAGTCCATTGAGATGATAACTGTAGTTAAGTTCAATCTGTTCTCAGCCCCGAGGTGTTGCTTCATCAGCCCCATTCAGATCAGGATTGCTTATCCAAAGTGTTGTGAAATGATCTGGTATCTGGATATATTATTTGAAAAAATGTTGTAAACATAAACAGCACATATACAATTTTCTGGCAAGATGAGCATTGTACACTAGGCTAAAGCCTTTTATATGAAGAAATACTGATGCCTTTAAAGACCTTACTGAAGCAGCAGTCTCATAGGGCCTATCAGAAATTTCACTCCCAGGACACTCCAATATCCCAAAGACATGCAGGTTAGGTGGATTGGCGCTTCTAAATTGGCCCTAGTGTGTGCTTGGTGTGTGGGTGTGTTTGTGTGTGTCCTGCGGTGGGTTGGCACCCTGCCCGGGATTGGTTCCCTGCCTTGTGCCCTGTGTTGGCTGGGATTGGCTCCAGCAGACCCCCGTGACCCTGTGTTCGGATTCAGCGGGTTGGAAAATGGATGGATGGATGGATGTAGGTTAGGCAGACTGGGGATTGTAAATCTTCCTCTTTGTGAGTGTTTCTTGTGATGGATTGACACACTGTTCAGGGATGCTTTGTGTCCAATGCTTCCAGGATAGTTCTTTGGCCCAAAAAACTGTTAACTGGATTAAGTGGGGTTGAGAATGTTATTTTATGCTTTAGCTCTACAGTAGTGAAAAAACTGAAGAAAATAAATAATGACATTTCTCTGCCATTTACTTAAAATACCACATTTTTCAATGTTTTAATGTGTCGTGTTTTTTTAATCATTCCACACAACCATCTTATTAAAAGAGATGATTTTTCTGCTGCTAAAAAAGTAAATACATCCAGAGTTAGAGCTGGAAATTTGAAAAGTTCAGCCTGAAAGCAACTTGGCACAATCGTTACTGATAGAAATGAAGCATAGGAGCGGGTTTGACAAGAACCGGCTATTTATTTTAACATAGTTTTTCAATTGCTACTTACCAAAATATTTTCAAAATACCCAGTCTGAAGTTCCGATTGCTCTACTATCCACCACACTACTTGGTAGTTTATTCCGCTTATGTAAGGTTTCTGGTGTGATGAAACGTATCATTTGTGGAAGTTCACCCTTAACCATCTCCCATCTGTGTTTAAGTGATCTTGTTGAATAACACATTTTAATGTCACAGCTGCAACCCATTGTATTAATTCTGTTAATAATTTTGAACACTTCTGTTATGTCTCCTCTTATCCACTGTTGGCTTAAACTGAAAACATTCACATGTAGACCTAAAGTCAGTCTAATTGCTCTTCTCTGATTTTTTTTTTGTGCCGTTAAAAATCATTTTTGCAATATAGAGACCAGCACTACATACAATATTTCAGAAGAGGTGTTACTCTTGATAAAGCATTTAGTTATCAATTCTCCAGGAGTGTCCAGGAATTTCAAGCAGCTTAATAAATATCTTGCACTTTGTTAGAGCTAAACCTATGAGCAACACAATGAGAGAAGAGCACTCTCAATTCTGTCAAGCTTGTTTTGTAAGTGTTTCTTAAGTTTACTTTGACTTCATTGCAGACAGCATGAAAGCAAAATACCGTACTTCATGCTTTGTCTTGTCAACTTCATTTCATTTGTTAATATACATCCATCCCTGCATTTCAGGCCTGCAATACATTCCAAAAAAATATGTAACTGTAAAGCATTCACCATTTTGTAATGTTGCCATTCCTTCTCACAACACTTAAAAAGATGTTTTGGCAGTGAGCAATGAAGTGTTTCAGGTGTTATTTTGTCCCATTCTTTCTGCAAACATGTCTTAAGGTGTGTTTCATTATTGCACTTTTCATAACAAAATTCTGCACAAATTCTTTTTTGGGGACAGGTTAGGACTAAAGGCAGGCCAGTCCAGTACCTGTACCATCTTCTTCCGCCCCATGCCTTTGTAATGTGTGCAGCATGTGATTTTGCATTTTATGGCTGAAAAATCAATGGACATACCGGGAAAAGATGTCATCTTGAAGGCAACATATGTTGCTCTAAAATCTCAATGTACTTTTCTGCATTAATGCTGCCATCACAGAAGTATAAATTACCTTTGCCAAGGGCACTGACACAACCCTATGCCATTACAGACCCTGGCTTTTGGACTTCTTGCTGATAACAGTCTGGATGGGCCTTTTTGTCTTTGGATCACAGCACACTGCGTCCATTTATTCAAAAAAAGATTTGGAATACTGATTCATATGACTACAATACACATTCCCAATTTGTGATGGTTCATCCCAGATGCCACCAAACCCAGAAAAGTTGATGTCACTTCTGCACATGGTTAACATAAGACTTCTTTTTTGCACAGTAAATTTTAAGTGGCATTTGTGAATGTAACTCCGTATTGTAGTGCCTTGCCCATGAGGTTATATCAGCTATTAATGAGTGCTGTTCTTGATGCAGTGCCATCTGAGGTATCGGAGATCACAGGTGTTCACCTTAGGCTTGCACCCTTACTCTTTACACACTGAAATTCCTCCAGATTCCTTGAATCATTTAATGATATTCGGCACCGTAGAGGAAGAATTATCTCTTCCAATCTCTCTTTGAGGATCATTGTTTTTAAACATGTCAATAATTTTCTTGTGAATTTGTTGACAAACTGGGGATCCTCTGCCCATCTTTGCTCCTCAAAGACTCTTTCTTTCTTGGATACCGATTTTCTATCAAATCATGATTATAATCACCTGTTAACATCAACTGTTTGAAAATCACATCATTATTTAATTATTTTACCTCATTACTGGCCCTAATTTGCCTCCTTCCCGACATTTTTTGGAATGTGACCTTATGATCGTTATCAAAATAAATATATTCCAAAAACTGACATGGGATGTTACCAATTGTATTAAAACCAATTAAAGATGCTATTTATAAGCCCTTATTTGGCATATTTTAGAAGTCATTTCAGAGAGGTGAAGTACCTGAGAACTGGAAAGTTGCAAATATGACTCCAGTCTTCAAAAGAGACTATAAAATAGACAAAAGAAACAAAATAGATCCTGGTAATTATGGACCAATAAGTCTTACTTCTGTGTCATGCAAAATTATGGAAATTTATAAGAAGAAATACTGTAAACTACAAAAATATCTGCATGAAAACAGCACACTAATTAACAGTCAGTATGGGTTAATGAGAGGATGGTCTTAGCAAACCAATCTTTTAGATTTTTTTCAAACAGGCAATTGCAATAGTTGACAAAAACAAAAATATAACATATTTAGAATTTCAGAAAGCCTTGGATACAGTCCCACAACCAAAGATTAATTCTGAATCTAGAACCTGCAGGTGTCAGAGATAACCTACAAAACTGAGGTTCGGGTTGGTTAAACAGCAGAAAACAAAGAGTACAGGTAAGAGTAGAATGCCCCACATGAAGTGAGGACTTCAATAGAGTCCCTTTGGTGTCTGTCCTGGGACTATTACTTTTTCTGATTTTTATAAATGACATTGATTCTGGTGTACTTAGTAAGTTTGTGAAATTCACAGATGATAATATAATTTGAGCAATGACAGATACTGAGGAGGCAGCAAACAATTCAGAAAGACTTGAATAAGCTTCAGAATTGATCAAACATTTGGGAAATGCAGTTTAATCTTGAAGAGTACAAAGTGCTACATGTGGGCAAAAGGAAGGTCAATTATAAATACAAGATGGGAAATACTGTCCTTCTTGAAGCACAATATGAAAAGGATTTAGGGATTTATATTGACAGCTATATCTTCATCATTTATGTATTTAAATTTGCCTCAAAGCACAGTATTAGGAACTGACCAACTAAGGATTTCACTGCATATTGTACTGTATACATAATTTGTATTTGACAAATAAAATTTCATTCGATTTGATCTAAGTAATGGGCAGAAACTATTAAAAAACCAAATAAAATGTTAGGTTATAATCATAAGAACTGATGACTATAAATTAAGGGATGTCATGCTCAGATTATATAATGCACTCATGAGACCACAGCTCACAGATCACAGAGATCTTTCATTTCCATAGCACAGAAATATATATATTCAAAATGAATTTAACTGATGTGACACAAGAAAGTGATAATTTTCACAGTATTACAAAGTATAGAACTGAATAGAAGATTTGCTGAATACTAGAAGCAGGTTCAGTTGCCATCCCAGCAAACAAACGTTACTCCAACATTATCGGAAGGCTATGTATTGCTTACCGGAATATTAAATGTACAGTAACATTCCTGAGTAAAGTAAAAAGTTTGTATTTTTCTGCAAAACGTTATTTGTGAATGTTGGCAAACAACCTTTTTGGAAACTTTAAAGAACATAGTGTGCATAGTTTTAAGGGCTCCTGGTTTTCTGGGGTTATGGCTTCCGAAGGAGATGAGCTTGGGGGAGATTAGCTCTGCAACCCTGTTAATCTATGTTAGAGGGGGCCAAGGTGAAGAGTTAAGATTTTTGTTTAATGAAAGGCCAAACACAAAAATGTTTTATTTGTCTTCATCCACAACACGCTGAATATCAGGCCTGAGTTTCTTTCACCTTGCAAAAAAAAACAAAAACATCAAGAATCCCAATATAACACAACAGTGATATTTTCCATGTTTTAAATGTTCTGCAACTTTACTGAGAAGTATACATGTATACTTTAACAGATTTTGTTTATCTCTGTGTTACCACAACAGTCAAGTGCAAAATATTTTTCTGCAAGAATAAATCCATTCCATCCATCCATTGTCTCCCGCTTATCCGAGGTCGGGTCGCGGGGGGCAGCAGCTTGAGCAGAGATGCCCAGACTTCCCTCTCCCCGGCCACTTCTTCTAGCTCTTCCGGGAGAATCCCAAGGCGTTCCCAGGCCAGTCGAGAGACATAGTCCCTCCAACGTGTCCTGGGTCTTCCCTGGGGCCTCCTCCCGGTTGGACGTGCCCGGAACACCTCACCAGGGAGGCGTCCAGGAGGCATCCTGATCAGATGCCCGAGCCACCTCATCTGACTCCTCTCGATGCGGAGGAGCAGCGGCTCTACTCTGAGCCCCTCCCGGATGACTGAGCTTCTCACCCTATCTTTAAGGGAAAGCCCAGACACCCTGCGGAGGAAACTCATTTCAGCCGCTTGTATTCGCGATCTCGTTCTTTCGGTCACTACCCATAGCTCATGACCATAGGTGAGGGTAGGAACATAGATCGACTGGTAAATTGAGAGCTTCGCCTTGCGGCTCAGCTCCTTTTTCACCACGACAGACTGATGCAGCGCCCGCATTACTGCGGATGCCGCACCGATCCGCCTGTCGATCTCACGCTCCATTCTTCCCTCACTCGTGAACAAGATCCCGAGATACTTGAACTCCTCCACTTGAAGCAGGATCTCGCTACCAACCCTGAGAGGGCACTCCACCCTTTTCCGGCTGAGGACCATGGTCTCAGATTTGGAGGTGCTGATTCTCATTCCAGCCGCTTCACACTCGGCTGCGAACCGATCCAGAGAGAGCTGAAGATCACGGCCTGATGAAGCGAACAGGACAACATCATCTGCAAAAAGCAGTGACCCAATCCTGAGCCCACCAAACCGGACCCCCTCAACGCCCTGGCTGCGCCTAGAAATTCTGTCCATAAAAGTTATGAACAGAATCGGTGACAAAGGGCAGCCCTGGCGGAGTCCAACTCTCACTGGAAACGGGTTCGACTTACTGCCGGCAATGCGGACCAAGCTCTGGCACCGATCGTACAGGGACCGAACAGCCCTTATCAGGGGGGCCGGTACCCCATACTCTCGGAGTACCCCCCACAGTATTCCCCGAGGGACACGGTCGAATGCCTTTTCCAAGTCCACAAAACACATGTAGACTGGTTGGGCAAACTCCCATGCACCCTCCAGGACCCTGCTAAGGGTATAGAGCTGGTCCACTGTTCCGCGACCAGGACGAAAACCACACTGTTCCTCCTGAATCCGAGGCTCGACTATCCGACGGACCCTCCTCTCCAGGACCCCTGAATAGACTTTTCCAGGGAGGCTGAGGAGTGTGATCCCTCTGTAGTTGGAACACACCCTCCGGTCCCCCTTCTTAAAGAGGGGGACCACCACCCCAGTCTGCCAATCCAGAGGCACTGTCCCTGATGTCCATGCGATGTTGCAGAGGCGTGTCAACCAAGACAGTCCTACAACATCCAGAGCCTTGAGGAACTCCGGGCATATCTCATCCACCCCCGGGGCCCTGCCACCAAGGAGTTTTTTGACCACCTCGGTGACCTCAGTCCCAGAGATGGGGGAGCCCACCTCTGAGTCCCCAGGCTCTGCTTCCTCATTGGAAGGCATGTTAATGGGATTGAGGAGGTCTTCGAAGTACTCCCCCCACCGACCCACAACGTCCCGAGTCGAGGTCAGCAGCGCACCATCCCCACCATATACAGTGTTGACACTGCACTGCTTCCCCTTCCTGAGACGGCGGATGGTGGACCAGAATCTCCTCGAAGCCGTCCGAAAGTCGTTCTCCATGGCCTCCCCAAACTCCTCCCACGCCCGAGTTTTTGCCTCAGCAACCACCAAAGCCGCATTCCGCTTGGCCTGCCGGTACCTATCAGCTGCCTCCAGGGTCCCACAGGACAAAAGGGTCCCGTAGGACTCCTTCTTCAGCTTGACGGCATCCTTCACCACCGGTGTCCACCAACGGGTTCGGGGATTGCCGCCACGACAGGCACCGACCACCTTACGGCCACAGCTCCGGTCAGCCGCCTCAACAATAGAGGCACGGAACATGGCCCATTCGGACTCGATGTCCCCCACCTCCCTCGGGACATGGTCGAAGTTCTGCCGGAGGTGGGAGTTGAAGCTACTTCTGACAGGGGGCTCTGCCAGACGTTCCCAGCAGACCCTCACAACACGTTTGGGCCTACCACGCCTGACCGGCATCCTCCCCCACCATCGAAGCCAACTCACCACCAGGTGGTGATCAGTTGACAGCTCCGCCCCTCTCTTCACCCGAGTGTCCAAGACATGTGGCCGCAAGTCAGACGACACGACCACAAAGTCGATCATCGAACTCAGGCCTAGGGTGTCCTGGTGCCAAGTGCACATATGAACACCCCTATGCTTGAACATGGTGTTCGTTATGGACAATCCGTGACGAGCACAGAAGTCCAATAACAAAACACCGCTCGGGTTCAGATCGGGGGGGCCATTCCTCCCAATCACGCCCTTCCAGGTCTCACTGTCATTGCCCACGTGAGCATTGAAGTCTCCCAGCAGAACGAGGGAGTCCCCAGAAGGTATGCCCTCTAGCACCCCCTCCAGGGACTCCAAAAAGGGTGGGTACTCCGAACTGCTGTTCGGTGCAAACGCACAAACAACAGTTAGGACCCGTCCCCCCACCCGAAGGCGAAGGGAGGCTACCCTCTCGTCCACCGGGGTAAACCCCAATGTACAGGCTCCAAGTTGGGGGGCAATAAGTATACCCACACCCGCTCGGCGCCTCTCACTGGGGGCAACTCCAGAGTGGTACAGAGTCCAGCCCCTCTCAAGGAGATTGGTTCCAGAGTCCAAGCTGTGTGTCGAGGTGAGTCCGACTATATCTAGCCGGAACCTCTCAACTTCGCACACTAGCTCAGGCTCCTTCCCCTTCAGAGAGGTGACATTCCACGTCCCAAGAGCCAGCTTCTGTAGCCGAGGATCGGACCGCCAAGGTCCCCGCCTTCGGCCACCACCCAACTCACACTGCACCCGACCTCCTTGGCCCCTCCCATAGGTGGTGAGCTCATGGGAAATAAATATATACTGTAAAGATTTAAACAATAAGTGCTATCTGTTGTTTGACAATTTTTCCAGCTATCCATCCAGTAATTACTGTGTTATGGTTTATGCCATATAACAAGGGCATTTCACTTTTGTTTAGATTTACAGCATTTATACACATTATATCCACAAATTACTTATTTAATACCACTTCATTGATAAAAAGGTCCCAAATTTCAGTTTTTAATTTCCCCCTTCACTGTGTAGGATGCCATCAGCTGGTTTGAGAAAAGCTTACTCATCATTTCAGACTGCATCACACAGGTCTATGCCACCAACTCAGCCAAGCTGCTGGATCTAATGAAAAAGCATTAGTTAAAAATCATGGCAAACAGGAATTATCACAATTATAACTGCAAAGCAATATTACTATGTATTTAAAAATATAAAGAATGGTGTGTGCTTAGACTGAAACACACAAACTACATGGATTTTTTCCTGTTGACCTACTGTGTGCATAGAGCGAATACCATATTTTTACAAGGTCAATACTTTATTTAAGGGAGGTGGAGAAGTTGTCTATTTCTTAGGTGGTTTTTAATAGTTCTTTGAGAATATCAGATACATCTTTATGCATGTTAGTCCCAATACCTTTTGTTCATATTTCTCAGGTGCTCAGTTATAGTTTAAAGCTATATTAGAACTATCCACTGGAAATCTGCCAAACAAAAGTTATTTTATGGAATTTTATATTTAGAATTCATCAAATTTTTCTCACACAAATAAAATTTTTTATAAGTAGAAAAGTCACTTTAGCGATAAGCTTAATATTAATATCAAGGTGGATATTTCAGTTAGAGACTTAAACCCACCCTACAACTATTCACTAAAACTAGCTGTTGCATTAAATTCTTCACATACCAAACATATTTAATAATAATGATGCTTTTGTTATCCGTGCTGGTCCTGCTAGCTGTACAGTTCCATGATCTTCACCTCTCAGCTCTAGCACTTACAGACATTACGTTTTTATCTAGAAAAGAGGTGGGCAACTATTTTTATGGGGGGGGGGGGGGGGCACATGAGAAAACCAGCTTGTTGAGGAGGGATGAACACATTCTGTCAACTGTTACATTACAGTAAACATGTTATTTTTTTGACTTTAATAAAATGAATATCCACCAAATATTCACAGATTTTGTTTGATTTATTGAACCAAGGTGTTTTCCTCTAGAGGCTGCTAACTCCCTAGTTAGAATAAGTTATTTTTAATTGTGGCGTTTTAAGTAACCTGAACCTAAATAGATATAATATTACAAGGAAATATCCTTCCCATAGTGATACAGCGGTAAGAAATCACATAACAGAAAATAACTTAGCTTTCTTTACTGACGATTTACGCAGCATTACAGATGAAGGAAGCCATAGCAAGACCATTATCGAGGTGGGATCTCGATGTATACAGTCTGCCATTTTCGTCGCTGTGCTGGAAGGGTTTTCAGGACCAGATGACGATATCCTCATCCATCTGTCGGCTTCGAGGTGTTTGGGCAATGTTCCAAGGCTTTATACTTTTTTCTCCACATTCAGGCTCTTACTTAGGTAAATCATGCCATTCCAAACAAGGTAAAGAGAGGATTCAATTTCATGCACACAGAAATAGTACAATGCCCATTTTCGTAGTTGTCCCTTTCTCTCCTCAAATGCTTGCCTAGCAGTTCTAAATGCTGAGCCCCTCAGTGCTAAATCTGGCTCAGCTGTGCATGTAGAAAGAAAAGAAAAGATTTAAAGATTTAAAATATTCGCACAGAGCACAGTGACATTAATCTTATATTCTGATTACAGAAGGAACATACACACATAACATATCATGCTAACACAATCTACAATTCCTGACTGTGTAAAACAAAATAAGAAACACATTTTACTGCATTAATCATTGATAAATTATTTTACTGTCTCTGTACCTTTGACAACTTAGCGGAAAGAATTAAGTCTTTAATGAGCTTCAACTAGTGCACTGAAGTCAGATGTAATTCCTGATACTGCTATTTACAGTACAGCAGACAGACGATCATCACTGAGAGAAGCTATGTATCTGGATTTGTTGAATTTCATTACTGAGAATGTCTGTTCGTATATGTATGTTGAATCAAGGAGGACAAGCATTCCCTAAGCTAGTTTTTTCAAGTGTGGGAAATTTTTCTTTTTTTGAGAGAACTGTAGAATGTCAGTAATGGGACTGATTTGAATTCTGCCAGGTGTATGTATACGTTCAAGTTGTACCTCACTGGGGTCACTGTCCACATCACATGTAAAAGGAGGGGATATGGTGAACATTTCAGTGTCCACTGTTTTGGAATCTTCTGAGTGCCTGGAAAACTCACCATACAGTTCCCTGAGCATGGCTGCATACCTGTTAAGCTGATCAGCAGATAGATTCCTCCCTCTCAGTATATGAAGGTGTGTCAATGTGTTCCTGTCTACTTGTTGAGAGAAAAGCAGCAGCTTCCTCATGAAGGCCTTGACTAGGCTTTGCATATCTTGTTCAAAAAAGACATTTTTCCTGCAATTTTGTATTCAGTTCATTCATAAGTACAGTCATGTCAACAGCAAATGCTAAATCTGATAACCCCTCAGTGCTGCTTAGTTCAGGGACAGGGTTTCCTTTCATTTAACAAAACTCCTGAATCTCTGATTTCAGATCCCAGACTGAGCACTTTGGCCGGACTTAGCCATCTGACAGCTGTGTGGTAGCCCAGATTAGGGTGACCAGTCTCATGCTCCTCCAACAGTGTAACAAACTATCTGTGATTTAATGCCCTAGCCCTGATGAAATAAATATTTATTACAACAACAACCACATGATTAATTTTCAGCACTGATTTACATAGCACTTTTGGCCACTTTTTCCTGCATCCTTTTTAAAAGTCCAACATTTTTACCTGTCAGATTTGGAGAACTATCAGTTGTCATACCAACTAACCTTTCCCATTGCAGTCCCAACTTTTGCATGCATGTACTGACTTCAGTAAATAAATCCTTACTGGTTGTTATCCCTTTCACTGACCGCATAGATGTCAGTTCCTCAGCCATTTCAAAGTCTTTGATTATTCTTCATCCAAGGCCAATAAGAAGAAGTTGACATATTCCACCATGCATTTCAGCTGGTTCAGCAGTTTCTCCGCAATTTCCTCAATCCATCTTGTAACTGTTCACCATGAGAGGGACAGATGTTCTAACGTATCCTTCTTCTCTGGGCATAGAACAGGCTATATGCACACTCTCTTCCAGATTACAAATCAGTCAGCTGCTGCACTTCTGTGGCTGATATCAGAACAGACTAGCTATGGTATTTTTCACCCAATCGCTTCAAGATGTGCCCAGACGTAGGTGACACATGTTGCATTATTCAAACATTGTGCCAAACATCAGCAGCTAAAAAGGAAAAGGGATACAAACTAAACTTCTCAAAAAATTAAAGGAACACTTTGAAAACACAAGATCTCAATTGGAAAAAAATCCTGCTGGATATCTATACTGATATGGACTGGGTAATGTGTTAGGAATGAAAGAATGCCACATCACTTGATGGAAATGAAAATTATCAACCTACAGAGGGTTGAATTCAAAGACACCCCAAAAATCAAAGTGAAAAAATGATGTGGCAGGCTAGTCCATTTTCTCGAAATTTCATTGCAGTAACTCAAAATCGTACTCAGTAGTTAATGGCCCCCACATGATTGTATGCATATCTGAAGTTGGAGCGTGCTCCTAATGATGACGGATGATGTCCTGGGGGATCTCCCTCCAAATCTGGACCAGGGCATCACTGAGCTCCTGGACAGTCTGAGGTGCAACCTAGCGGCATCGGATGGACCGAAACAATGTCCCAGAGGTGTTCTATTTGATTTAAGTCAGGCGTGTGTGGGGGCCAGTCAATGATATCAATTCCATCATCCTCCAGGAACTGCCTGAATACTCTCACCACATGAGGCCGGGCATTGTTGTGCACCAGGAGGAACCCAGGACCCACTGCACCAGCATAGGGTGTAACAATGGGTCCCAAGGATTTCATCCCGATACCTAATAGCAGTCAAGGTGCCGTTGTCTAGTCTGTAGAGGTCTGTACATCCCTCCATGGATATGCATCCCCAGACCATCACTGACCACCCAATAAACTGGTCATGCTGAACGTTCTTCACGGCTTTTCCAAACCCTTTCACGTCTGTCATATGTGCTCAGGGTGAACCTGCTCTCATCTGTGAAAAGTACAGGGCGCCAGTGGTGGACCTGCAAATTCTGGTATTCTATGGCAAATGCCAATTGAGCTCCACGGTGCCAGGCAGTGAGCACAGGGCCCACTAGAGGATGACGAGCCCTCAGGTCACCGTTATGAAGTCTGTTTCTGATTGTTTGGTCAGAGACATTCACACCAGTGAATGGCTCTGGCAGGCTTATCCTGTTCCTCCTTGCCCAAAGGAGCAGATACCAGTCCTGCTGATGGGTTAAAGACCTTTTATGGCCTTGTCCAGCTCTCCTAGAGTAAATGCCTGTCTTCTGGAATCTCCCCCATGCCCTTGAGACTGTGCTGGGAGACACAGTAAACCTTCTGACAATGGCATGTATTGATATGCCATCCTACAGAAGTTGGACTACTTGTGCAACCTCTGTAGGGTCCAGGTATCACCTCATGCTACCAGTAGTGACAAAACTAGTGATAAGACAGTCACTAAAGATGAGGAGAGAAAAATGTCAGTATTCTCCACCTGTTAAACCATTACTGTTTTGGGGGTCGTCTCATTGTTGGCCCCCCTAGTGCACCTGTTGTTAATTTCATTAACACCAAAGCAGCTGAAACTGATTAGCAACCCATTCTGCTACCTAACTGACCAGATCAATATCCTAGAAGTTTCATTGATTTGATGCTATACTCTGATTAAAAAGAGTTCCTTTAATTTTTTTGAGCAGTATATGTGCTTCAAGCTACATCCACTTATGAAGGTAAGATCCGGACATATTAAAAACTTGTGTCTACTTATGAACTTGGGACAAATATGTGATTACATTAGGCTTCTTAAAAAACAATTTCAATAATTAGTCATTAAGCTTTTATGTAAGCTTAATATTGCAATGGCGCTGAACAAGTTATATCAGCCAAGGATGAGTCACCAAAAGAATGAGCTGGCATTACATCTTCAATAGCAGGAGCACCTATAAAAACAGCAACTCTGCACAGTCACACATGTTTTTCCAACTAGTGCATCAATAGTCAATCAATCCTTTTAAGTATAGTGACCAAAATCAAAGAACCATGTAAAGAGCAGAGAACCCATCCAATGTGGTGCTCTGCACAGACGCTACAATACATAATTACATGAGTATGCTGGCCATCTTACCTTGTAAAAAAAGCGTACATCTCTGTCTGAGCCAGCAAAATGCTGGAATGCCAACCTGCTGCTTCATTATAAGGGTCTCAATTTGTTTCCTCAGCTGGAGGATCTCCTCTCTGAGAGACATGTTTTCATCAAGTGCTATGTCAACAACTGCTAGATTTAAGCCAAAGCGTAGTTGTAATGATGGAAGAAACCATCATTGCTGGCAAATGTAGTGTAACTTAAGCCATAAAAGAGTGTCATTACAAAGCTGGGTAGGAAAGACAAATGTAAATTGTGACTTCTCACAGCAAGATACAAAGATGGCTCACCACCAACTAAACACTGAAAATATTTACTTTGTCGGCTATCACAATGAATCTTTTGTTCATGGCCATGTGGAGAAGTATTCCACCAAAAATATTCCGCCAAAAAGTAACTGCAATTAAAATTTGCAAAACACTTAAAAATAATTCATCGTATCACTGTACTGTGTATGGAATGATGGTAGAAGCATTAATATAGTTTAAATAATTTTACATTTGAAATGGAAAATTTACGAACAGCTGGAATGCTTATGTGTAGAGAAATAAATGCACTGGTAATGCTGATCTAAAAATTCTATAAATAACCTACAAAGCTTTAAATGGCCTTGCACCAGACTACATTAGTGACCTTCAAAATCACTATGCTCCTGTTCGCCTACTAAGGTCCTCTGATTCTGGTAATCTTGTTGTGCCTCACACTAACCTGCACTCTATGGGTGACAGGGCCGTCAGCGCCATAGCACCCAGACTTTGGAATGACATCCCGAAATTAATTAGATCAGCTGACTCCACTCATTCTTTTAAAAAACAATTTAAAACTTCTATTTAGGAAGGCTTTTAACTTAACTTAACATTCTGCCCTTTCTTTCAGTTTACCTCTCTGTCCAGGTGCTCAGGATAATTTGTGTGTCTGTTATATCATAAATTAGATTATTTGTTAAGTTTTTCTTTTAGTATTGAATTTAGTATTTTACTCTGGTTTGTTGTTCTTTATTCTATTTAATGCTTTGTTATCTATTTCATTGTTCTATTTAGGTAAACACTTGTATCCAATGTTACATATACCCTGCTGTTTTTTTCTAAGACTCTGTGAAGCGCCTTGAGCATGGGAAAGGCGCTATATAAATAAAATGTATTATTATTATTATTATTATTATTATTTTGATCTTATTCAGATGCATTGTAATGAAAAGTTTTATTTTATGAATAAAAAAGGTGTCTTGTAGTACATTCTGCTGTTACTGCAGACTAGTGCAATAAATGTGTATTTCTTATTTTACCATTTTATAGGAACCAAAAAGGAATGCACTGTCCCTGCAGAACAAGGTCACTTGTAGGTTAGCAAAAGCTACTCATACTGAATAGCATATTTTCCAAATATCCCAAAATAAATGACATATAATAAAAATAAATCATTAACAGATTAAACACAGTTTGCTTTGAATTTACCAAACTTTAGAAAGGTTCAGGATTCCAAATATGGAAATTACATTTTTTATAACATAAAGGACAATAATACAGGTAAAAATGTTTATTTATAAATAAAAAATAAGTGTTATGATTTAGTATGGTAATTTTAAAATTTTGTACGTTTTCAAGTGAGTGGTCTAATCTCTTAAAATGTGTGTTAGGTTATCCTGTATCCTGGGATGGTCAACAGTTCATTGTGTGCTAGCTATTCAGACACGCTGAGACAAGGTTTACTGTTGACATTCAGCATGATGCCCATCAACAGCATTAAACATTTAAAAGTGGACAGCTCACTAAACTATATATCAAGACTTATCCTATCCCCCACATAAAATACAGATATTGCATACATTTTTAGGAATAATTTAGCTACTCTTCTATTCAGTTTATTGAACTGTTAAATGAAAACTGGAACATACTGAACTATTTGCAAACTCGAGAAATACTGTATGTATTAATGGTGGTGCCCTTATGAAAAATGTTATTTTAAAAATATACTATTTAAGACAAGGTAAATGAACTACATTGATTAATTATTTTTGACTGTTCCTTATCCGGTGCCGTTAATCAAGTGACTAAGGTTAAGCAGCCATTAATATACTGTCCTTTCAAAAATCATCAGATCTGCACCCCAAGAATTTCTCTCTCTCACTTTTACTAAAGCTTACACAATGTATTTACATTTGCATTGCTATACGTCAGGAATCTAATCCTTGTTTAGAATAACATTGTAAAAAAAAATCAGTGATATTACGGTAAGTTACTGGCTACTAATTGCATTACTTTCACATCATTTTACTGTATCATATGATTTCACAGTAAATGTTTTGTAATGTAGGGTGTGCTACAGGTTCACCAGTTTATTGAAGAAAAATTATCATAAACCAGCTTCCATAATCACAAAAAAATCTTCAGCACACATAGAAAAATGAGTTTGCTAGCCATCTTTAAGTTTTTGTTTCCCACAGTGCAAAGGTGTGATGGTCATCAGGAACAATGTACAGTGCTGCTTGCAAAGGGGATGTTCCTTATGCAAATATATTAAATTTATGCAAATGTATTTTTCTGTGGTATTGTGACTTTACTATAATACAACAATTATTCATAAAACATAGTGTGCACATTAAACAATTATTTGATATTGACAGCCACAACACTTCTTAAATGTAAGTTTATGTGTGTTTATTTAAAATCATTGTTTTAACCACTTATCTTAAAAAAAAATTAATGTGAAAATACACATTTAATGTAATGTATTTTTAGATTTTATTTTATAGTGTATTCACCTACTTTCCCTACAATTTGCATCCAATTTGAATTTTTTAGATCCCTAAAGTTCTTTCCCTCACCACATGACTAATTAGTCACTTGCTCTTTGTGTCTGTGCATCTCTATGTGAATAAAAACTTCTTTATGCTTGTATGATATCAAAAAAGTTTCCAACAGTGTCTCTGTAGCCAGAAGGCTTTGCCTGCTGTGATAAATAACTATAATAATAATAATAATAATAATAATAATAATAATAATAATAATAATAATAATAATAATAATAATAATAAATCATTACATTTATATACACAGTGCATTTTTCAATATAGTATTTTATTGTGAAAAATTTCAGTTAACTCCTCTGAAATGCTGGCAATTTTTACATTGTATTGTTTCATTAACAATACATTTACTTTCCCCTTCACTTTTTTAGAATGATTTATGTGTGAAATATGCATGAAATGAAACAAAAACTTTAACTGTTTATTGCTGAATGCATTTGTTTTTGCAGGTATCCGAACTAGGCACTGTCCTCACCATTACAAAAGAAGGTATGTATGAGGTGCTCATCTTTTTCATGCTGGAATAACCTAACAATTAACTATGTTAATTTCGATTAGCTTCATTCCTGAGCATAATTCTAGCCCCAATCCATATGTGGAACTAAATGTTTAGACCTTCTTTAATAAATGCCACCCACGAAAGGTAGCCTGTGCTACAGGTGTGAGTGAAAGGTCCAAATTAAGGTTCGCACAACCCTCACATTACTTTGTCCTTGGACCTTCCCACCCTTTAGCAAGAAATCTCTTGATAAAATGCAACAAAGAAAACTAGTTAATGTTTGAACGGTTGTAATAAAAAATACATAAAATATAATTTGAACATTCAACAAACTGCAACACACCCCAGAAAACTATTCGTACAAACTGTTATGAGTCCTGCTACTTTAGGAATTTTACATTGAATCTACAAGCAAGAACAGTTCACACAAAGCAAAACAGTCCAGTATAAATGTTAACGGTAGCAAGTTTGGTATGTGAATGTGGCATCAAAGCAGGTGATAATGTCTGTAGTCAGAACTATCAGCAACATGCAAAACCGGTACAGTTTCACTAGGTTTAGCATTGGGGAGCTCCTGTTCACCAGTGTCCAGAGAGGTTTTTTTCTCCAGCTGCTTACTGAGTACACGTCTTGAGGTAGCCACCCTTCCCATTATTAACTTCTAAACCAATGATCAGCCAGTCTTTGTTGCAGAGGGTAGCTACCACACAATAAACCTGCCAATATGCATCTTTTTGAACGTATACAGTATATAATATTGAAGCAAGTCTTTGCGGTTGCTTTCTCTTCTTTTTTCCTTACTATTTTACAGTTCTTTTAAAGGGCTTCCAGTGCAGCTAAAATGGCATATATAGCAAACCCTAACATCCTCCAAGGGAACAATCATGGTGAAGGCTGTTATTAGGTGCCACTCCTCTATCCCGTACAATTATCAGTTAACATCAGGACAATGAGACAAAATAATGACACAGGCAACAGAGAAAAAAGAAGAATGAACAATGTGACAGTGTTACAATTACACTGCCCTATCCTACAATCCTCACCCATTCTCTAGTATCAATATGTCAAAGGTGTCCGGTCACACTTATAGGTAATCTAACTTAGACACCATTAAAATATCCGACTACGCCACCCAGTTTTATTAAGAGACTGGGAACTCCTGAAATTTACCAATAATAGCACACAAGTTTCTTTAAATTGGGCGGTGAGTAAACACGCAATGAAAGACACAACAGTAATTTCAGAAAAAGGCAACAGTAAGTTCTATTGTACAAAACAATATAAGGTACACTAAAAAGATAAACGAACATAACAGAACCTAAACATATCAGGAATTAATTTCCTTTTTTTTTAAAAGGAAAATACACAGTCCACACTCTAAAAGTCCGTAAAAACAAGAATTGTAGGATACAACCTTTAGTGGTGCAGAGTCCAGTTTGGGCACTGTGTTACCCCAACACTTAATTGTTCAACTGTCCATGGATGCACTCTGTTCCCCGGCAGAAGTTGTATCAAATTGTTGACTCCCTGTCAGTGTCTCTTCATTGTTCCTTTTTCTTCCACTCTGGGCTCCTTGTGTGGCTGGGACCTAGGCACGCCTCATTCCTCGTCTGTCAGCTTCGCTTGGTCCTCTCATGCGGCTTCCCTCTTTCGCTGGACCCACAACTGGCGTCTCCTTGTGGAGCTGTCTCTTCCTCCCTGGAAGTAAATGTTGCCGTCCTTGTGCCTCACGTCGTGCCAGCCAGGTACCCTTGTCTGCCTGTGAGCCCCTGTGCCCTGTCCGAGTGTCTTGGCAGCGTTTCCTGTGGACTCTCCCTCCTGCCTTCTGCTGGCCAGGAGTTTATATTTACTTCAGTCCCTGCTGTTGTCAGTCCTGGACAAACAGTTTAATCAATGGTACATCTAAATTGCCTGGGTTTAACAATTAATGAAAACACAAGTTAACAAAATGTATGGTTACCAAACATTAATAAGTACAGAGATGCTGATTAGAAACCCATATTTCCAAGCCAGGTAAATACAAACATTCTTCTAAGGCCAAACTTCAAAGCAGTGACTCCCTTGCAAGACAGCAAATACCATTAATAAGTACAGACATGCTGATTAGAAACCAATATTTCCAAGCCAGGTAAATACAGACATTCTTCTAAGGCCAAACTTCAAAACAGTGACTCCCTTGCAGGACAGCAAATACCATTAATAAGTACAGATATGCTGATTAGGAACCAATATTTCCAAGCCAGGTAAATACAAACATTCTCTAAGGCCAGACTTCAAAGCAGTGACTCCCTTGCAAGACAGCAAATACCATTAATAAGTACAGACAGCCTTTTAACTTCTCACCCCCCAGTTCCAACAGTGGGTGCCTAATGGAACCACCCAGTGCACAAAAAAATGTAAAAGTGTCCCCCTCTGACAAATAGATTTTAATTAACCTTTGCATTTACTTTTCCAATGCTTAAGTGGATCACTAATTCATATACTAATCTATTTTAGCTATGTAGGATGCATCTGTTTCAGTAGGTTACTCTATGTAACATTAACCTACACCAGAATTTGGGCCATGCATAAACGCATATAAACAATTTGATATTCTCAGTCTTATCCAGACAGGCATATGGCACAAACAGCACTTCAGTGAAGACCTCCTGGTTACTTCTTCCTCTAAGTGGAGTAGAATTCAGAAAGCTTCTTTGAAAGGCACATAAAGTGCTAACTGTCAGCAGTCAGCATATCCTGTTGTATTGTGCCAAAATAAGGGTTGGTTTCTGTGAAGAAAAACATTTTTGCAAAAATCTGGAGATACCATATTTTCTCATAAGAAACATATTACAATATGCTAGCCCTATCCAGACATGCAGGTCCTCCACATTGACACATGTTGCCTAGCTCTATTTTGTTACACATTATAATAACTTGTGAGATGTGTAAGATATTTTTGATTTGCAGTTCATGTATTCTTTTATTTATCTGGTTACCAACTTACTAAACCTTAACTTAATGTATGCTTATCATTAGTTTTAATACTTTACAGTGTAATACAGTATAGTGAGATATGGTGGTGAGTTTCTGTTATTTTTCTTCAGACTCAGAAAACTGAATTCAGGCCAGTATGTCTAAGTTGCTCTATGCAAGAGATGTGATTTTAAAGGTGAGTTAATTTAGCTACATTTCTCAATTTATTTATATAGTTTTCTCAACTAGCATCTGCATAGTAATATCTCTTTCCATTACGCTTCACAATATACTAATGTATCAAATTTCTAATTATTCTACCTTTTTTTTTTTTTTTTTTTTTTTTGTCATAGGGTTTTCCTTCTAGTTCAATGTGTAGTGTAGCTTGCCCGGACATACCTTAAAAGGTTTCTCTGCTATGCTGCAATTGAATATATTCAGCCACTCAGGCTTGGGTACAGTCTTGTAGATTGACTGTTTGTCTTCTGCCACTCTCTTGACTGTATGGTCAGTGTTGTACAGTCTGAGTGTCTGTACAGTCTTTACACATTCAGGGTCTTGGGTCGTGTTTGTTATTTTTATGTCATAAATCTAATTTATACAAGAGTTTATTAAAATATGGTCCAATTAGGAGTATGAGAGCTGTGGTATCATCAGTTTTTTCACTTAATAGAATCTGTCTATAATAAATAATATCCTTTCATCTTGCAAAGAGCTCATCAACCATGTCTATCAAACTACTGTATAAGCACTTAATTTTCCTTCCATACACTAATGTTTAATTTGGTTAAAAAAACAGTGTTTAAAATTTGAAATTGACAAATTGTCAAGTATAATAATTTTTTATTTATATAGTGCTTTACTCACTACTCAAAGCACTTTGCAAACTCCACACGGGGAATACCTGGGCAGCAAACCCATGATCATCTAATTGCGAAGCACATCTCTACCATTACGCCACTTGTACTGCATAAGGTTGTGCTTGATAATTTAAAATAACAAACACATAATTTCTAAAAACAAAGAATATTTACCGCAGGTTAATAATGAGCACTACATTCTATGAAAAGATATGAACTCCCACAAAGCAATCAGTGCTTAATTTGATAGAGTTTTAAAGACAACTATTTGCATGTTTTCATCAAATGCAGTCTTTCTAATTCATTCCTTGCTTTGAATGTGAACGGCTGATCATCATCCTCGTAACAGCCATGCATCTGAAGGATCAAAGCATGCGAGTGGAGGGCCAACCAACCATATGAAGAGAACTGCGGAGACAATGCTTGTCAGTAACAAGGCTCTCATTGGAGTAACAATTAACAATCTGCGAACGTCACATTCAAATTTACTTGATACTGGAAAACAACTAAGACTGAGCACACAGTTGATTACAGAATCATCAGTGCCATGATCAGATATCACAGCTGAGGTGCCATTACAATACTGGCACATACCATCACACCAGAAAAAAAAAATGCACTGCATAGAACAGTCTCATTTGTAGCATCAGATGTAGTATCTGATCCGGAAGGGAGATATGTGATGGTCATGGGCAACTTATTTAACTGTAAAATGATTTTGATAAATGTTTATGCACCTAATGTTGATGATAAGGAATTCATACAAAATGTATTTGCATCCATTGCCAATGTGAAAACTCATAAAATTATAATGGCTGGGGACTTTAATTGTGTTTTAGATAGATAGATAGATAGATAGATAGATAGATAGATAGATAGATAGATAGATAGATAGATAGATAGATAGATAGATAGATAGATAGATAGATAGATAGATAGATAGATAGATAGATAGATAGATAGATAGATAGATAGATAGATAGATAGATAGATACTTTATTAATCCCAATGGGAAATTCACATACTCCAGCAGCACCTTACTGATACAACAAACAATATTAAATTAAAGATTGATAATAATGCAGGTAAAAACAGACAATAACTTTATATAATGTTAACGTTTACCCCCCCGGGTGGAATTGAAGAGTTGCATAGTTTAGAGGAGGAACGATCTCCTCAATCTGTCTGTGGACAGGACATTGACAGCAGTCTGTCGCTGAAGCTGCTCTTCTGTCTAGAGATGACACTGTTTAGTGGATGCAGTGGATTTTCCATAATTGATAGGACCCTGCTGAGCGCCCATCTCTCTGCCACAGATGTCAAACTGTCTAGCTCCATGCCAACTATAGAGCCTGCCTTCCTCACCAGTTTGTCCAGGCGTGAGGCGTCTTTATTCTTAATGCTGCCTCCCCAGCACACCACCGCGTAGAAGAGGGTGCTCGCCACAACCATCTGATAGAACATCTACAGCATCTTATTGCAGATGTTGAAGGACGTCAGCCTTCTAAGGAAGTATAACCGGCTCTGTCCTTTCTTACACAGAGCTTCAGTATTGGCAGTCCAGTCTAATTTATCATCCAGCTGCACTCCCAGGTATTTATAGGTCTGCACCATCTGCACACAGTCACCTCTGATGATCACGGGGTCCATGAGGGGTCTGGGCCTCCTAAAATCCACCACCAGTTCCTTGGTTTTGCTGGTGTTCAGGTGTAGGTGGTTTGAGTCGCACCATTTAACAAAGTCATTGATTAGGTCCCTATACTCCTCCTCCTGCCCACTCCTGATGCAGCCCACGATAGCAATGTCATCAGCGAACTTTTGCATGTGGCAGGACTCCGAGTTGTGTTGGAAGTCCGATGTATATAGGCTGAACAGGATCGGAGAAAGTACAGTCCCTTGTGGCGCTCCTGTGTTGCTGACCACAATGTCAGACGTGCAGTTCCCAAGATGCACATACTAAGGTCTATCTTTAAGACAGTCCACGATCCATGCTACCAGGTATGAATCTAATCCCATCTCTGTCAGCTTGTCCCTAAGGAGCAGAGGTTGGATTGTGTTGAAGGCGCTAGAGAAGTCTAGAAACATAATTCTTACAGCACCACTGCCTCTGTCCAAGTGAGAGAGGGATCGATGTAGCATATAGATGATGGCATCCTCCGCTCCCACCTTCTCCTGATATGCAAACTGCAGAGGGTCGAGGGCGTGTTGAACCTGTGGCCTCAGGTGGTGAAGCAGCAGCCTCTCCATGGTCTTCAACACATGTGATGTCAGAGCAACAGGCCGGAAGTCATTCAGCTCACTAGGACATGATACCTTTGGGACCGGGGTGATGAAGATGTTTTCCAAAGCCTCGGGACTCTCCCCTGTTCCAGGCTCAGGTTGAAAATGCGCTGTAGAGGACTTAAATCCACTCTTAGATAGGACTCCTGTCACAGGGGGGATGACATCTAACACTGCAAAGATAATTACACAGTTTGTAACTGACCACAACTTATCAGACCCCTGGAGGTTTCTAAACCAAAACTAAAGAACATATTCAAGAACATCATTGCTAAGAATAGATTATTTCTTTATAGATAATACTTTCTTGCATACGATTAAATCTTGCAAGTACGATGATATTGTTATTTCCAACCATGCACCTCTGATCTTGGAGCTAAAGTCACTATGCCCCACACACTCACCTCGTAGATGGTGTGTTAACCTGCTTCTATTAGCAATTAGCAGTTCTATTAACGAGAACTGTACAGAATTTATATCCAAACAAATCAGTTTCTTCCTAGAGACAAATACATCCTCAGAGGTTTCTGCAGGAATACTCTGGGAAACTCTAAAAGCCTTCTTAAGAGAACAGATTATTTCATATCTTTCCCACAGGAATAAATTAGAAACCAAGAAAGTATCAGAACTAAAAAGCGAAATTATTAGAATAGATGAAGAACAAGCCAGGCTTCCAAGCAAGGCTCTACATAGGAAAAGGCAGGCTCTGCATTCAGAACTCAACCTCTTGACAACTAAAGAAACTGAACAACTAATTTATAAATCCAGACATCATTACTATGAACATGGAGAGAAAGCTAATAAGCTTTTAGCTCAACAAATCCACAAGCAAGAAGTTCGCAATGCAATCCCAGTAATCACCAACACGAACGGAGACGAAATCATTGACCATAAAAATATAATGCACACATTTAGAGACTACTATAAATCCTTATATTCTACTGAGTATAAAGAAGACAACACACAATCTAATGCATTTCTGGATATATTACAGTTACCACAAATAGATACTTTTAGTGTGGAGGAACTGGATAAACCTCTGGCACTATCAGAATTACTAGATGCTATAAAGTCACTTCAAGGCGGGAAAGCAGCAGGCCCTGATGTCTACCCTGCAGAATTTTATAAGAAATTCTCCGCTCAGCTAACTCCCCTCCTATTAGCAACATTTACAGAAGCTAGAGACAATCAAATTCTACCTCAAACTTTTTGCCAAGCATTAATCACCGTCCTTCCTAAACAAAATAAGGACTTATTACAATGTGCATCATACAGACCAATTTCACTTCTGAATAATGATGTTAAGATACTCTCAAAAATCATAGCTAGAAGGATGGAGAAAGTGCTGCCTTCTGTAATATCACAAGATTAAACTGGATTTATCAAGGGTCGACACTTATCCTCCAATTTTCAATTCCTGTTTAATGTAATATACTCATCAACAAAATCAAACATCCCAGACATATTATTATCATTGGATGCAGAAAAAGCATTTGACATGATTGAATGGAAATACCTTTTCACTACATTAGAGAAATTTGGGTTTTGCCCGAACATTTGTGCATGGATCAAACTACTGTATACCAATCCAGAAGCTTCAGCTTGTATTAACAACATTTGTTCAGACTACTTTAAACTAGAACATGGTACCAGACAAGGATGCCCCTTGTCACCACTGCTATTTGCAATCGCCATTGAACCACTGGCGGTTCACTGTCGAAATGCTGATCAGATGAATGGGATTATCAGAGAAGGACTGGAACAGAAAATTTCTCTATACAGTATGCAGGTGATATTGTACTGTATATATCAGACCCACAAAATACTGTGCCTACAGTCTTAACAGCACTTACAGAATTTCAAAAGGTCTCTGGTCTCAGAATTAATCTGAATAAAAGTGTACTTTTTCCAGTGAATTCTCAAGCATATAATATTAGATTTAGACACCCTACCTTTTATCATTGCAGATCAGTTCAGATACCTAGGGGTAAACATCACAAGTAAACACAAAGCTCTTAATCAACAAAATTTTGCCGTCTGTATGGAAAAAATTAAATAAGACTTGCATAGATGGTCAACCCTTAATCTCACTCTAGCTGGAAGAATTAACATTGTTAAGATGAATATTCTTCCTAAGCTTCTTTTTTTTATTTCAAAACATTCCAATATACATCAATAAATCATTTTTAAGCAATTAGATTCAACAATAACCTCATTTATTTGGAACTCAAAACATCCATGTATCCAAAGAGCTAACTTTCAGTTTTATTACTGGGCAGCAAACATACAAGCTATAAAAACCTGGACACAAATAGATGAACATACACAGGCCTGGTCCGCAATAGAAGTGAAATCCTGCAGTACTTCTTTATATTCCCTGCTTTGTGCCCCAATAAATGCAAGGTATTGGTAATATACTAATAACCCAATTGTGCTTCACTCACTCAGAATATGGAACCAATGTAGAAAGCATTTTAAGATGGAGAATCTTTTATCTGTGGCACCTCTGCAAGAGAACCACTTCTTTCAACCCTCGAAAACATATGCAGTTTTTAACATCTGGAAAAAATTTGGAATTAAATTGCTCAGATATCTTTATATAGACAACATCTTTGCATCCTACGAACAATTACATTCCAAATTTAACTTTCCAGCTACACATTTCTTTCACTATCTTCAAATTAGGAACTTGTTAAACAGAACCTGCCCGATTTTCCTCATCTTGCACCCTCGTCCATGCTGGAAAAAATATTGCTCATTTTCAAGGACTTACACACCATCTCTGCAGTATGTAAAATTATTTTACAGTCCCTCACTTTCAAAGATCCAAGAGGACAATGGGAAAAAGATCTCTTAATCAATATATCAGAAAGGGAGTGGAAAGTAGCAATGCAGAGACTTCACTCGCGCTCCATATGCGCAAAGCATACAATTATTCAACTCAAAATTATATATCGAGCACATCTGTTTTGCCTGAAACTGTCCAAAATGTTTCCAGGGCAAGATCCAACCTGCGAACACTGCAATCAAGTCCCAGCCTCACTGGGTCACATGTTTTGGGCCTGCACCAAATCAACATCATTTTGGACCAAACTTTTTAAGTGTCTTTCAGACAGCCTTGGTGTCACAATCCCACCTAGCTCATTAACAGCTGTGTTTGGTGTTGTTCTAGATGGGATTAAATTGGAGAAGGACAAACAAACTGTGATTGCATTCACTACACTTTTGGCACGCAGATTTATTTTGCTAAACTGGAAGAATACTAAGTCTCCTCTTTTATGTCAGTGGGTAACCGATGTTTTATACTATATGAAATTGGAAAAAAATCAATATTCAGTTACAGGATCTGTACAGAATTTTTTTAAAACCTGGCAGAGTCTAATCAATAAAATTTTAGAATAAGCTCTTAAAGCACAGAGTAAGCAATTATCTCCACATTGCTTTTTCTTCTCCATTCATCTCTACTGGCCTATTAAACTCATCAATTTAGGTATGTTTACAAGTCTTAAGTTCTACCCTGTTGGCCATGCTCTCTCTCTCAGGGGTGGGGGTCGACTTATTTTTTCAATGCTATTTTTTGTCAAAATTGATCGATTTGTATGAATGATTACAATAAAATTTGTAAAATTAAAAAAAAAAAATGCACTGCATTATAGACTACTACCACGACTTCTAATTACACGTGGGTTGAATGTTACTAGGCATTGTTTGTACTATTGTAGGAATTTCTGAAGGCTCACAAAATGTGTTTATCTTGGTTTTTCTCTGCGTTTCTGATGTGACCACACTGAGGTTGCTTCTAGGTTGCATGTGGCCTGTAGTCCAGCATTTGAATAGAATGTACAATTTCAATCTTCCCAGGTTGTGTCAGACTATGATAATACTTCAATACAAAATTGCTGTGTGGCCATACAGACCTGGGAGAGTGATGCAATCAGAAGGGGTATATCCATCTTGAGAAGCCATGCAGAGGATATGGGTTTGAGTGTGGTAGACTGAGTGGGAGAGAGATAGAGGGAGAGATGGGTAGAAAGAGAGACAATCAAGCACTTAAAGATCAGAACTTACAAAACCCGCTTCACAGGTTAAATCCACTAGCCTTAGTACATAGACACTGGTGATCATTATAAGGATTCTGGCTTCACAAAGTTGGTGAAAGTGAGTAGAGATGGTGCTGTGTCACCAAGTCAGAAGCGTAAAACAAAGCCTCAAGCATGAATGAGTTGATAAGGGACATGCTAGCAAAGTGATCATTGTAGCCACAAGAATGTTCATGTGAGAGAGCAAGAGTAGAGATACAGCATTTTACAAAGTATTAGGCTATCGGTGCCAGCGATGATAAAATATTGGCAAAATAATGCCATAAAAAATGAACATCTAGTGTATTGCCATACAATACAACCAGCAAAGGACAGTATTAAGATGCTGTATCTCTACTTCAACATGAAATACTGAATATGGAAAACAAACACTAAAGAACATTCAATTTTTGTTCAATGGGCAAAGTGCAAAATTATACTGTACATAAGTAATTGATGCAATTCATGATAATTAGTGACAAGCTAAACAGGGAAATTTCAGTTCTCATGCTGTTTTGTTAAAGTGACATTAAAATTAGTTTTGCTGGCAATTTTGTAACTTCCAAATATGAAACTTGCTAAAAAGAGTTTTTTGGGGGGTTTTAAAGTCTTTTTTTGGGTTTAAAACAAGGAATATTGCTTTCTAAAGATTCATTCAAACTGTAGTTTTTACCTGTGTTTTTTTCCCCACAGCTGTCTAAAGCAGGCAATCACTCCAGTAAAATCAATTCTATTTATGACTTTTGTTCACATTGTACTGTGCACATTACATTGGAAAACTCACTACAGAAAAAGCCACATGACACCTCAGCCCACCCCAGATAATTACTACACAACCATTTGATTCTTGATTTCTGCAGGTGAGGGGGTTCGCATGCTTCACGTACAGTGGAATATTGAGTATCCTTTCTCTTTGTGATGCATCTTTGGGATTGTTATCACCAACACTGTCATCATACAGTAATTGGCAAAGTAGGCATTCTCTTACCAGTATAAGCAGAATGCACGCCGGATGGCTCAACAAACTGTTTACACGTGACAGGAAATGAGTCTAGTCATTGTTTTTTTCCACTGAAGATCTTTATTCAAATATTAATGAACAGACACATGCAGAATGAATGCATGAAAAAGGTTTCATAAGAAAATAAAAACCTATATTTCTTGTGTCACTGAAACAAGTTTTGCTGGAAATGAAATGCCATTTACTTTGTTTTTTTTTGTGAAGCAAAACACTGAGTCATGTCTTGTCATTTTTTAGCCCAGTTAATCCTGACCAGGGTCAAGAGGGGTTGGAGCATATCCCAGACAGCAAAGGGTGCTAGGCAGGAACAAACCCTGGACAGGGTTTGGGGCAAACACAGAAACATATACCGAACACAGACTAGGGCCAATTTATTTCTCTGCTAATTCAGTTTCACATGAATCGTTTCACTCATCACTAATGATAATGATGACAGTTACTCCAGTATTGCGAGGTGTAGAATTAAACACTCTTTAAATTGTGTCACAAAATATCAACCAATGGGTTGCTTAAAAGTGCTCTGTCCTTCAAACCTTAAGGTAGAATTAAAAAGTTCAGACTGCATGTCTGCAAAGATGAGCAAACATGTTAGCACTTTTCCTTTTCCTACATGTACTGTATAAGAAGTTAATATAGTGAATTTCATGCAAATGTCCACAGAGTAATTTGCTCGATGAGCAGGTGGGTGCAGAATTTGACATGTAGCATAAAAAACTAAAAATGGCACTAACTACAGTAACCATAAGGAATATCAACATATGAAAGTAAACTAAAAATCCATAAACTGATGAGCAAAAAAGTATAATTTTAATACTTTTATTTCAGAAATAGATAATAATAATATATAAAGAATCTGTGAACTTACTAATGTCTTACTGATTGTCAAGATGTTAGGGTCAAAATGCTGGCAATTACATGTATATCACCCCTTTGAATTAGTTGTAGAAAATGCATATTTTTGTTCTTATTGTATATAAAAGTACTGTACAATCATGTTTGTCACTGGTGTTCGGTGTTAGCGATAATACTCTGGAGAGTTTCAGGGCCTTTCTTGGACATGGATAAAAACGTTTCTAGTGGATTAAAAACACAGGTGACGGTGGCATGTCAAAGGAGAAGCTTCCCTTGGAATTGATTTCTTAGCAACTGTTAATGAAAAATGCATCTTTAACTGTTATGATGTGAATATATTTGGTGTTGTGCCTTTTATTGGCATGAGCAGCATGGCAGGCTAGTGAAAGAACTAATACAGAATGTGCCTCAGCAGCCATACAGTTCAGAGTGAACATGGATGAGGAGGAGGGTTGCTAAACTAGTACTAGGAATTCTTTAACTAATGTGTTAATTTTCATTGATATATTTTCGGCAGGGTAGAACAATGCTTAGGGGTTAGCATAGCTTTCTTAAGTTCCAAGAGCCTGGGGCTTATTACATCAGTGATACAAAATGGTGGAGTGACAGAGTTTAGTTCTGTATTATAGCTATCTGGGTTTGATTCCTGGCTTAGAGCCTGTATTTGTGGGTTTTTCACATTCTACCTTATTTGCATAGAGTACTTCACATTTCCTCCCACATCAAAAGACATGTTTGTTAAGTTATTGGGTGATTATAAACTGGCGCTGTATAAGCGAGCTGCATGAGTGATCTGTGTGAGAGACTGCCAACTCCATCCAGTGCTGATTCCTGCATTGCAACCCAGGTTCTGGCCCCACTAACCCTGGTTCGATTGGAAGAATAATGTAGTCATCTGTATGACCACTTTTAACCATTAGATGGCAACAAATCACAAATGAACAATAACTTTACTTGCTAAGCCAGCCTTTTGCCTCACATAGAGCAACAAACTACACTATTCAATGTAAATCAAAGTTTTTTGCCAGCTTCCCTAATGATTTATACTCAAAGACTGGTGCAAAAAATTCTGATTTTATATGTAGTTTTTTATATATTTTTATGATTTTTTTATATAATTTATACACTAATTTGAAAGTTATATAATGTTCTAAAGACGGTTAATGAAATTCATTTTGGATGTCAGTGTTTTATGTTTGTCATCCACACATTTTCATAGCCATATTAGTTTAAAGTGCATGAGCCTAGCTTAGCAGCACTGGACACAAGACAGGAATAAACTCCAGATGCCAGTCCATTATAGGGCAATATTCATGCACATACCCACAATTAGGCACACATTATGTTTGTCACCAGCTAACCTAATATATACGTAAGCTATTAAGGTGGAGGAGGAAAATCAGAAAATCTGAAGAAAAATTCTCTCACCTGAATAGAAAAGGGAATGATCGAGCCAAGATTTGTACTCAGGACTCTGGAGTTTGATGCTACAGTATTTATTTTATGTTGAAAAATTCCAAAACGTAGGGTTACTTTTTTAACACATTTTAGTCAATAGTTCATAATCTAGTGGTGTAGAGTCAAACATAGAGGAGAATGATAGCATCTGCTTTTTTTTGTATATATAACTTTTTAGGTTTTACCTAAGATACATTAGATTCAGCCCACTGCAGTAAAATGACTAGATGCCTCAGTTTCTTTAAAGTGACTGTAATAAAATGAGGGTTATATTTTTGAAGTTCAAATAAGTAGAATAAACATATAATTTGATGGCATAGCACATAATTTAACAGATACATTTCGCCTTCTTTCTTATAACAGCCTACCCATCTTCACCTTATCTCCTGTACATACTTTGGTATCTGACCCAGCTATTGCTTCACTGATATGTTTCCTTGCATATGGCAAGGGAACACAATATTTATGATAAACAAATCATAAATGTTTTATTTGCCATTACAAAGAAAAGATTTCCAATATTCTTTTGTTTCTTCTGAGTTAATCATCTATGTGCAGGATTTTGTAAAATGATTAAAAATATTATTTATACTGTGCAGTTTTTCTGCTACTTTACTAATGCTATCGTGTTAATTTCCCCTTTGGATTAACAAAGGTTATGCCTTCATGATGATAAATTTTGAATCCAGAAGGCCAAGCCTGTTGAAATGGAATTTATTAGGTCTGGTATCTCCTTCGACTTCATGCTTTGTATGTTTTTTTTTACTCGGGTGTCCCTATGAATCTTATGTTACCCCCCTGGAGTAATGGAAATAATTGAAGATTTCTTGACTTTAAAACTTTTACGACCAAGATATAAAAGTGATTTTCTACTTTTTGTTTCTTACTTTTCCTTAAAATGCCACATTTTATTGTTTCTTTTCCAATTTCAGATCTGCTACAGGATCAAAAAGCCAATGCTCTTCCTACTCCAGTTCAAAGGACAACACAAAGAGCAGCTATGAGAAACCCTTTATTTCTAGTTTCTTTCTATTTCTGTTTTCTTTCAGCCAGACAGTGTTTCATAGTTTATTATAGCTTCTATACAAAATGTTTACCTCATAATGGATACTTATTATACTAAAAGAGGCTTGTACATACAGTAGAGTGTTGTTAAGCTAAGGAACAAAAAATATAACAAGAAATAAAATATTTTCTTTACATTTTTTTTTACCTTTCCTTTTAGGCAAAACATTATACTGAGCTGTAATTCTATGGTTAAATTATTCTGTTATTAGTGTACTTTGCCATTTTTTGTTTAAAAGTGCATATTAAAATAAAGACCTTTTTTATTGCAAGAATAAACTACTCTGATATTTGTCTGGAGTCTGTATGTACTGAAAACAATAAACAATGCAGTATCATTACCATAATGAACAAATTGCAGTTATGGTCAAACAGGAGATATTAAAATTAGACATGTGTTTGGGCTGAGATGTAAATGGGACACCAGGGGAGAATAAAGAACATTTTTTCCAGCAAACATTTTATGTAAAATGTCATGATCCCTCTAGAAAATCATATCTGCCTGTGTGGCAAATAGTTGTTTGGAGTTCGTTTTATGATATATGGTCAGTGGCCCAAAATACTGAGCACTGCTGTAAAATGTCAGCTATCCTAAATAAAATAAACAAATGTAATGCAATTTATCTATTTATACAACAAACCTGTTTGAGACCCCTGGGCTATGCACACAGAATGTTGTTTTGTAACGAACTCCAACTTTTGAGAGGGTGCTAATGTCACTAACAGATTTAAATAGTGATGAAGCCGCTATGCTTTTAAAACTTGGGATGGATGGAATGAGGTCATCACCCAAACCCTACAGTATTTTCAAACTTAATGCCCAAATAAAACAACACACACCAGAAAATTGTCAAATTAGATTAAATATATTAAGCAACGTTGACAAACCACAAGCATTACCTAATAGGTACAGGTAACAATCCAAATCAGATTGTGATTCAGACCTATGAATACTTTGATCTTCACCCTATCAAGTATGTGAACCAGCCGCCATGGCACAATGTCAGAGGCTTCATCTCAGGCACTGACATCTGCGGTTCAGTCCCCATAAGGGGAAGCATGGTTGTGTACACCTGATGAGCCCCAATTAGGGTGAAACATGTTGTGTACTCTTTGTATTGTTTGGCATGTGCGGGCCCCATGAGCCCCAAAACCCTACACACACCACACTACTCAGTCCCAAGTGCAAAATAAAGGTTTTTAATTTCCGAAATATACCTCAAACACATATCAATCCACAATCTTCCAATCCACAATCCTCCTATTCTTCCTCCAGGTGAGCTTCGCCTTCTGCCTCCCGACTCTGACTCCCCCCGGGAGTGCTTTGAGTACGAGGGAATAGCCCAACGGAAGCACTTCCAGGTCAGATGGAAGTCACCTGAAGAAAGGAGTCCATCTCCCTGCAGCGCCCAAGAATCCCAGCAGAGTTGTCCCATAAGACTATGACTCCCATAAATCCCCGCAGATGTCCTAACTGGGTCCATGCCAGTGGAACACTGCCATCTATCATACTGCGGGAGAAACTCTCCTGGATGCACCAACTCCCGCTCCTTATCCATTAAGTTATCCCTTAATAAGGGATAAAGCTTCAGTTCCATCCCAGCTGGGTTATGCCTCCTTCCATATTGTCCTTCAACAACAACATTTATTTATATAGCACGTTTTCATACAAATGATGTAGCTCAAAGTGCTTTACACGATGAAGAAAGAAAAAAGAAAAATATAAAAAATATGATCGATAAGATAGGCAATACTAAGTAACAATAAAAGTACTAAATACTTCCATTATGGCATCCTCGTTGGGAAAGGGTCCAGCACAGTACTCAATCTATATCTATATATCTATACACACACTAGTGGTATCTATCTTTTTAAAGTGTTATTAGTGCAGAGGTTAATACAGTAATGTTGCAAGTCATCACTTGCATAACAATTGGGGCCTGTCAGGAAAGTGCTTATGAACTGCAAAATCACCTGAAGGTAAATAAACATACTTTTCTTTGTTCAGTTTCCCTCACAGTGGTGAATCCTTTAAAATGCTATCACAACACGGTGTCAGAAATGCTGCAATGGTAACATTTTGGAAAAAATGAGATAGTTGGAAAACTACGAATACTCCGCAGAAACTGGCGGTTAAGAGAAGTGGTTGGTAACTTATGGCATCAATATGGAGGCACTCGAAGCCAAACACAAGGAGTAACAAAGACAAACAGCACCATTAAGCACTATGTTCACTATCCAGCATCTGGAACTGTTCAACTTTTCACAGCTAGAAAAATGGATATGGAGCTTTGACAGACTTTGACTGGCCAGTGGTCTGCACATTTCCTCAGAGGCTAACCAGGTGAATACACTAAACTACTGTATGGGGGATGAAGGTGATGATATTTTCTGGGGGTGGAATTTGGTTGAAACTGAAAGACGCCAATACAGAATCGCAAAAGAAACAGTAAAAGAAATGCTGGCAAAATTTTTTATTCTGAGAAAGGATGGGAGGATATATGAGAGAGGAAAATTCAGTCAAAGAGTGAAGCTAGCTACTGAAACAGTAGATTCTTTTATTATTGCTTTATATGCACTGGCAGAAAATTGTAATTATTGAGCACTCCGAGATGTGCTGATTTGTGATAGAATTGTTAATGTTAAACTGCTAAATAAAACTTACCCTCAGCTAAGCAATGGTTTAGGAATCAGCTGTACACCATAAAGCTAAGGCCAGAGGCCTTCTCCCTTACTACATCAAGAGAATCACAATTCCACTGCTAAAGAGGAACTTGCATGAATGGAGCACCTAGGCATTATAACCAAAGTGGAAGAGCCAATAGACAATGGGACAGTACCTATTTGTGTTGACCTCACCAGACTCAACCATGCAGTTTGCAGAGAAAAATATTTTGACATCAGTGGAACAGACACTTGGCATGCTTGCTGAGGCACAGGTGTTTAGCAAACTGAATGCCAACAAGGGTTTATGGCAAATTCCACCGTCAGAAGAGTTGGCCAAATACACCACATTTATTACCCCATTTGGATGGTACTATTTCCATAGACTGGCAATCAGTATTAGCTCTGGAAGGACTGCCAGACACTGTCAGTCATAAGGATGATATTTTCATTTGGGGCAGAAATGAGTCTGAGCATGATGAGAGAGTGCACAACATACTAAAGAGACTCTGTGAACTGTACAGAGAGGAGCTGAAGTTTCTAGAGCACATTTTGTCAGTAAAAGGGGTACAAGCCATACCCAGATAAGACCACAGCCATTCAAAAAATGAATGTGCCAACCAATATTAATGAGCTTAGGAGTTTTCTGGGGATGGTAAATCAGTTGGGAAAATTCATTCCATGTCTAGCTGAGGAGGACAAGCCACTGAGAGATCTGCTCTCTGCAGAAAAAAAAAAACAACTGTGGTATGGGGCAGTGCATGGCACAATGCCTTTACCCAGCTAAAAAAAAAGCTGTCCTCGCCACCAGTTTTGACATTGTATGACCCCAACAAAGAGATGAAGTTGTCAGCTGACATGTCTTCATATGACCTTGAAGCTGTATTGCTGCAATACAATTAAGGTCATTTGAGGCCTGTGGCATATGCTTCCCAATCATTGACAGGATTCCCACTCTTTTTAAGGAATCATTTTCCAGGACATTTCCAGGACATTTCCAGGAGCTTTTTCCGGAAATTCATGACAGGATCTGGTCATACAGTCATACACTTTAGTCGCAGGCTTAACGCCATTTTAATTTCTCTTTGATTATGCAGGGACTTAGTGTCACCGATATGCTAAATTACATAAAGGCAACACCAATTAATGCACTGATGTATAATGGAGTTGTTTGACCTCTTTTTGTTACACACTGTTTTAAACTGCAAAACTCTTTTAAAGAAATAAATGCCTCTTGGATTGTGGAAAACTATCCAAACACTGACATATACTGAGCAATTCCATAATGTTCAGTATAGAGCTGTTGATCACACCATGAAATAGGCTACCATAGTGACCGAATTTCAGTAAAAGTTACTTGCATATTACATATTATGTCATTGTTTGTATCAAATAAATTTATGTACAATGTTTGTATTAAACAAAACTGCATAAAGCCAATTTATTGTCTATATCATGTGTATGATGCCTATAACACTAATATATGCAACAATTGGCACGCGACAAAACAAAGTCAGAGTTAACTTTCAACTGGTAGCTTTACTGGGAATACAGCAGCTGTAGAATTTGCATAAGTCAACGACAAAGATTATAATAAAGAACTTATCTTTGTGGGAAAAGAAGCAAAATACATCCATTTTAAATCATGAGAGCCTTGCTATCAATTCCTGAGTTGAAAACTTGGTTAAACTAGAAAGAATACTAGGAACAAAGGATAAGAGCCTGAACTCCAGTATATTGGAAAAAAAACAATCTGTAAGTCACTGTAGTGTAACCTATGAAAAAGGCATCTGGTGTAGGCCTAGGTTTAGAAACAATGCTGGTGTTGCTCCTTGAGGTCTGATAAAACTGCATCCAGACCGATGACCTCTTTCTTTTTTTCAGCAACACTTTTACGATAGGCATTAGATTTTGTGAGCAGTGTAAAGTCCTGTTTTCTCTCAGCCTTCTCTGCCATTGCATCTGCTTCTTCTTGCATTGCCTCAAAGCTAGTGATTATTTTCTGTCTCTTTGCTGCCACTTTTGTGATTTCAGAGCAGAGCTCTTCTCTTTGCTTGTCATTTTCAGTTTCCTTTTCCTTCTTTTTTTCATCATCAAGGTATTGGACATATCACATCCTGGCATTTCTGCAATGCTGCAAGAGGGGCTTTGGCAATACTCCATCAAATTAGCCACCAGTCATAGAATCTTGGATTAGGCGAAGAGACATCAGAGTCCTTCCTTTCAGATTTGTAACCAGCATGTCCTTATTCACAGAGTACCCTCTTTCGACCGCTGCTTGCCCATGTGATAATGTGAACAGGTCTTTCATTGATTTCCACAGAATTGCGTACTCTGCTTTGTCACCAGCAAATCTTCCCATGAATGTGTCCAGCCGACAGGAGCTACTTCTATACCCTTGAAATTCCTCCTTATGGTGCTGCACCATTTCAGTGAGGAACATCTTGTACTCACTCAGGATTTGGTCACAGTCCTCTGCTGTATGCCATTTGGTGTTAAGAAGCAGCTGTAAGAGCTTCTCAAACATGGAGATGGCACGCCTTTCATCGCTGATCATAGTTACTGGATCTAGGCATGCCATGTGCCTTACTGCTGCATAATTCAAAGGGCATTTGTCCAGCAGTTTCTTTACTGTTGCGGACAGGAAGGCTACACATTCTCTCCGGAATTGTTAACCTGGCAGCCGTTTTTCAAGCAGCTTCTCTGAGGCTTTCTCAAGAGCTTGTTTGGTGGCAAAGCCAAGATCCACCTCTTTCAGTGGCAAATGGAGTGTTTTGTCCAGTACATCAATTTTAAGCATTTGGACAGGTGTTTGATGTTATCCAGTACCCCCCTCTTCATAAAGCATGAAATCAAACTCTTCAGAAGGGCCTGAAGGTCTTTTGCCAAAAATGGCATCATGGGGGCATCAGTCTGGAAAGTCTCAAGAAAGAGTTTCAGCTGCCTTGCCACATAGGCAAAAAACTGTAATTTTGCCTCAAAAAGGGGGTCACCAACAGCCTCTCTGACCATAGTGTATGATGTTGACGTTGGCATTTTACTCTTTGGCAGTTTCTTGTAATTGTCGACAAATATTTCAACATGTGGCCACATCTTAAGTGCTCTCTCTGCCACTGGCAAGTCCTCCACCCACCTGTGAGCACAGAATTTTAGAGGGAATGTTGATGTTTTGGTAATTTCAATAAAGTCATCCCGTCTGGCTGGTGTGTCATGAAAAAGCTGCCAAAGGGCTCTTAGTTTGTCACCTATCTTCCATCCACTTTCCTTCTCGCCTTGTTGGAAGCTTCCATGAACTGTATGAAGACCACAGGTTCCTAGGTTTATCAAGCTTCTAATATCTGGGGCCTCCTTAGATCTGTCTTCTTCAAATAATATGCTAACACCTAATGGGAATTGCCATTAACAGGCTAACAGAAATTAGCATCGCCGATTTACTTGACATGTTTAATATGCAACCTGGGTCCACATCAGACGGTATGAAGTAACAAAACTGTCAGTTGCACCATATGCACTGTGGTCATACTTACAGTCATGCACTCAGCAGAAATTTCAAGTGATGAACCGATGTTCTGTTGTTCTCCTGTCAGCTACTGACAAGCTAGAGGAATGAGGGTCAAAACTCAAATATAATTGCCTATACATGTCTCAGTAGGTGGAGACATTGTGCAGCAGAGGCCATGACCTAGCTCAGCTGTCATCATATCTAGACTTACGAACAGCAAGCTGTTTCAAACAGAAAAATTAAAAAGCGAAAACAGAAATAAAATTCCAGGACAAGAAAGATTATTTCCAGGACATTTGGCCATTTCGATCAGTTTCCAGGTCATTTCAATGACTGGAAAATAACCCTCAAAATTTTCAGGTTTTCCAGGTTTTCCAGGACGCGTGGGAACCCTGATTGACTCAGACAGAACAGAGGTACGCTCAAGTTGAAAAGAAAGCCTTGGGTATAACCTGTGGATGTGAATGATTTAGAAACTTTTTGGACATAGGATGACACTTTCAGAAAAAGATGGACCACAAGCCGTTATGCTATGCTCCTGGCAAGACAATGCTAACAACAGACTCCCTTATGCACCAGTGAGACATAATGATTATATCAGTACAGTAAATCAGATAAGGACTTTGTGGAAAGTACCAATATTTATAGTGGACAATTTAACAGCCAGTTCACACTATCTGGATGAACTCCATGAGCAGCTTTAAGCAGATAGTATATGTTCACAGGTGATAAGACAATGTCAGACAGGCTGGCAAGACCATAATAGAGTTAGCAGTTTCATGAAATTGTACTGGCCAGGGAGGGCATTCAGGGTCTCCTACTAAAGGGCTACAGACTAGTTATACCCTCTGCCATATGAAAAGTGGTCTTAGAGAATCTGGGCTTCAGCAAGTCACAAAATGTAGAGAGAGGGCTGGAGAGACTGTGTGGTTGCCAGGATTAATTGAACAATTAAATGAACTAGTGCATAACTGCAGAGTTTGTGTCAAAGAGTAGGTTAACCCAGCAGAGCCGTTGCTGCCTAGTGAATTGCCAGATAAACCTTGGGAAAAACTAGGTGCAGACATCCTTTTACTAAATGGTCACACCTACTTATTAGCGGTAGTCTAATTCTCATGATTTGTAGAAACTGACAGGCTGGTTCCCACAAGATCAAAAGATGTTGTGGTCCATCTTAAGTTGATCTTTGGCAGACATGGCATTCCTAAAATTTTGTTCTCAGATAATGGTCCTCAATTTTGCTCATTTTGCAAATACATATGGGTTCCAACACATCACAAGTAGCCCAAAGTTTGCTCAGAGTAATGGAAGGGCAGAGCACCATGTCCAGAGAATCAAAGAAAATGCTTTGTTAGGCATAAAAAATCCTTATTTGGCATTCCTTACATATAAAGCAACACCACTAGCCAATGGCTACAGCCCTGCACAGCTACTGATAGGGTTCAAAGTTTGTACTCCGGTGCCACAGGTTCCTTCCATGTTAGTTCCAGAACTACCAGATCTATCTGTTGTAGTCAGAAAGACAGGGGCCAAAAAGGTAAGGATGTGGTGAACTTCCACATAGGACACCGTGCAAGAAGTCTGTGTTCTTTGCACAGGACAGGAGGTGTGGATAACTGATACAGAGTCCCAAAGGACAGTCACCACGTTCCTACTTGGTTGAAGGGGCACATGATATTGTGAGGATAAACAGAAAAAGTCTTTTGCCAATGCAACCATTGAGGGGAACAATGCTGTAGGCCCTACAAATCAAGTCACAGAAGCTTCTTACCTTTCCACAGTTCAGCCACTACCCACTGTCATTAGGACAAGGGGTGGAAGAGAGGTGACTAGACCACAAAGATTAGACTTATAAAATTGCCATGGAAAAAAATGTGTATACATTTTTGTTTGAGTATTGAAATAAGAGTGGGTATATCTCTTTATAAGTCTGGAGGTTAAGAAATTTTTAAATTTCTTATTTAAACCTTGAGTAGAAAATTGTTTGTGATGTTGCACCTTTGATCTTAAGGGGGAAGATGTGGTGGTATCTACCTTTTGAAAGTGTTTTTAGTGTATAGGGTAATAGGAGCATTCCAGAAAGGAAGTAATTTAAAAAAAAAAAAAAAAAGGGATTGGGTCCCACCGGGAAATTGCTTTACAAGTTGCATGTGCTTCTGAAGCTAAATAAACATTCTTTATTTTGTTCAGTTTACCTCACAGTGGTGAATCATTTAAAATGCAACAACAATAAATTATTTATATATAATATATGCGCACCACACAGACAGGTGGCGCGACCTGCTCATGGTCACACAGTGTCAGTATCAGGACTTGATCCCACAACTCAGGGTTTAAAAGTACAAAGTCTTAACCACCACACCATAATGCTTGCACATCTACAATGTGTATATTAATTGGCATAATATAAACTGTCCAGGACAGATTCCTTTGTTAACGTTGAGTTTAACATTGAAGACAATTTTAAAGACCCGCGAGACCAAAGACACTTGCCACGGTGCAAGACACGCCCTACTTACAAGATAAGACCACGGGCAGAAAAAAAAATCAGTAGCGTAAAGGCAGTCACGCAGCACACACAGGTCCATGGCTCTCAGTGCATATAAAGTGTATAAGGTCAATACGGTAGAAATGAAATGAATAGGGTAGAAATGAAACGTCGATGACCAAACGAAGAGGAAAGAAAAGCGCGGAGAAAAGAGACCCAAATGCGGTGGAGAGAAAAAAAATGCTAAAAAGAAAGACAATAATCTAGGTGCAAATTTAGAAAATAAGAAAAGTGATAATCAGCCCAGAACAAGTGGAATTGAAAACAAAGCACATCCAATAGGGCTCAGAATTAAAAGCTTAGAACTTCATAAACGGGAGCAGCGTTATACATCCTGCAAGAAAGAGATTTAACCATGCCCAGGCCGGAAATAAAGGACAATTATTGTTTTTACAACGTCACGCGAGATAAGTCAGTGAGCCATCATTTAAAACAAGTCCACAGACCTCTAACTAAGCAGTTGTTGGATTGCTTTTGGCAGACACGCATAATGTGCTCCCAGTTCTTAAAACAATGACATGCGACAATCAGAACAGGCAGCTCGCTAGCAGGTTAAAGCCTTTTTTGTTTTAAGTGACTGATAGGTCCGATTGAGGGGGGCGGAGTATAGCACGGAAGACTGATAGCAGGATACTGATTGATGCGGTAAGGGGGAGGCGAGACCCGGGGGAGGCGAGACGCGGGAGAGGAGGGGTTGGAGAGGGTGCTAGACAGTTGTGTTTGGGGTTACGAAGTTGTCGATTGTTCAAGTAAAACTTTTGTGACACTTTATTACGTCAGTCGCTACAGTATCAAAAAAAGAAAGTAAATATCTCATTAGCGCAAACAAAAGGTGATTAATCATCAGAGCCAGGTGTAATTGAAAAATAACAGGACAAAGCAAGGTCGTCTCACAACAGTTAAAGCAACGATAAGTTTAATTTCAAAGAATACACAATTCGGTCAGGTGTATATTTATGATGACGGAGAAGCGATGCACATTTTAGCAGGTGACAAGTAAGGTGATGTATATATTCCGCGAATAACATTAGACACCAAAGGAGATCATGATATGCCATTCGTATTAAAATGTTTACAGTTTAAGCCTACCATGAGAATAGCTTTTGCTATGACAATTAACAAATTAAAGGGACAAACATTAGAAAACGTTGGATTATTTATTAGAGAAACAGAAACAATATTCACTCACGGGCGATTATACATTGCGTTGTCACAATGTATCTCCAAAAACAGATTCAAACTTCAATGCGATCTTGAAGAAAAGGTAATTCCATATATTGTTTTTAATAAACCTTTAAAGTAAAAAGTGCAACTAATGAAACTGAAACAATTCCAAAGAAAAAAAAAGCTTTTAAAATTGTATATCCGATTAACCAAACACCGGCATGGTGGTGCAGTGGGTAGCGCTGCTGCCTCGCATTTAGAAGACCTGGGTTCGCTTCCCTGGTCCTCCCTGTGTGGAGTCTGCATGTTCTCCCCGTGTCTGCGTGGCTTTCCTCCGGGTGCTTCTTCCCACAGTCCAAAGACATGCAGGTTGGGTGGATTGACGATTCTAATTGTCCCAAGTGTGTGCTTGGTGTGTGTGTGCGAGCCCTGCGATTGGCTAGCACCCTGCCCGGGGTTTGTTTCCTGCCTTGCGCCCTGTGTTGGCTGGGATTGGCTCCAGTGACCCTGTAGTTAGTATATTGCAGGTTGGATGATGGATGGACGGATTAACCAAACACAAGGGTTGGCGAGCGAAGCGAGCAGGGGGCAGAGCCCCCTAGTTTTTTAAAATAATGGATCAGTTTGCCAATTAATATACAGAATATTTTGCCTTGCTTTTAACATAGAAGAAGAAGCTGGTTTGTGAATTAGTAGCTGACTGCAAGCATATATGTAGTTAGGAGTGAATAAAAATCAGGCTGAATGCATACCTAACTTCAGTCCAGTGATCTTTTCAGATGTTAAAAATAATTGCCACCAAGCCCTTTCACAAACATACAGTGGCATGCAAAAGTATTTAACCCCCTTGTAAGTCATCATAATTTTCAGCAACACAAAAGATTTGTACACATATGTATTCATTGTTTTTTCTTATGCTGTAAGAAAATATTTCCAAAGTCAAAATAGACTATTTTCTATAGATATTTAACTGAAGAAGAAAAGCTCAAAAGTTAGTGTTTACATAGGTATTTAAACCTCTGTGCTTTGAAAACTACAGGTTTACATCAATGACAAATTAATTACAAAGGTGACAGTCATTTGAAAGTCATAATTAAACATAATGAGGTGCTACATGAGAGTCCTTTCCATCTCTCTGGACATAAAAAGCCCTCTTTGTCTTTGTTGGACAGTCACTGCAAAAATGAAGACAAAGGAGCATTCTACTAATGTAAGAAAAGTTAGAAGGAGGAGACTATAAAAATATCAAAAAGCTTGAATGTCCCATTGCGCACTGTTTGACCCATCATCAGAAAGTGAAAGGTTCATCACAGCACCCAGACTCTTACTAGAATAGGCCGTCCCTCAAAACTAAACATCAGAGTGAGACATCGACTGGTCAAGAGGTGACTAGAAATCCAACCGTTGCTCTCAGACGTCTGCAGTGCTCTTTGGCTGAAACTGGAGTGAAGGTGCAGGGGTCCACAATTTCAAGAGGGTAGCAAGAAAGATGCCATTCCTTAAGAAGGTCCACATGAAAGCATGTATGGCATTTGCAACAAAGCATGAGAAAGAACAAGTTAAGATGTGGGAGAATGTTTAATGGTCAGATGAGACCAAAATAGAACTTTCTGATTGGCCAGACATCAAAGAGGTATGTGTGGCTTAAAATGAACACTGCCCATGCCTCAAGAAATACTGTACCTACGGCTAAATATTGAGGTGACTGCATCATGCTCTGGGACCAAGAATGTTGTCAGAGTTAAAGGGACAATGGATGGGCACAAACACCGCACAATATTGCAACAGAACTTGTCCCAGTCTGCTTTGAATCTAAAGCTCTGGAGAAGATTCATCTTTCAACATGACAATGACCTTAAGCATTAGGCCAAAGTGACACTGGGATGGCACAAAAACAAAAAGGTGAATGTTTTGGAATGGCTAAGTCAAAACCCTGATCTTAACCCTGTTAAGAGACTGTGGCACTATCTGAAAAGTACTTTTCAGAGGTGCCATCCCACCAACATAGAGGATCTCTAGAAATCCTGACAAGAAGAATGGGTAAGTATCACTCCTGAACAATGTGCAGAACTAGGTAATACTTACATACCCCAATAGAATTAAGGCTATTACTGCAGCGTTATTCTCAGTCCCAGCACAAAAAGGTTCCCAACAAAGTAAGAATGTGTTGGGCTTGAATATTTAATGGAAGCACTCAATTTGGAGCTTTTCTTCAGTTAAATACCTATAAAAATGGGTTTATTTGAACTTTGGAAATGTATTTTTACAGCACAAGAATTCACATTAATAAGACTGAATGGATAAATAAGTGGAAAAATCTTTTGTCATGCAGAAAATTAGGATGACTATTAAAGGGATTGAATACTTTTGCATGTAACTGTATGTTTGAGAAAGGGTTTGGTGGTTATTATTTTTAACAATATTTTCCCTTAATTCTGAAATGATCATGGGGCTGAAGTTAGGTACACATTCGGCTGACTTTTTATTCACTCCTAACTATTCCCAAAACATGCTTGCAGGCAGTACTTATTCACACAGCTTCTGCAAACCAGCTTCTTATTCTATTATAACAGCAAGGCAAAATATTCAGCAGCGTGTACATAATCTGCATCATTACAAATGGATCCATTATTTGAAAAAATAAATATTCCACATTTTGGTCCGGCACAGGTCAAAAATGTTTTTAACTCAATGGATGAATATTTGAAGAGTAAACTGCAAGACAATGATGATATTTTTATATTATGTACACTAAAGAACCACTAACAGCAAATCAAATAAAATTAATAATATATTGAACAATTATTATAAAAGTAAAGTTGAATAAATCGGACTCTGAAGCTGCATGAATAAAAGGTAAAGTACCACTTCCATTAATACTTGTATGCAAAATTTAGTTGACTTAATTGAAAGTGTTCTCAAGTTATTGTGTTTACACACACACACACAAACATTATTCCAAAAATGGTATTTTCTGACTCAGGGAGGTCTAAAACGTCGAGATTCATTAATATCTCAAAATTGAATTTTTGGAGGATTCCAGTACTTTCTTTATACTTCGTATAGGAGAAAATAAAAAGTACACTTGCGGGTTGCAAGCAAGCACGTAGCTGGGAGAGAATAAGAAGACGACCGAATATGTACCTAGCTTCACCCTTGTGTTCATTAGGGCCAATTTATACTTCACGCCCAAACCGTGTACACGCATGCATCATGGCTGCCATGCATTCTAAGCGTTCATTTGATGCATCCTCTGAGCACGTCCTCAGAAATTAAGGCCGGGTTTATATTCACGTGATGTGGCAAGTACTCCTGTGAATGCTACTGCTACGCAAGCATTGTAATGTTTATACTTGCTTGTGTACTTTACATAAATCTGGAAGATTGCACCAGGTGGCAGTACGAGATATCATCATGGTGAGAACAGGTTCGACTTTGCTGTGCTGTGAATTGCCTGAAACACCCATTATATTCTAAGGACACCTTGCCACAATATCTCTAAGAAGAATGGATGTTCAATGATTAAATCTATCAATCCAGGGATGCGCCCATTCCAGCCACCATGGGGCGCGAGACAGAAACGATCCCTGGATAGGACATCAGCTCATAGCAAGTTGAACACAAACACACACATACACTAGTATCATTTTAGTGTCACCAAATCCCCAAAACTTCATGTCTTTGGAAGGAAACCGGAGCACACTGTGGAAACCCACCAGGAAAACATACAAACTCCAGGCAGGGACGACCAGGGACATACTGTGAGGCAGCAGCACTACTGCTTTGCCACTGTGCCGCCCCCACAGTATTCATTATTTAAATTAAGTTAACGACTTATCTATAAAATGTAACATATATACTTTAATGCATTTCATCATGAAAGTGATATCAAGTATAAATCTAAGGATTCCAAATGTGCAGAGAGCTGGAATATCATAAATTTAATGTGTTCTGTGTAGCAATTGCTGCTTGCTGCTGCACTGGGTTGCCAGAAGCATGTACTGATTAACAACTGGGATGGTTTTAAGATGATGTTTACAACGGTCTACTTTAATGATAAAATAAACTACGAGGTTAAAGTGGACATTTCGTGATTAAAGCCAAAATTTCCACTTTATTCACAAAATAGACTTTTTCACTGTGTCCTTAATTTTTTTCTCTGTGGCTCAAATATGCTGCCGTACATTCTGATGCTGTTGTGAGGGTGCAAAAAAAAAAAAAAAAAGGCACAGAAGATGGCATGTGAGACTTTTAAAATGTATCATGTCATCACGTTGGGAAATATGTGACACTTGAATATATAAGAACCACAAATGCATTTGTATGTCGGCATTTTGCTTCACCACATTGAACCATTCATCAAACATCGAAGCATGCACATAGTTCCTGTTGGATCCGCAAAGCAGCTTTCTGTCACATGTAGATAGTAAACAGAGACTCTGACGTCCCATTCCAACTTGGTCACGCTTTTTCTGCATCCAATGATATCATCATCTCCGGAGTGTTTGACTTTGTTGGTGAATATATTACATTAAACAGGCGTTGAAGATTGGAAGCTAAGTGTCTGCCTTTAATAAATCCAGTTTGATCTTGTGATATTACCGAAGGCAGCACTTTCTCCATCCTTCTAGCTAGGACTTTGAAGAGTATTTTATCATCGTTATTCAGAAGTGAGATTGGTTTGTACGATGGACATTTTAATAAGTCCTTATTTTGTTTAGGAAAAACAGTAATTAATGCTTGGCGAAAAGTTTGAGGTAGACTTTTATTTTCTCTAGCTTCTATGAATGTTGCTAATAGAAGGGGAACTAGCTCAGTTGAGAATTTCTTATAAAATTCAGCAGGGTAACCATCAGCGCCTGCTGCTTTCCCACTCTGCAGTGAGTTTATAGCATCTAGTAATTCTGATAATGCCAGAGGTTTATCCAATTCCTCTGCCATAATAGTATCTATTTGGGGTATCTGTAATGCATCCAGAAATGCCTTAGATTGTGTCTTGTGTTCTTTAATCTCAGCATCCATTTCTGAGGACGTGCTCAGAGAACGCATCAAATGAACGCTGGGAACACGTGACAGCCATGATGCATGTGTGTATGTGTTTTGAGCATGAAGTATAAACTGGCCCTAATGCGACACATTAGATATGCAAACCAATTAAGATTGCACTCAAACCGATAGTAAAGATTCATAAACCAATAGTGTTCACATGTAAACTAATAGATTATGCACAAAAATATATGATTTATGGCCTGTTTGGCCCCTCATACCAATGTGCACAGTTCATAGAATATTGTGCAGCAGTAGTAATGGGTAGATGCTGGCATGCGCGATGTGATGGATGATCAAGGTTATATAACATATATATAGATACACATACACATTATATATATATATATAATATATATATATATATATATATATATATATATATATATATATACAGTGAAATACGTTTAACGCGAAAACGCTTAAGATGAAATATCGGTTAACACGAAATAATACAACGGTCCCGACAAACTACTATGTATTTTCATGCATTTTTTTCTCTTAACACGAAACGAAAATCGCTTAACACAAAAAGATTTCCCTTCTGGGAAAGAACAAAATACGGAAAACACCAGCCGCGCAGGCGAGATTTAAGAGGGGTGTGAAATGAAAGAGAGGTGGTTTCACATGTTTCGTAGAAAGGAGGCAAACTTGGCTTTGAAATACCCTCGGAATAGCCTGTGACACGAGCCAATTTTGTTTATCTAAGCTACTTTCACCCTCCACCCCTACAAACGCCACACAAAAACATCTCATCTCTCATCAGTTAGCTTTGGAATTCGGTGATGAGTACATCGCAGTGTGAGTAAACATCAGTGAGTTTGGTTCGCGTTTTTTTTTTCTATTTTAGAAGAATTTTTTTTACGAGCACAATGGCAAAGAGCTCAGGGGGAAAGCAAACTGCTATTTCAATTAAAATGAAGATGGAGCTTCTTAATGCTGTTGATCAAAAATAGAAGACGAAAACGGAAATCTGTAAAGATTTTGATATTGCTATCTCTACATTATCAACAATACAGTAATTAAAAAAAAGAGAGCAAATTACGGAAATGTTTGAACGGAGTAAGTTTGAGCCAGAGCGAAAATGGATGAGAACGGCCAAGCACGAGGATTTAGAGACGGCTTTACTTGTTTGGTTCAAACAAGCGAGATCTCAGAATGCTCCCATTTTTATTAAATACATGCATATATACATATCTATGTAAATAAAATGTACTCTAATAAACTTAATTTTGTTGAATATACTGCATCTTTTTTTTTTTTTTGTAATATCCTTTAACACGAAATTCTTTTAACATGAAAAAATATTTCAGTCCCCTCAGTTTCGTGTTAAACGATTTTCACTGTATATATATATATATATATATATATATATATATATATATATATATATATATATATATATATATACAGTAATCCCTCCTCCATCGCGGGGGTTGCGTTCCAGAGCCACCCACGAAATAAGAAAATCCGCGAAGTAGAAACCATATGTTTATATGGTTATTTTTATATTGTCATGCTTGGGTCACAGATTTGCGCAGAAACACAGGAGGTTGTAGAGAGACAGGAACGTTATTCAAACACTGCAAACAAACATTTGTCTCTTTTTCAAAAGTTTAAACTGTGCTCCATGACAAGACAGAGATGACAGTTCTGTCTCACAATTAAAAGAATGCAAACATATCTTCCTCTTCAAAGGAGTGCGTGTCAGGAGCACAGAATGTCACATAGATAGAGAAAACAATCTCTAGCAAACAAATCAATAGGGCTGTTTGGCTTTTAAGTATGCGAAGCACCGCGGCACAAAGCTGTTGAAGGTGGCAGCTCACACCCCCCCCCGTCAGGAGCAGGGAGAGAGAGAGATAGAGAGAGACAGTTTGTTTTTCAGTCAAAAATCAATACGTGCCCTTCAAGCTTTTGAGTATGCGAAGCACCGTGCAGCATGTCATTTCAGGAAGCAGCTGCACAAAAGATAGCAACGTGAAGATAATCTTTCAGCATTTTTAGACGAGCGTCCGTATCGTCTAGGTGTGCGAACAGCCCCCCTGCTCAATCCCCATACGTCAGGATCAGAGAAAGTCAGCGCAAGAGAGAGAGCAGAGTAAGCAATCTAGCTTCTCAGCCACCTGCCAATAGCGTCCCTTGTATGAAATCAACTGGGCAAACCAACTGAGGAAGCATGTACCAGAAATTAAAAGACCCATTGTCCGCAGAAATCCGCGAACCAGCAAAAAATCCGCGATATATATTTAAATATGCTTACATATAAAATCCGCGATGGAGTGAAGCCACGAAAGGCGAAGCGCGATATAGCGAGGGATCACTGTATATATATATATATATATATATATATATATATATATATATATATATATATATATATATATATATATATATATATATATATATATATAAAACAGTAGAGTGTGTACGCCAGATGAGCCTAAATGAGGCCGAAACATGTGTCGCATACTCTTTGCATTATCTGACAGTAAACTATGCAACATTCCATGATCTGCTTCTCGCAACTGAAGAGGGCACCGTGGCGGATGTTTGCCGAATGGCAGACCAACCATAAGCATTACCTGGTAGGTAACCACCCATACATTCAGGTCAGGACTCAGACTATGAATGCAAATACACATATGCACACACAGTGTTTACTAACACAGCAAAGAAAGATGACAGGAATACAAATAACCCCCCCCCCCAACAATATTTACAGTTCTGAAAAAGTCTTTACTGCAAAAAATGAGTGTGGATTCTGAAGTGCAATCAATGGTTAACATGAGAAAAATGAACACCATATTTACAAACCAGGAATCTGTTATCGACATTTAACAATCACCCAACAGGACATACAAAAATGAAAAACCCCTATGCAGCAACGCTACAGTTTTATGACCAATCACTTTAGAATGTAGTGGGGACACATAAGTGTTAAATGTCAGTACTGAGTGCGTCTCGTTTCATTGTCCCGTTTACTGTTTATGTGCATCAGTTAATGCCGTCCCCGAAAAAGGGGACGGATGATGGAAGGAGACCACAGCCGCAAACCTGGAAAACACCTGTTTACAATCAATCAATCACAGCCGTCACAGGATTATTTAAGCCAGCAGGAGGAGAAGGAAAGGAGAGGAGAGAAAGAGATTTTTCATTCACGACCACGAACCAACTGTACTAGTAATTGTCCACATCGCGCATATCCATACAGTTTGTTTTTCCATCAGCCGGATTTATTTCAAGGACCTCACCACGAGAGACCCCGGGGTAGGACTTAATCATCCACCACACATACGAGGATTCACGGTGAGGCTGTTCCATTTTTTCCGGGGAGAATCAAACATCGCAATTTCAATAATTCAGTCATCCGCTTTCAGGACAGTTTCTTTATTACCGGACTCACGTACTCATTCATTTTCAGTTTGTCATTCATTGTCGTTATTCGTGTTGTGTGTTTATTTGTTACAGGGACAAGGGAGGGTTTTTTGTTGTATATATATATATATATATTTGGTGGTGTCTTGTTATTGCTGGGGTGGAGGGATATTTATATTTATATGTTTCTATTTTTCTATTTCATTTCACTTAATACATATAATCTGTTTAATTTTACATCCTGTTTTTGTGTGCTCATATTTTTCACCGTCGATTGTGGGGGGAAAAGTTTAATTGGTAAGAAGTACGGCTTGATAGTTAGATTATTTCTCAGTAAATTATCCAGGCCACTGGTCTTGGAGGTGTAGCTGCCGGCTGGGTAAAAGGGGTCGGCCGTTACAAGATTATAGAGAGTTCTACAGATAATCCTATTTCAGTTCATTTTGTATTACACAGAGAAACCATAAGAAACAGAATGCTTATTTATTTCAGTAAATTACTGTAGCATGAACAAGAAGAGACAAGGACTCTGATCTCACCAACTTGTTATTGTTTGTTTAATGGGCATTGCAATCCAACAACGACACCTTATAATGTGGTTATAGTGGAGTAAAATCCTACTCAGGAATTAGGACTGAAGATAACATAATATATAATATTGGGTCACTATCAATTCATCATTAACAGAACAAGATGCAGAGGACAGAAAGATAACAGAAAAAGATGCAGAGGACAGAAAGATATGGAAGAAGGTCATCATGGTACTTAGAGTAGATGGTGGTGGCGCAAGCCACCACCAAAAGGACACCGGAAAAGGAAACAGAAGAGAGAGTAGGGGTTAGTACAGATTTTAGAGCCACCATGAATAGTTATTATAATGAATTGGATATACAGAGTATCAGGATTAAATTACAGTGAAGTTATGAAAAGGCCATTTTAAAGTAATGTGTTTTCAGCAGTTTTTTAAAGTGCTCCACTGTATTAGCCTGGCGAATTCCTACTGGCAGGCTATTCCAGATTTTAGGTGCATAACAGCAGAAGGCCGCCTCACCACTTCTTTTAAGTTTTGCTCTTGGAATTCTAAGGAGACACTCAGTTGAGGATCTGAGGTTGCGATTTGAAATATAAGACGTCAGACATTCCGATATATAGGATGGGGCGAGATTATTTAAGGCTTTATAAACCATAAGCAAAATTTTAAAGTCAATCCTGAATGACACAGATAACCAGTGTAATGACATCAAAACTGGAGAGATGTGCCCGGATTTTCTTTTCCTAGTTAGGATTCTAGCAGCTGCGTTCTGCACTAGTTGCAAACGATTTATGTCTTTTTTGGGTAGTCCTGAGAGGAGTGCGTTACAGTAATCTAGACGACTGAAAACAAACGTATGAACTAATTTCTCAGCATCTTTTAATGATATAAGATATAATGATATACAACAACAACATTTTTTATATAGCACATTTTTATGCAAATGATGTGCTTTACAAGATGAAGAAAAAAGTTTATAAAAAATATAAAAATAAGATTAGGCAATACTAAGTAACAAAGAATAAAGTAAAGTCCGATGGCCAGGAGGACAAAAAAAAAAAAAAAACTGAGGGCTGATTCTTGTTTGACTATTCTGTTTTCCACATCCCATCCATGGCATTGAGTATCTCAAATGCACTTTTGTAATTCAAGGACCTTGTAAAAATAAATAAATACAGCTCTTTAGTGTTTCCGCTCATAAATGTTGGTTTGCCGAAAAAAACTTTCCATTAGAAGATCTGTGTGCTGGAAGGCAGTCTGAAGGGTCAGGGTCTAGGAGATGCTGATTTTCTGGCCTTTCAAGAATAAGCTGAGTGTAAAGACTCAACAATCGTTTGAAGGCGTTCTTTGTGAAGAGCTACACCGGCAAAAATGTCATCATACTGGAGCTCATAAATGATTGTCATCATTTATACGTAATTGATCTAGTTCTTTTCCGGTTCTGCAGGAGGGAAACTGATGATTTGCCAGGTAAGCTTGGAATGCTGTGTTCTTGGCCTACAAGAGGGGGAGAATCTTGGCTGTGACCTCCTCGAACCAGTCTGGACTCTTCCTCTTGGAGAATCCAATGGCTTTCTTGGAATAGGACTGTAGGGCTATGAGCAGCGAGGTCCACAGTTCATCAACATCAGGATTATTATTATGATGTCACCATCTGTGATTGAGATCTGGATGTGTTCAAGCTGAGTGTGAAGAACACTTGTCAATGCATTTCTGGTGCCAATGGTTGCTAGGGATGCAATGATGAGGCATGGCTTGGGGGATTGTCTTCTAGCAGGTGGTCTAAGTACAGTGCAGAAGATGGACCGGACGAGACTATGGTCTGTCCAGCATTCTGCTCCTTGCATCACTTGTTCGAACAAGACTTCCTAGAGATCCTGTAGATAATTATATAGTCCAAGAAACGCCAGTTCTTTGATTGAGGATGCATCCATGTCATCTTGTGTTTGTTGGGAAGCTGAAACATTGTGTTGGTAATAGGCAGTTGGTGTTCTACACAGAAGAATAAGAGACAGAGCCCATTACTGTTCATGTTTCCCAAACACATTATTGCAAACATCTGAGCTACTTCCATCTTGTGTGTTGAAGTCTCCAGGTAAGGCAATCTTGTCTGAAGCAGTAACATTCCAGACTGGTTTGTCAAAGGAAACACATAAGTTGTCTTATTCTTCCTCTGTTGAATCCAGTGTAGGAGCAAATGCACTAATGATTGTCATATGGCATCAATCAAGCCATCATTGATCACTAAAAACCACTTTGCCACATTAAGGTGCTGATTCAATAGAGGGCCTACTGTAACACTAAACACTTGTTCGCCTCACTTCACTTCCTCTCTCTCTCTCTTTCTCTTTACACCATGGCCTACCAGGTAGTGAACCTTCATTAAACTCACCCAATTTTAGACTCACTAATTCGCCAGCTAGGGCTGGTCATTAAATACAGCACAGGCATTATTTCTTAACTAATTCCAAGTGTGAGATATGGCCAGTCATTCATCCCGGCCAACACCCCCAGGCCGCCAGATGGAGCCCTCCCTGCAGAATGGAGGTGCCCCGAACGCCAGCAGGGAATCATGGACAATGCAGTTTTAATACACAGCCCTGCTGGATACCATGGGGGCCACCAGGAGTCACTGCAGGGAGGCCCAGGGATTGTTATTTTCACTACACCCTGGAAGTACGTCCCAGGCACATGGACAGAGGAAATGATGTACTTCCAGGATGAAAAAGAAGGTACAGAAACACTTCCGGGTCATGAACTATAAAAGGATTATGGGAAACCCCAGAAGATTGAGCTGAGTTGGGAGGCAGGGTGACTAAGCGTTTGGGAGTGGGGGATTATTGTATTGTTTATTATTATTGAGTATTGTGGAGTGGAGGGTGCTTTGTGCACATTTATTATTATAATAAATTCACATTTGGACTTTTATCTGGTGTCTGACGCATTGTTTGAGGGTTCAAGGGGTCGACAGCGCCCCTTATCTGTCACACAAGGTAATTGTTTGAACGCATTTTGGAATGCAAGGGTCTGGAAAAATAGGTGGCAGTAAGGTTTTCCATATAAATGTAAAAGATTTGACAAACAAGAAGAGAGAATTCAGTCCCTAAAGCTCATTGTTTAATTATTAGTTAATTAGTCCCAATATCTCATCAAGATACTTCTTAAAGATGGTCAAGGTTTCTGCTTTAAATGCATGCTTCAGTAGTTTGTTCCAGATTCTCACAACTCTTTACATTAATGACCACCTGTCTCTAGTTCTAGGTAAGTTGACCATCAGAACATCCTCAATGACTTTGATGCTTATCTGGGTACTTCACAATACATCCCTCCAACTCCCCATATACTGTGAGTCCTCTCCATCCATAAAAGGAGGCAGAGGCCTTCACCATTTCCCAGTAAAGTTGTCTCTCTAACTTTCTCTCTGTCTCTGGGTCCAGATGAGCCTTTTACTTTGCCACTTCCATTCCTGTTAGAACCTCTCCATATACTAACTCCAAAGCATGTCTGGAATCAAAAGACTGCCAAAAGAGAAAAATCATACTGGCAGTAATCAACAGCAGTTTAACCTACAATGGCTGCAGTCAACATGCATGCAAGTAGTGGATATGCCATGCAAGCAGCATTAAATGTAAGTGAAATGTATATATCACTGTGACTGCAGTGCTAGAAGTGGAACAAAATTCCTGGTGGTACTCTGTTTATGGTGACACGGTAACAATCAATCAAATAGTTAGGGTTTGGTGTGGGGGGGGTGGAGGGGTGTTTGTGTGAAGATTTCTGAAGAGGTGCTGGTACTCATTGGTCTGTTAAGAAAAGGTGCTGGACTACATTGTCACTTCACAATGAAAATTGAACAAAGTGTGGATGGAGTTCCCCGTAAAGATTCTTGAAACAGTGCCGGTATTCACTGGTATGCTAAGAATAGGTGTCGATATGGGTTGACCCACCCACTTGAAAATTAATGAAGTGATGTCAGTATTCACAAGTACACCAAGAAAAGTTGGAAATGCTCTATGTTGAAACTGAAAGGCGTGTCGGTAAGAGCCAACCATTCAATTCCTACTTTTACGCCCCACACCATCTCTTAGGATATACCTCAAGTACCATCCAACCACCTATTGGCTCAGGAGGAACCTGGTCATTGTATATACAGTATATAACACAACTAAAACTGTTTTTACATTTTTACAAGTTGCTAACAAGAAGATACACTATTTAGCATGACTACTTGCACCACTATTGTCCAATGGTCTGACATCCTATAAACAGTTACTTATTCATTCAATTGCCACTGGAATTAGCTCTGCTATCCTGCAAGCCTGAAATATGCAAAGATGTTCAGGAATTGGAAGAGTATTTCAATTTCCAGAAACTTCCTTTTTGTAATGTTTAGAGAAGGCAAAGGAAGCTATGAATAGACTATGGATATGAGATAGTCATCTTCAAAAGTGTTAGTTTTTTTTAAAGAGCTCTAGACCCTAAAGCTGTACTCTTTTCACTAGTCTAATGTTCACCAAACCAAACAAGAAGAGACATTTATACAGTAATTTTTTTGACAATACTGGGCAAAGACTGAGTTTTAAATCAGCTATTTAGAAGACTAATGGCTATCTGAATAGCAATGAAAACTCTTGAAAAAAAATAAAAATGCAGTTGAGCAGTATTCATATTATCAGCACACAGTAAATGCAACAAACTTACTTACTTTGGAAAGATTAAAAAACAAAGGAAATTACATTTGTCAGAGCTTTTTCCTTTTTATTTTCTGTCTTTGTTCACTATGCAATCACTTATAAAGCTGATTGCATTTTATAACCTTGTGCTGCTTTGTGCTTTACAGTTTATGGATTTTTAGTATTGAGAGCCTGAGATTGAAAGGAAATTACTTTTAGAGGTATTAAAATATACTAAAAATAGTTCTTTACATTTATATAGCTCTGTTCTCACTACTCAAAGAACTCACAACACATTGATAACCCAGGATTACAGTATCTCCTTACTGAGTTGAAGCAATGCTATTGTACAGTTTGTGTCTGCTAACCCTCTGTTCACTGTTCACCTACAAATTTTTTTTATTAACATGATACCTAGAGTTTGTGAATAAATAGTTCTCATGTATTTGTGTTTATGCTTATATGATATACAAGTTACATTGAATAAATGTCTGTTCTATGAAGGGACTCCCTTCAAAGGGGTTGCACTAGAAAAAGAACCAAACATTGCCAAAAGATTACATTCAGATACATGCCAGCAAAAGGAAAGCCCATTTGTTGGCCATTGAGAACAAAGAGGAACAGTTAGTGAGCTGCAGGTCTTGCTATTAGAGGGTTTGCCCAGAAGGAAATTGTCAGGGGGAATCAGTTGATCATAAGATAAGTGCAACATTCACTCCATACAGGAAATGGCATCCCATTATATATTTAGAGAAAAACGACTCCAGTTTTATTCCTGTAGGCCATCAGGTAGCAGTAGAAGTCTCTTACTAGGGGTAGGTGCTGTTTCCTAAACTGAAGAGCAGAATACTCACAAGCAACCTGGGAGATCTAGTCCATACCAAGGTCAAAAAAAACTAAGTGATGTAGATCCCTTTTAATCCAACAGATGCCACTATGAGCTATTGGACCTGAAGTTATATAGAGCCCTAGAATGTTATGCTTGGAAGGCAGTTTGAGCAAAGCCTTACTTGAAATAGAGATTTGGAAAGAGAGTAAGAATGCAGGGAGAATGAGAGAGGAGTTGAGTGTATGAGGACTATTACTGGTTTTGGAAGGGAGGGGAAGCCAAACAAACTGCAGTAACTACCTGCTTTGGATGATCAATTATCGGTATATATTGCTTTGTTTTGTCGTTTCCATTATTTCACACTGGGTTCTATCATTTGTTCTTCTCCTTTTTGTTTTACTTCAATTATAACTTTTTTTTTTTACCAAATTTGTCAAGGGCACTGTTCTGTTACATCCGTAACACTGATGCAATTCCGTGTTAAAAGGATTTGGTAGTTGTAAATCATGCTTAATTTCAGGTCTGCATACCAATCACATTATAAGCACTAGAGTCATGCCATTAAATTCCCCAGATGACGAAAACTAAGGATAATCTGAAGAATCAGACAATCATTATTCATCAGTGGCCACTTGTATTAAATCATTCAGGAGACCATATTCTGGATATAAGGATGATTAACCATGCTGCTGATTCTACATTTTCAGATCTCCCATGAACCAATGACCATGTCCATTAATACAGTCATTAGAAAGAAGAAACTAAGTTTTTTCTTTTGTTGTGTTGGTTTTTTAAATATATGAAAGAGACAGACATACTATAAAAAAAAACTATTTGTACAACTCCCATTAAGTTGCAGTATCTGTTACTTAGTAGAATTGATTGTCTTTTAGCTTGTGCTTTGTCCCACAAAACAACAGAGAAATGGTAGGATGTTGTACTATATCTCACATCCTTTTCCTTTCTACTAAGGCAATATTTCTCAACCACTAGGTTGGGTCCCATGTTTGGGTTGTGAGTCATTGCAACTGGGTCATGAACCACCACCCTTGGGTTAAAAACTCATAGACCCACAGTACCTGCATTGCCCAATCAAATCATGTTAGTTTTACCACTAATTATTTTCCCTTTTTTGAGTTCTGCTCACACCTCCATGGGGCAGAGTGCTTTTTGAGTTTGTTTCCTATTTGTAACCATGCTCATTTCACACCTCCCAACCAGACTTTGATTTCCAGATGAGATCATCAATCAACATAAATAGATAAGACTGGGTCTTCTGGAATAAAGGTTGAGAACCACTGGTCTAAGAGGCATGCAAAGGTCAAAACCATAGAGACAAAGCTCTAATACCAAAATCAGAACACAGACCAAAACACAAAGTCAAAATTCTTAGCCAAAAGTTTGTAAACCCTAAACATTAATGAATTATCAAAATAATACACTGAAATTTTATAAGGACTCCATAATCTTTTACAACCTGGAAGTGCACAATGCTAACCTTTATACAATCATTGTGATGATGTCTACAAAGCTTTTATCCACTTTTCTTATTAATTTGTCTCCTTTTTTATCATAGTGTTGTAGTATTGTGCATTTCTGTTTATCACACTTAGACGTTATTTCAACTACTAACTGTAAACAAGTAGTTTTTCTCCAAAAAGGTTAATTTCCCTACCATTTTAGAGAAGCCTTCTTCCAAAGATCTGCTTTTGAGAATTACTGTCAAGACTTCCTTCTTCCTGGGTTCAAGTCACAAACCAGCCTTGGATGGGGCACCAGTCAATTGTTTTGCATTGTTATGCACACATCCACATGCAGGCATATTATGAGTCACCAATTAACCAAAATATACATGGTTAGTATTTAGGAAAAAAATCAGTGTAACAAGCATCACTGCTTAACTGCTCTGTCCATAGCAATTAAAATAAATAAATAGATATCAAATTTATAATTAAACCTTAAACTACATTTGTGTCTTGTGTTAAAATATTTAAGTGAAGGACTTTGGAATGGGTTTCATTATGATCATGATAAGTTATTAAGTACCTCATCCCTTATCCCTTCTTTCATTAAAATTATTTTTACCTTTGACTACTACTTTTCAGTGATTTTGACAAAGCTATCTTGTTGAATTATTATGCTGCAGTACTTTTTCAGCAGTTGTGCAATTTAAAAGGCAGACAGTAATTTAATGTCATTGATGCAGTCGTGAAAGCCCTTTGTGTTGTTTCTCTTTTGGATTTGGACCATTACTTAGTGTTATATAGTATTAAGGTGTTGCCTCTGTGTGATTTGGACCTTTTGCCTAACTTTAACAATGCTCTGGCATTTTTCAGGTAAACAATATACTTTTTATACTTTGACTTTTTGGCTCGTATCATGGGTTTCTTTTAAATAAAGCTTCCAAAGTCGCTCTGCAAAGGGTTTGGTGCACAAACATTTAGTAATTCAGTAGATCTACTGGGGATTGGAAAGTGAACTCTTTGCTCTACTAGAGCCCCTCTGACTGGACAAAGGGATTCCTAAGCTTATACAGAGATATATAATAAAGAGAGCTAAAAAGTAGTTAATCATCCTATAAACCGTGTGTAGTACTAGGGTGTAGTAGCGTGTTAGCCATTATGGATGTAGTGAGAAGACAAGCAAAATTACACCTTTTATTGGCTAACTAAAAAGATTACAATATGCAAGCTTCCAACACAACTCAGGCCCCTTCTTCAGGCCTGAGTTGCATTGAAAGCTTGCATATTGTAATCTTTTTAGTTAGCCTATAAACTGTGGAAAGTTAATAGGAAAATTAGAAACTTATCACACGATCCAAGGTACACCATTTTTTTTGGTTAAGCTAAAAGAAATCCTTTGTTCTATAATAGCAATATGCTGTATGTACCATAATTATTACTGGGATTTTTTATTTAATTAATTGATATTTCAATCTCCTATTAATAACCACTGCTCAAATAAATCATAATTTGGCTGTAAACATTCATCTTTCTTAACAGATTCATATTTGTAAATGTTAATTGAAGATAAGCATATTATATGCAAAATATTCTCAATTATTATATGTAATTAGCTAGCTCACTTTTAATTACTAAATAAACAATACAGTCTCAAAGTTAAAATGAAATATCCTGTAATGCACTTTGCACCATAGCAGATAGACAAATGTTGAGCAAAGACCACAAAAATTGTTAGAAGACTGTATTTCTGTTTTTATTCCAACATGTAGCACTGAAATATGTAACGAAAATGGAGCCAGTGTAAAATGAACAGCTGAGCACTTAGACTACATCGATAGTTTTATTTTTCCTAATGCACGATGAATCTGTTTTTTAAACATCTCATAATTTGTATGATTAATTTCTAGTGTTATTAGTCTTATTTTTTAGGGTTTAAAATATTAATTATTCTGGTAACACCATTTTGTTTCTTGCTTTGGTCTATGCATAGCTATATTGTGTAGTGTAATGCCAGGCCTGTCACTGGGCCATGGAGCTTAGAGGTCAAGGGATACATTATGGCAGTATTAGAGTTTGACCAATACTATTGGGCACACTGGTATTTGATCTCTACATATACATCTGTATTGGTTGAACCTACATTAATATTGTGAGGTTAAAACTCTTCCAAGCAGAGCACGTTTATTAAGTTACCTTTTTCAATTGTTAAAGACTGCCATTTCAAAAGCCACTCCCCCTGACTGATATGCATAGTGAAGGTAATAAACTGAAGGTTAACAATTTACATGCAAAATTAATTCCATGTTCTTCAAAACTCTAAACTTTCATTTCATTCATCGTCCCCAGGACCGAAAATAAAGCAAACCTTTTAAAGAGAGTGAATAAGATCATCCATTTACTTACTGTTATTTCTGAAGTTCACAGTTTTCCTGTTAATATGCTGCATTCCATGTATTTCTGTTTCCCCATTGTCTTCATCCCTGCCAAAATGGCCACTGCACAGTCTACTCCAATTGTTCACATATTTTTCATTCTGTAACTGAGACTGTTTGCATTACAAAGGTGAAGCATTTATCCAGTAAAAACCAGAAGTTTCCCTTTCAAATGTTTACACATTTATCTATATATTCCACAGCAAGTGCTTGATAAAGCACTTACACTCAGAGTTTGCAGGTAAGTATTCATCACTCTTCTAGTGTCTGTTTTCTTATCAAAGTGACGTGCAGATCATTATTCATTCTGATTTTTGAAATGTCCACTCTGCCAGCTCTCAAAAAAGCACAGGTTTATGTTTCAAAGACATAAAGACTTGCTTCTGTAAACTGCAGCAAATGCTTAATAAGACAATTTCTTTGTCAACAAATTAATGCCAATGTGCTGTGTTTGTTGCCAACTCAATAGCATGTTTTTAAATTTGTTGTTCTTTCTCCCAAAATGCAACTGAAATGTATTGATCTAGGAAGAGCCCATACATGATACTCTGGCTCTAGCGTGAATCACGCCAGTTATGCAAATAAGAAGCTTTCCCAAAATGCCTTGTGGGCTGTGACTTTTTTATCTTATCAAATGAACATTGGCTTCATGTCCATTCAAAGACATCTTCATATTTTACACATGTTTGCAAGATGAAGATGTTTACACATAAAAATCATACGTCAAAAATGTCTTATACATCCTGGCCCTTCCCCCTAAACACGCACACACACGCACACACTTCTTTTGCGTATTATATGGTCCTTACTGGCACTTCACAAGCTGTTATAAAAGCTGTTTTCTCTCAAAACAATAAAGCATGTAGTGCTGGAGTGTACTGCATATAAGAAGCAAAGAATACATCTTTTTTAAAAAAGTGAAATTTATGTGATAGGAGGTTATTACCATAAAAAGTATATTAATACAATATAGTGTCTCAAAATGCTTATTTGAATTTTTAAAAAGAGTTTAACTTTTTGATATTATTTAAAGGTTTTTTTCTTCCCATTCCACACCACAGATAGGGTATATTTCCTGAGTCTCTGCTCCACACTACAGCTCAGTAGGTGGCGGTAATGCACCATTTACATTGGTCTGCTAACTGCCATAAAATCTCAGAAGTAGAAGAAGAAGCAAAACAACTTTGACAATGTATCTATGGCAAGGTGTACTTGGCAAACACATTAACTGATGTGAAAGTTTGGGCATTTCACATTTTTATTTACTTCATACAAGAGCCAGTTATTACATTTTTGTTTATTAAATAGTTTTGTAAAAATTAATTATATTCAAAAGTAATAATGTTAATTGGCTACATTAAATATGTGCTTTTTATCAACTCTTTACATTGGAGTTAAAAACGGAACACAGATAGGCTTGTGGTGGCTTAATAGCTTTCATACATAGTGTCACATACGTGTGTATGGGGGACAGTTTACAGGCTCAGTTTTATTTGTCAGCCAGACCAGGGGTTGGTGCTCTCACCTGATCCTCACTCCTCCACAGTTCAGCCAAAGGCCCTGCCTCTCAGTGACATTACCACCGGTCCACTCACTGTTGACATCACTTCTGGCAAACCCTGATGACATCGTTTCTCACACCTAGAATCCACCTTCCTGCCATATTAGTTTCTGTTCCGGCCACCCTGACTCCACCTCTTCCTTCTATCCACTATATTGAGTAGACTGAACCTGTTTGTCAGTTCAGTTGTGAACTCTGCTCATGTAAAGACGTGTTTCTTTTCTTTTGCTGATTTTTTTCAGAATACAGAGTGGCCATCCCCAAACCTTATTCTGTCTGCTGCCTGCTTTTTTTTTTTACCACAACAGCAAATTGCAATTCAAGTGATGTCAAACTGGTATCAACTGATGTGTGTTATTGGTCTAGGGTCTTTGACAAATTGTCGATCAATTTTCTTAAATGTAAAATTGTTGAAAGTATAACCATAGAGTAGTATTCAATAATTAACAATTGGAAAATGTCCATTAATACAAAATGACTAATAAAATATAAAGTCAGTATCAATATTAACCTATGAAAAGATAAAAGGAACTGAAATAAGTTGCCTATCCAGTTGTTAATATTAGTTAAAATACAGTAATCCAATAGAATTATATTAATAAGAAAGAACTTGGATAGGAACTGATTTATTATATAATGGGAATATGAATGGTACACAATGGGCAAGAAGATCAGGGTCTTGCTGTGATGGTTCATGCATATCTGGGACTAAAAGATCAGGGGCTTAAGCCACTGAAGCATCCCACCTTCCAACTTCACTGTCCATTTTTAAACTTGTCCTATGTTTATAACAGTTATTGTAGCTGCATCCTTCCTGTGTTTTAATTAGGTCAAACACCATTTAACTGCACATTAATAATATTTCTTTTTTACAATAATAATCTGCAATTACTTCAGTTAATTCACTTTTACACTAGCAATCAAAATTAGAGAACAACTTACATTTTTGTAATTTACAAAGTCACAAATCGAATGTTATCTCAACATGGATACAAAGAGATAATCATGGGCGGCACATGGCGCAGTGGTAGCACTGCTGCCTTGTGGTTAGGAGACCCGGGTCCTCCCTGTGTGGAATTTGCATGTTCTCCCCGTGTCTGCGTGGGTTTCCTCCAGGTGCTCCGGTTTCCTCCCACAGTCCAAAGACATGCAGGTTAGGTGATTCTAAATTGTCCTTGGTGTGTGCTATTTGTGTGTGTGCCCTGCGGTGGGCTGGCGCCCTGCCCGGGGTTTGTTTCCTGCCTTGCCCCTGTGTTGGCTGGGATTGGCTCCAGCAGACCCCCGTGACCCTGTAGTTAGGATATAATGGGTCGGATAATGGATGTATGGATGGATATTATAATCATATTTCATCAGTCAAAACTATCCCATATCAGAAAATAAAATAATTAAACAAGATAACTGAAGAAATTAAGAGATCAAAATTAGTGAACAAATTGTACTAATTAACAGCTCTTGCTAATACAGTATGACAATGTTAAAAAAAAAAGAAACAGTCAACACCAACTGATTAGTTAACATTGGCAGGAGTTTTGCAAGATGGTGAGTTGTTCTAGGGTTTCTGAAGAGCTACAGTGTTAGGGTCATCCCATCAGCTTTCTTCTAAACAACCTATCAGCAACTGGAAGATAAGCTGATCATTCCAAGTGTAATTGCTTGAATATTGAAGCTGTTTAAAGAAATAAAGTCGTTCAAATCAAGTAAGAAGAGTTCACGAGAAAACGGGAAAATACAGAAACTCTCTATGGGAGATTGATTCAATACCACAGCTAGTATTACTCTCAAATTCAGTGCTGAACAGGGTAAACATTTTTTATCTAATCATCTGAGAGAAATGGGACTGAAGGCCCACTCTGCTGGGAAAAAAAACTACACTAGATTCTGTTGAGAAGCATGTGTAGACTTTGGAGAACTGGTTCAAAGTTCATTTCAGTGATGAAAGCAAGTTTAATTTATTTGGTTCAGATAGGAAATGTTATATTTGGCATTGAATTAGAGAAACAGTAAACCCAAAGTGTATGAAGAAGTCAGTAAACTTTGGAGGAGAAAGCATCATGGTGTAGGGAGTGCTCTCTGCAGCAGAAGTTGTGCCTCTTTTATAGCTACATGGCAAGGTGAACGCTAATGTGTATAAGAACCTCCTTCAGAAACATGCAGTTCCAGCCCTGCCAGCATCACCCAATCAGCCAGACATTTTATATATGACAAAGCCTCTTATCACACTGCAAAATGGGTAAAGCAATTCTTAGAAGCAGAGAATATAAAAGTGCTGAAATGGCCAGCCCAGAGTTTTGATCTGAACCTGATAGAGAATCTCTGGAGGATAATTGGCGACAAAATGTTATGGCTAATAAACCTGCTACAGTTACAGAATAATGGAAGAAGTTGAAAGATCAAAATGAAGCCAAATCAGTGCAAGAAATTGATCAGGTCCTATGGGTGCAGATGTGACAAAGTCATTGAAAGCAAAGGCCTCTACCCTTCCTACTAAATTCTGGAAGATGTAATCACCAAAATGCTTTAACAAAATTTATTTGTAGGCTTGTTTTGTAATACATTTGTAACAGTTCTTTAATTTTGATTACTGTACTTTTCAAAAATTAAATGTTTTATGTGAATTGCTTTGTTTGCCATGGTTATTTTATAAAATATTCTAGTAGAATAGTAATGATACCTACAGCTACTATGATTTTAAATTTCGGGTAGTGACAGTCACCAATATTTGAAAGAAATATTTTTCATAAATTGTTCTCTAATTTTGAATGCTAGTGTACAGTGCATCCAGAAAGCATTCACAGTGCATCACTTTTTCCACATTTTGTTATGTCACAGCCTTACTCCAAAATGGATTAAATTCATTTTTTTCCTCAGAATTCTGCACGCAACACCCCATAATGACAACGTGAAAAAAGTTTACTTGAGGTTTTTGTAAATTTATTAAAAATTAAAAAACTGAGAAATCACATGTACATTAGTATTCACAGCCTTTGCTCAATACTTTGTCGATGCACCTTTGGCAGCAATTACAGCCTCAAGTCTTTTTGAATATGATGCCACAAGCTTGGCACACTTATCCTTGGCCAGTTTCGCCCATTCCTCTTTGCAGCACCTCTCAAGCTCCATCAGGTTGGATGGGAAGCGTCGGTGCACAGCCATTTTAAGATCTTTCCAGAGATGTTCAATCAGATTCAAGTCTGGGCTCTGTCTGGGCCACTCAAGGACATTCACAGAGTTGTCCTGAAGCCACTACTTTGATATCTTGGCTGTGTACTTAGGGTCGTTGTCCTGCTGAAAGATGAACCATCGCCCCAGTCTGAGGTCAAGAGCGCTCTGGAGCAGGTTTTCATCCAGGATGTCTCTGTACATTGCTGCAGTCATCTTTCCCTTTATCCTGACTAGTCTCCCAGTTCCTGCCGCTGAAAAACATCCCCACAGCATGATGCTGCCACCACCATGCTTCACTGTAGGGATGGTATTGGCCTGGTGATGAGCGGTGCCTGGTTTCCTCCAAACGTGACGCCTGGCATTCACACCAAAGAGTTCAATCTTTGTCTCATCAGACCAGAGAATTTTCTTTCTCATGGTCTGAGAGTCCTTCAGGTGCCTATTGGCAAACTCCAGGCGGGCTGCCATGTGCCTTTTACTAAGGAGTGGCTTCCATCTGGCCACTCTACCATACAGGCCTGATTGGTGGATTGCTGCAGAGATGGTTGTTCTTCTGGAAGGTTCTCCTCTCTCCACAGAGGACCTCTGGAGCTCTGACAGAGTGACCATCGGGTTCTTGGTCGCCTCCCTGACTAAGGCCCTTCTCCCCCGATCGCTCAGTTTAGATGGCCGGCCAGCTCTAGGAAGAGTCCTGGTGGTTTCGAACTTCTTCCACTTACGGATGATGGAGGCCACTGTGCTCATTGGGACCTTCAAAGCAGCAGAAATTTTTCTGTAACCTTCCCCAGATTTGTGCCTCGAGACAATCCTGTCTCGGAGGTCTACAGACAATTCCTTTGACTTCATGCTTGGTTTGTGCTCTGACATGAACTGTCAACCTTATATAGACAGGTGTGTGCCTTTCCAAATCATGTCCAATCAACTGAATTTACCACAGGTGGACTCCAATTAAGCTGCAGAAACATCTCAAGGATGATCAGGGGAAACAGGATGCACCTGAGCTCAATTTTGAGCTTCATGGCAAAGGCTGTGAATACTTATGTACATGTGCTTTCTCAATTTTTTTTATTTTTAATAAATTTGCAAAAACCTCAAGTAAACTTTTTTTCACGTTGTCATTATGGGGTGTTGAGTGTAGAATTCTGAGGAAAAAAATGAATTTAATCCATTTTGGAATAAGGCTGTAACATAACAAAATGTGGAAAAAGTGATGCGCTGTGAATACTTTCCGGATGCACTGTATATACAGTATATTTACATAATTTCTTTTCTTTCCATTTATTTGCAGTGAGGTGGCATTTTTTGTACTCTATTAGTTAACTTGCCTAAGCAGTAGGAGGAGGACAGTGCTGTTTTTAAAATTAATTCAATAGCTACTTCTTTTGTGACAGTTCCTAAGGTAATTTTCTAGCCTACTGTCTTTGCTGATTCTCTTTCCTACAATTTACCATTTGTCTTCAAAATCTTTTAATGTGAGAGGTTAATGTTAGTCTTATGACAAGTGAAAGTCTGGGAGATATGCAATTTTAATTGTTCCAGTAGACTATCAAGTCTAATAAACTGGCACTCTTTCCTTCAGCCATTATAATATGTGCACATGAAAATGTAAAAATAAATAAAGCTGGATAAGCACATTCGTGGTGGTATAACAATTATAAGCTGTATTAAGCAGTACGTATTATATGCAGATAAATACATTTCATTGTAGTTAATCTCATTATTGCACACATTTCTTAGGATATACAGTACATTGATTAACTTATTTACTCATTAATCCCCTAAAATTTTTCTTACTTCATATGCACATCAGAGGAGAGTGCATAATATAATAACTATGGTATCAGTGAAGTTTGTTTTTCATATTTTAATAAACATGGACTGTAGGCTTATGCTTATAAGCATCAATTTAACAATTAGACACTTTTGTTCATGGCACCTGCAGTATACACTTAAGAGAAAGTGACAAACATTAGAAGTCTCAGTGCTTTGGGATAATTAAAAAACACTGTCATTTAATCTGTTTAAAGGTTTAATTAAAACATGATTATGTGAAAAAATCAAATATTTTTCTTTTATACAGATTTTTTTCTACAAAAACCTAATACTTAAACATACCAGCACTACTGATATAATATGTATCAATAATCTGTCATCTCTGCTGCCCGAAACCATCATACATACCTACAGTAATACAGTAAGATGGTGGCATGCAGCTTCTAGCATTCTTTTTGCTTGCCCTTTAGCCATGAATACAATCTGCTCCTTTTGGTACCTTCCCCTTCTAGGCAAATAATCACTTTGAGGATTAGAAAGTTGCTATATAAAAAAAATGCATAATAACAATAATTGTTGTTTTCACATTCACTGGATACTCTCCGGCTTCTTAAAGTCCATAACATGGCAGAGGTTAGGGGTTAGCTATTAGGGCAGTTATCTCCCCGCTATCAAAGTACAAATATTTTTTTAAAATGACAGTTAAGTAAGCCAAAGTGTTTTAAAAATCCCATTGTCCACAACTAAGAGGGTGGAACAGATCAGTTGAGAGGGTATTATTTTGCCTGCCTTGGTGTTGCCAGGCCTGACTTAAACTACATTAACATATGAATACTCTTCCTTCATTAACAACTAAAATGAAAATACATCACATCCCCAAGATCTTAAATTGAATTTCAATAAACTTTACAGCTTTCAGAGAAAGATGTCATATACATCAGGAGAGAAAGTTTCAGTCTAATAACAGCATACCTCCTTCTGCTTGGAAGACAGATGACAGATAAGCAACAATAGCAAATCATAATAATTTGAAGGTTGGAGAGAATGTTGAAACATTTAAAGGAAAATAAATCTTTTGGCTGCAGAGCAAAAAAAAAAAAATAGAATGTAGGGATGTTATAGACAGCTTTTATAAATGACAGGACCTGTGCACTCCATTCTGGGCTTACTGTATAGAATAGTTGGAGAAGTACCCTGGGTAAATGTAGTCATGGTAGAATGCTCCTAAAAGGAGCGTAAACATACATATAAAGAATAATTTTAGTAAAACAAAAAGGCTTATCTATAAAAAAATAACTGAATTGAGCAGATATGAATATGGACAAGTGGATTAATTCAAGGTGTGCAATAATAGAAAATAGTTTAATTTTTATAGCCTGTAAGCAGAAGTTAAGTAATCCAAATATCTGATATTTGATTATTTTTGATTATTTTTAAGGACAGAAAGTGTGTCTATGTACTTTTATTTAAAGCTGAAAACTACTCTGTTCATATACTGTATATGTTTTATAACCCTTTCATGAAATGTGATTTAAAATTAGGGTTAAAATTTACATCCGGCGCCGCCGAGAGTGGCAGCCTTTTCAGCAGCTCCGTGTATGACTGTATGTGTATGTGTACTTTTCTACTTTTATTTTTCTATTTTTATTTATTGATCACTCCTATCACTTTATTTTATGTGGATTTGTTCACTGGACACACTTACTTTTACAACGTGGGCATGGATTTTTACACGCCGAGACTCACCTATTCAAATACTCAACTTCGAGCGCTGAGAACAAATGCCAATGCCGGTGTGGTTCCCTATTTACCCGACGAGGTAAGAAGGCGGTATCGTGGCAACAGAGCGGGCACTAAGCTAAAAATGAAGCCGCTTGCGAGAAAGTGGCGTTTTAAGCCTTCGGTGCCTTCTGTGATTCTAGGGAATGTGAACTCAATCTCAAATAAGATCACCGAACTGGCTGCGTTGGCGAAAAATGTCAGAACCTACAAAGAATGCAGTTTGTTGTGCTTTTGCGAAATGTGGCTAACTAACACCATCCCAGATTCAAACGTGGAGCTACCCGGGTTTAGCACAGTTAGAGCGGACAGAGATGCAAGTACCTGTGGGAAGCACAAAGGAGGAGGACTCGCTCTCTACGTTAATACACGGTGGTGTAACTCTGGACATGTTAACATCAAAATCTCCACTTGCTGCAGGGACATCGAACTGTTGGCCGTAAGTTTACGTCCCTATTACTTGCCCAGAGAGTTTGGACACGTCATTGTTGTCAACGTGTACATTCTTCCTCAGGCGGACGTGGAGTCAGCGAGTGACATCATCCATTCTGCTGTTGCTAAGTTACAAACGCAGCACCCTGAGGCGCTTGTGCTAATCGCTGGAGACTTTAACCATGTGACGCTGGACAAAACATTACCTACATTCTCCCAGTATGTGGACTGTAACACCCGGGGAAATAAGACTATTGATTTACTGTATGCAAACGTTAAAGACGCATACAGTGCCACCCCGCTGCCTGCGCTTGGGAAAGCAAATCATAACCTGGTTCTTCTTCAGCCTCACTACAAACCAAAAGTGAGAGTCCTACCTGTAACCACACGATCATTCAGGAAGTGGACCCCGGAGGCTGAGAATACTCTGAGGGAATGTTTTGGAACTACAGACTGGGATATCCTGCAGGGATCTCATAGTGAGAACATTGAGGAAGTTGTTGACTGCACTACTGACTACATCAACTTCTGTATGGACATTGTAGTTCCAGTAAGAACTGTACGCTGCTATGCTAATGTCAGAGGGGGACACTTTTACATTTTTTTGTGCACTGGGTGGTTCCATTAGGCACCCACTGTTGGGACTGGGGGGTGAGAAGAAGGCTGTCTGTACTTATTAATGGGGTTTGCTGTCTTGCAAGGGAGTCACTGCTTTGAAGTCTGGCCTTGGAGGATGCCTGTATTTACCTGGCTTGGAAATATTGGTTTCTAATCAGCATATCTGTACTTATTAATGGGGTTTGCTGTCTTGCAAGGGAGTCACTGCTTTGAAGTCTGGCCTTGGAGGATGCCTGTATTTACCTGGCTTGGAAATATTGGTTCCTAATCAGCATATCTGTACTTATTAATGTTTGGTAACCATACATTTTGTTAACTTGTGTTTTCATTAATTGTTAAACCCAGGCAATTTAGATGTGCCATTGATTAAACTGTTTGTCCAGGACTGACAACAGCAGGGACTGAAGTAAATATAAACTCCTGGGCATCAGAAGGCAGGGGGAAGAGTCCACAGGAAACGCTGCCAAAACACTTGGACAGGGCACAGGGGCTCGCAGGCAGACAAGGTTACCTGGCTGGCGCGACGTGAGGCACAAGGACGGCAACATTTACTTCCAGGGAGAAAGAGACAGCTCCACAAGGAGACGCCGGATGTGGATTCAGCAAAAAAGGAAAGCCGCATGAGAGGACCAAGCAAAGCTGACAGACGAGGAATGAGGCGTGCCTAGGTCCCAGCCACACAAGGAGCCCAGAGTGGAAGAAAAAGGAACAACGAAGAGACGCTGACAGGGAGTCAACAATTTGACACAACTTCTGCCGGGAAACAGAGTGCATCCATGGACAGTTGAACAATTAAGTGTTGGGGTAACACAGTGCACAAACTGGACTCTGCACCACTAAAGGTTGTATCCTCCAATTCTTGTTTTTAACGGACTTTTAGAGGGTGGACTGTGTATTTTCCTTTTAAAAAAAGGGAAATTGATTCCTGATATGTTTAGTTTTTGTTATGTTCGTTATCTTTTTAATGTACCTTATATTGTTTTGTGTAATAGAAGTTACTGTTGCTTTTTTCTAAAATTACTGTTGTGTCTTTCATTGTGTGTTTACTCACTGCCCAATTTAAAGAAACCTGTGTGCTATTATTGGTAAATTTCAGGAGTTCCCAGTCTCTTAATAAAACTGGGTGGCGTAGTCGGATATTTTAATGGTGTCTAAGTTAGATTACCTATAAGTGTGACCAGACACCTGTGACACTAACAACAAGCCATGGATTACAAGTGACATCAAGGGCCTTTTGAACCAGAAGAAAAGGGCTTTTAAAGACGGTGATTAGCATGAGCTCAAGCGCGTGCAGAAGGAACTCCGAGTCCAGCTCAGGGCGGCGAAGGAGCAGTACAGGAGAAAGCTGGAGCAGAAGTTGCAGAATAACAGCATGAAGGAAGTGTGGGATGGGATGAAGATCATCACTGGCTGCAGCTCGAAGCGGGGTACCACCATCAAGAGAGCCGTGAAGAGAGCAAACCAAATGAACAACTTCTTTAACAGGTTTGACCACCCTAACCCACTCTCACTCTCACCTCGGAGTACTGCACCCTCCACATATCCTTCTGCTGATACCAGCATAGGAGAGACATCCCCACCCATAATTACAACAGCGCAAGTGAGCAGAGAGCTGAGGAGACTTCGTGCCAGCAAAGCAGCGGGTCCAGATGGAGTATCGCCATGACTGCTGAAGGTCTGTGCATCGGAGCTGGGGGGTCCTCTACAGCGCATCTTCAACCTGAGCCTGGAACAGGGGAGATTCCCGAGGCTTTGGAAAACATCTTGTATCACCCCAGTCCCAAAGGTATCACGTCCTAGTGAGCTGAATGACTTTCGGCCTGTTGCTCTGACATCACATGTGATGAAGACCATGGAGAGACTGCTGCTTCACCACCTTAGGCCACAGGTTCAACACGCCCTTGACCCTCTGCAGTTTGCATATCAGGAGAAGGTGGGAGCGGAGGATGCCATCATCTATATGCTACACCGATCCCTCTCTCACTTGGACAGAGGCAATGGTGCTGTAAGAATTATGTTTCTAGACTTCTCTAGCACCTTCAACACAATCCAACCTCTGATCCTTAGGGACAAGCTGACAGAGATGGGATTAGATTCATACCTAGTGGCATGGATAGTGGACTATCTTAAAGACAGACCTCAGTATGTGCGTCTTGGGAACTGCACGTCTGACATTGTGGTCAGCAACACAGGAGCGCCACAAGGGATTGTACTTTCTCCGGTCCTGTTCAGCCTATATACATTGGACTTCCAATACAACTCGGAGTCCTGCCATGTGCAAAAGTTCACTGATGACACTGCTATCGTGGGCTGCATCAGGAATGGGCTGGAGGATGAGTATAGGGACCTAATCAATGACTTTGTTAAATGGTGCGACTCAAACCACCTACAACTGAACACCAGCAAAACCAAGGAGCTGGTGGTGGATTTTAGGAGGCCTAGACCCCTCATAGACTCCGTGATCATCAGAGGTGACTGTGTGCAGATGGTGCAGACCTATAAATATCTTGGAGTGCAGCTGGATGATAAATTAGACTGGACTGCCAATACTGATGCTCTATGTAAGAAAGGACAGAGCCGACTATACTTCCTTAGAAGGCTGGCGTCCTTCAACATCTGCAATAAGATGCTGCAGATGTTCTATCAGACAGTTGTGGCAAGCGCCCTCTTCTACGCAGTGGTGTGCTGGGGAGGCAGCATTAAGAGGAAAGACGCCTCACGCCTGGACAAACTGGTGAGGAAGGCAGGCTCTATTGTTGGCATGGAGCTGGACAGTTTAACATCTGTGGCAGAGCGAAGGGCAGTCAGTAGGCTCCTATCAATTATGGAGAATCCACTGCATCCACTAAATAGTATCATCTCCAGACAGAAGAGCAGCTTCAGCAACAGACTGCTGTCACTGTCCTGCTCCACTGACAGATTGAGGAGATCGTTCCTTCCCCAAACTATGCGACTCTTCAATTCCACCCGGGGGGGTAAACGTTAACATTTAACATTATACAAAGTTATTGTCTGTTTTTCACCTGCATTATTATCTTTCTTTAATTTAATATTATTTATTGTATCAGTATGCTGCTGCTGGAGAATGTGAATTTCCCATTGGGATTAATAAAGTATCTATCTATGTATCTTAAAATCTAAGACAAACCAGACAACTATTTGGTAAATACATGTGTTGTGTTACCCACATAGAGCAGCAAGCAGATACAGAAGTCACAGAAGGTAAGTGGGAAGGACACTTTTATAGATAAAAAGCAGCTGGGAAGCTACTGATAAATTGAACCCAACTAGTTATGTATTTAAAGTCAACAGCAATGACTACAATTATAACAAAGAAAGCTAAGGCACTTGGAAAATAGCTTTTGAGTAGCCGGCAGCACAGAGAAGACAGAGAAGAACAGATCAATTCTGGTGATGGTTTGCTGAATTCAGAACCTGAACATACCTGTATAGAGGAATAAAGTAGCCAAAACAAAAGCTTGTTGACTCTTTACAATCTGACAAACCAAAAGAGTTAACAAAGCATAATTGTAGCACCATTCAGAAACACATAAGTAGCATGACAATATGAACAGCTGCCGTGCTATATGACAGAATGATCTCCAGGGATCAAACAGCAGACTCTCAACAAGAAATGAAAAATGAAAAAATAAGTAAAGAATCACACACAGAAGAACAAGAAAGACAAGAGGAAGCAGTTGGCATATTATGTTTTAAAAAGACCCATTATCCCAGACAAAGAATGAGAAAGTATTCTATGCTTAAAGGCAGACTTTTTCAAGATGGCATTTGTAATGTCATGCATGAGTGACTGCATGCGCATGTATGACTCAGTGAAGAATAGCATCTGAGATTACAGTCTATAGCTTCCAGAAAATCTGGTGTGTGGCTCGGACTTCAACAAAAATTCTACTGCAAAATTGGTGTGGATTATCCTGTCTAGTTTATAACATATAATTTATAATGGAGGAAACTTTAAATAACAGAGGGAAAACAAGTTTTTGAGTACTTTCAGGAAAATCAAACCAAACCTTAATACACAAACATAAAGCTTGTAGTGGTTGCACAGTTCTGATTTAGCTAAAGTTCATTTATAAGGGCAGAAATTAGCACAGAGTACATTTAACATGTGTTAATGTCTAAAATAAAGCAATGAAAATTAATGATCTAGTAAGTCGGAACTACTTTCTGAGTAGGAAAACGAGATGCCACTGTCAGCATTACCTTGAAACTCAGTTCAAAGTGATTAAAGGTTCAGATTAAAGCAAAACACTGAACTTTGTAACATTCTTATTACAATCTCAGTACATAGTTCATTCATAAATTGTGCTTGTGTTATATGCAAAACATACAGAACCCTCAACTGATTTGAAACTAACATACACTTTTTAATGGCATGTACTGCCATTGGTGTGAAATGTTTTTTTATTATTAAAACAATTCTCAGGGCCACACAATCCAAGGCAATGTTTTGCTCAATGAAGGAGAAAGAACCACACAAGAACTTCAGATGAGAAACAGCAACACCCTGGAAGAAGAAAGAGTACTGATTACATCAATGTGAAAAGAAAAGGATCATTAGGAGGTGGCATGTCCTCTCAGCCATGGTGTCCCAGTAAAAGAGAAACCAGACAGAAGTCATGGTAGAAACATTCAATGCTATCCCCAGGAATGCAGAAGGCAAGTGAACCAGTATAGTCCTGGGATACCTGACCCTTTATTTACAGGAAATGTGAGAGTGACCTATGTAGGATGATAAAAGGTCATAGAGGAATCTTGGAATGTTGAGTATGAAAGAGGGACTGGATGAAGGATCACTGGGGGGCACAATGGTAAGACAGCCAGAGACAGAGAGAGAGAGAGTTTCATGATGAGAAGGAGAATGCTTGATGGCAGAGCAAGACTGGACTTTATGTACTGTATAGTAAAGCCCAAATCTACACCAAGGACTTGAACTTTGTGTTTTGTTGTTTCTTTCCTTGTGCACTTTTTTCCCCTTTACTTTCCTTGTTATTTTTACCAAATATCCCCCTGGGTACAAATAAAGTTTGATTGATCTATCTATCTATCTATCTATCTATCTATCTATCTATCTATCTATCTATCTATCTATCTATCTATCTATCTATCTATCTATCTATCTATCTATCTATCTATCTATCTAACTAGTTTGTTTATTTTATTAAAATTCACCACTTTGGTTATTGTGAAATTCTATGAGAGATTGTTTTTCTATTACAGAGTTTTAAAATTAGTTAATATTTTGTATATGACAAATTACTGATGATGAACAGTTTCAGATGAGTCTACTACAAACTAAAAGACCGTTTTCTTTGAAAACTTACATTTTGCCTCATATAAAAATGAATTACAGCAGCACTTCTTCTAGTCTGCCTACCAGTTGCCACGTGAATTTGCTAATCTGATTTCCTTCAAAGAATATGGAAATTCAGTATTGGCAACTATCATTGTTTAGACCTAAGCCAAATTTTATATCTCATTCCTGGTATTCCAAATTGTTTCAGCACTTAATCCTGTTTCACATTATTGCTCTACCATAGCTGCAAACCATTTTGTTCAATATGGATTTAAAGTTTGTGAAAAATGAAAGCAGCCAACTGTTTTGAAATAATGAACTCCAGACTATAATCCGCTAACTCTCCCGTTAGGGGTCACCATAGCGAATCATCTTGTTTCATATCTTGCTGCCCTCTATATCTTGCTCTGTCACATCCACCACCTGCATGTCCTCTCTCACCAAATCCATAAAACCTCCTCTTAGGCCTTCCTCTTTCCTCTTTCCTGGCAGCTCTATCTTTAACATCTTTTTCCCAATATACTCAGCATTTCTCCTCTGCACATGTCCAAACCAAGGCAATGTTGTCTCTCTGACTTTGTCTCCCAAACGTACAACTTGAGCTGACCCTCTAATGTACTCATTTCTAATCCTGTCCATTCTCGTCACACCCAATGCAAATCTTAGCATCTTTAACTCTGCCACTTCCTGCTCTGTCTCCTGCTTTCTGGTCAGTGCCACCATCTCCAATCCATATAACAAAGCTGGTCTCACTACCATCCTACAGACCTTCCCTTTCACTCTTGCTGATAACCGCCTGTCACAAATCACTCCTGACACTCTTCTCCACCCATTCCACCCTGTCTGCACTCTCTTTTTCACCTCTGTTTCACAATCTCCATTACTCTGTACTGTTGATCCCAAGTATTTAAACTCATCCACCTTCGCCAACTCTACTCCCTGCATCCTCACCATTCCACTAACTTCCCTATCATTTACACACATGTATTCTGTCTTGTTCCTACTGACCTTCATTCCTCTCAACTCTACAGCATATCTCCACCTCTCCAGGGGTCTCCTCAACCTGCTCCCTACTCTCACTACAGATCACAATGTCATCAGCAAACATCATAGTCCACGGGGCCTCTTGTCTAATCTTGTCTGTTAACTCGTTCATCACCACTGCAAATAAGAAAGGACTCCAAGCCGATCCTTGATGTAATCCCACCTCCACATTGAATGCATCCATCACTCCTACCGCAGACCTCACCACTGTCACTCTTCCCTCGTACATATCCTGTACAACTCTTACGTATTTCTCTGCCACTCCCGACTTCCTCATACAATACCACAACTCTTCTTGAGGCACCCTGTCATATGCTTTCTTCAGGTCCACAAAGACACAATGCAACTCCTTCTGGCCTTCTCTATACTTCTCCATCAACACCGCCAGAGCAAATATTGCATCTCTGGTGCTCTTTCTTGGCATGAAACCATACTGCTGCTCACTAATCATCATCTCCCTTCTTAACCTAGCTTCCACTACTCTAAATCATAACTTCATGCTATGGCTCATTAGTTTTATCCCCCTGTAATTACTACAGCTCTGCACATCCCCTTTATTCTTAAATATCGGCACCAGTACACTTCTTCTCCACTCCTCAGGCATCCTTTCACTTATCAAGAATCCATTAAACAATCTGGTTAAAACTTCACTTCCATCTCTCCTAAACATCTCCATGCTTCCACGGGTATGTCATTTGGACCAACAGCCTTTCCATTCTTCATTCTCTTCATAGCTGTCCTTACTTCCTTCTTGCCAATCCTCTGAACTTCCTGATTCACTATCTCCACATCTTCCGACCTTCTCTCTCTCATTTTCTACATTCATCAGCCTCTCAAAGTACTCTTTCCGTCTTGAATTCCAAACTGCAATATGGGTACAAATTCAGGAGTTCACATAACTAGCAGAGATCTTTTCTCTAAGTTTTTCCTCATTAGGATTAAAGTTGGAACAGATTAAGTTCATCAAAGCGGACCTTCTCAAAATAGTAACAGTCTTCTGGTCTCATGTAAAATTCTCAGGAGCTCCCAGGCTAAGTGAATGTTATAATCTCTTTAGTATGTCTCTGAAAAACAAAAATGTCTAACTTTCATACACAATAGAAACACAAGATGTTTATAGTTTGGCACAAAGTTTCATTTCCACATAATCAAGCTATTTTGTAGAAAAAAGGCATTATATAAATGTAGTGACAATGTACAATATATCAGATTTATACTTGAATTCCTCTTTATTTATTAAGTGCATTCTGTATGCATTTTCCAGATTTACATATCCCTTGGAGTCTACATATTGTGTTATTTCTGTTTACTGACATTACTAATCAACTGAATTTTATTAAAATTTAGTGTGAAGCAAGATGCCAGCATGGGTAAGCATCAGAGAAGGCCAAAGGTGTGTTAAGCTTAAACTAGAATATCTAGTGTGAACATTTCTTCAGTAAACCTGGACTTTTACTTTGTGTTTTCTTAATGAAGATTATAGTATTATCCACAGAATCTATTTAATGGATTTTTGGAATTGCCACCAAGGCTAAGAATTCATCTTATATGAAGTCAGTATTCAGATATAATGTAAAAAGTCCAGGTAGTGAACAGATATAGGTATTCATCACAGGTTCTAAATCATTTTGGAAAAATCATGTCATTACCTTCTAATGCACAAAATAAGCATAAACTGAAAAATATGTTAAACAAAAACACCAGCATCTTCATTTAAAGGTGCTTTGAGGATTCAAAAATATCCCACTATGATGTTCATCAGATCAAAGATAAAGTGAAATGGTATGAAAACCCTCTGAAAGCAGTTGAAGTCAGGGGCATTATTCTGGGAAGTGGGTGTAAACAGAATACAGAATCGTTTAGGAGGGGGCTGAGTTTTAATAGTTGCTCGACAGTCTGGTGGTCCAACCATGGTTTTATGTAGATGTCTAGCTTCATAGTTTGCATGTGATTTATTCTCCTTTAAGCAGTTAACCTCATGTAATGAAGATGACTAGGAACTGTAAATTTAAAGCTGCTAATAGAGTGCTTCAGTTTGTCAATCTAGTGTCATGAAATAAATATTTCCAGCATGTCAGTTATTATTTTATTATAAATAATATAAGAAGTTTAGCTTAATACAGATAACTTGAGAAGTATTTTTTAGTTTAATTTATTTTTTAAAGACAGTTTGGCTTGTAGTGATTAGTGACACTGCCACATACATTCATGTTTTCAAATTGCTGCTCAGTCAGTTTCTGTACAGAATATGTGTGTTCTCTGTAAGCTTACTCCTGGTAGCCTGTTTTTCCTACCAGGTCACAAATACTTTATGTGCAAATAGTATTATTTTGGTGACTATAAATTCACCAAGGTTCAGCGCAAGTGAGTGTTTAATAATGATGGTCTGTGAAGTACCTGCATGTCTCCAGGTGTAGCAAAGGACTACTGTATCTGTAATGTGTTCAGAACTTACACTGTTCACTCCGCAGTGTCGGTCAGGAAACTGGTAAATGATGCAGAGAATTCCACACAGCAGCTCAGAATGAAATTGACTTATTCATTCGAAGATATACACCTGTATTTGAATAGGTATATATATGTGTGTGGTCTACAATAAAAAGAATACATAAAACTTATTGGAAAATTACACAAAAGTCCACTAAATATCAGTATTACTCAAATATAGCACTAGCTTATCGGCAGTATGAAATCCAAATCAATAACGTTTATCAGTAAACAGTATTAACAAACTTATAGTAAAGTACATTGATGTAACAACATAAACTATTATTGAAAGAATATTGCTGAATGTAAATAACACATTCCCAACATATAAACGCTAAACAGTACACCTTAAACAACTTTGCATCTTAACGTATAACAAACATACAGTACAAGTAAACGCAAATGAACCCACCTCTGGTCATTAACGCACACTTCTTATTAATTCAGGATACTATTGACTCTTAGTTATTACAAAAACAAATATTTCTCTATGCAGAAATGACTCCTGTAGTACACATGCACCTCTTTTGCTTTTTTTGAACATCCCATAATATGTGCTCTTGTGTATGCTGGGAGGTGCACCTTGAAATGTGAGCCATGTCTCTCTAACACCAGGATTAAGTATTAGGTACATTTGCCTTAAATTTGACATTGCCAGGACAGGTTTCAGTCATTTATGATCCTAAAAACTTGAGTTGAGTGGGTTCAAAAAATTAAGAATTTAATTAGTTTTATGTGGTGCATTTCTCATTTTTAGAGGACACCCAGTTGATAAAATGGCACACAACAAAATAACTTTAGGAACTTAAAAAAAAAAAAAACCTCCAGGACAGAGATAGAAATACTTTGGCAACTGAGGACATCTCTTGATGGTAAGCCATGCATTTTTAGTCTGCAGTTTGGGAGGACAATAGAAAGGGGTAACAGCACAAAATGCAACTGGGTGAAAGTGTAGCTCGCTGCAAGGGAAAAATGCAGGCAAAAAACTACTGAACTTTACTGAACTTGACTCAAAACTATGTATGCAACTGTTGCCTGTCAACTCATCACCCCACCTCCTTCCACAGTGCAGGGTATGTAAATTATGCCTGACAGTGGCACAGTGCCTCCAGCTGCTATATACGCTCCCCCCAGAATTCGCATGCACAGGCATCGTTAACTTGGTTAGGACATGCACTGTGTGTCCAGTCTGAGTGCGAGTAGCCATGGTTGTGACCGCACCTGGAGAACTAACATCCTCACACTCTGCAGGCATAGATGTGTCAGGCGGAACAGAAGCCAGGTCAACAACATGGCCCAGAAAACAGTCTAAAACCTGAGACAAATCAGTGTTTGCAGGCTTGAGGCAATCAACCAAGACTGTCTGCTGTTTGCCACACAAACATTTTTTCTCTGCATTCCAGGACTCAGAAAGGGTCATCATAAGGTAGTTTCAGTAGGCTGTGATGTGCCTTGTGCCGGACAAACATGAACTTTGATGACTGCAGGTGGTATATAAACCAGGAGTGAGGTGAGCCGTGCTGGCTTGGAGGCACCTGCTTGAAATCGACTGATGTCTCCAGGTGCGGAGAGCAATGTCAGGATGCAGTCCCAAGGAAAGAACTCTGAGGGATAAAATCTCTAGGTACTTGGAGAGGCTGAGAAAACACTAGTTCAGTGGACAAGACTTACAGATCCTCTTTTGGAGCTGTACATAGCCCCAACAGCACCCATGGAAGACGGTCAACCCAGCTGTCAGTATTAAGAGATGCCTTTAGGGCTGAGTTTAGCAACCTGTGAAATCGCTCACAAAAGTTGTTATCTTAGGAGTGGTAGGCAGTGTTATGGTGTAGTGTTGTCCCAAGGTCCTTTGCCATTGCAGCCCATAGCTATGAAGTGAACTGTGCGCCTTGGTCAGAAGTGATTTGGGAGGACATGCCAAACCATGCAACCCAAGTGCTAACAAAAGCCCTTGCTACTTCTGCTGCAGTCTTGGACATCAAATGAACGTTTTCAGGCCACCTGGTCGACCTTGCAACAACAGTGAGCAGGTGTGTGAAACAGTGAGAAGGAGGAAAGGGGCATACCAGGTTCATGTGAACATGGTCAAAATAGTGAGCAGGCAGTGGGAAAGGGGTCAGTGAGGCTTTAACATGTATTTTAGCCTTATGGTATGCTATACAAGTTGCTGTTCAGCCCCAAACCACTTTTTTGAGGATCCGCAATTGCTCACCACCAAACATTGGGATGCCCATTGCCCTGTGTGTGAGAGGTTGTATACGGTGTCAAAATTGTACAGTCTCCAGTTGCTGGGGTCAACTGAGCAAGGGTAACTTGTGCTGGTGTCACACAGGAGCTTGGTAGCACTGCCATCCAACTGCATCTCTGATTACAGCAAGCTGGTTTCTGCTGAGTGAAGAGCCTGGATCTCCGGGTCCTTAGCTTGGTCAGCCACCAGCTAAGAGTAGTAAATTCCAATGTGTATGGTGGACAGCCGGGTGCCTTTGTTGTCAGGCAGACCAGGGCACAGTGACTTTGGACATTGCAAGGACTAGTGGTTTGTGATCGACAAACACAGTAAACAGCCAGCCTTTGCGCAAGAAACGAAAATATCAAAAAGCTATATACATACTCAATAATTCTACTGTTGATGGTGCTGCACTTGTGTTCGTTGGGTTGTTAACGTCTGATGAAAAATGCCAATGGCTTCAAAGAATCATCAGCCCACTGTTCAAACACTGCCCCCACTGCCTGGTCAGTTGTAAGAGTAAGTGGAGCATGGGGAAGCGGTTTTGCGAGCATGGCTGCTTCAGATAAAGTGCATTTGGTGTTTATGAATGGCTCATCCAGTTCTTTGGACCACATCACAGGGGACTTTGCAGACTGGACCTTTAGTACCTTGTATGGTGGCATAGGGAGGAGTGCCCGAGGAAAGAAGCGATAGTAGAAAGTGACAATGCCCAAGAATGCCTGGAGGGTGCATACAGTACAGGGCTGTGGAAAATCTGTGACAGCAGAGACTTTGGAAGGCAGTGGAATCACACCCTCCTTTGAAATGCGATGGCCCAGGAACTCTATGACAGGCACTCCAAACAGGCATTTATCAGGACTCATAATCAACCCATGCAGGCTTAGGCACTCTAACAAGTGATTGAGGTGTTCAACTTTCGAGGAGCTGGCAACCAAGATGTCATTTAGGTAGACATAAAAAAGAAATCAAAATCCATCAACCTCTAAAATGTTTGTGCAGTATTTTTAAGGTCGAAAGGTGTACGCAAGAATTCAAACAATCCAAAGGGGATGATGACTGCTGTTTTGGGGATATCTGTCAGGTACTTGGTGGTAGCCTTGGATGAGGTCCACCTTTGAAAAAATTATTTTCTCAGGAAGTTGTGCCAAGAAAACCTGCATGTGGGGAACTACCACGTGCTTTGTGCACCATACAGAGGGGTGATGTCCATGGGCTGTCTGATTGGCACACAATTCCCAACTGTTCCATGTCGGCAAACTCAGCCTTCTCAATAACCAGCTTGTCAGGAGCCAGTTGATGTGCATGGGCACATGGTGGTGGGCCAGTAGCAGAAATGTAGTGTTCCAGGCCATGCCTAAGAGAGCAAGGAAGAGCAACAAAGTCCTTTGCATCCAAGAGGTGACAGTTCTTAACATCAGCCATCAACCCCTTTGCACACATCAAGTCCGCGACCAGCAGTGGCCAGGCCACCTAATATTTCTTCCAAAGACAGAGAATGAGGACAGACAGGAAGTGGAAACAACTTTAGGTTGCTATAGAGCACATAGTATTAGATGGAAATAATTGGAGCAGGAATTATGGAGTTTGTATAGAAGTCCTTTAGGGATAGCTAAAGGCTCAAATGTTCAGAAATACTGAGAGAAAGTACATGAAACAAATGTAGCACATTCCGTGACTAGGAGGTGATTCCACAGCTTGGCCAAAAGCAACATCAAGATCAGGTTAATAAGTACCATGTAGCTATAATAAAATTAATTGCATTTTTCATTCCAACAAATGATTCATCACAAATATTAGTACAGCTTTTATGAATCAAATTTCAAATGGCATATAACAGAGACATAGAAACTATATGGACACACAGATACACAGACACCTGTCCTTTTATTAGGGTGAATATTATTAGGCTGACACCTTTATCCAAGGCAATTTACAACATTTGGTTTACAGTAGATTACATTTCTTTTGTTTTTCCAGTTGGAGCACAGACAGGTGAAGTATATATTACTAGTTGATTACCCAGTGGCTTCGCTCACTGAGTGGAAGGGAAAAAAATAAAATGTAGTCTATAAGTTATTAAACAGTAAAACATTAACATTTTAAGAAGTAAAGATACATTGAGCACTACTGGAGTGGTTTTGGGTAAAATACATTTTAAAGGCGGTATAACACAACAGGTAAGTAGTATTAACAGCAGCTAAAATGTATTTGGATCATCTGTCGATAGTAGATCTCTTTTGAAAGGCGCTACACGACAGCTGTGGTATAGAAATTACATTTTCTATGTGATCGTCCAAATTTCTGTCTGATAACCTTGCACTATGTGCCTGGGATTTAAGAGAAAAATAATTCTGATAAATGTGGACGCTGCCCTTCCGTGCTTAACGGGCAAAAGGTCCAAACAATTCCCAAGTCCAACACTTTACATGAAGAGGTCTGTACATCTTATTAGATGTAAGCTCTCCATCTTCTTAAAATAATTGATCACAAAAGCAACCTTGAATGTTGTGGGGTTTTAGTGACCCGAACTCACCTTAAGGGACAGTAAGTAGATGCAGGGCAATTTACAAACAGAGTCCTGCTTCGATGGCGCCGATTACACTCATTTGCAAAGATTTGCACTCTCCCAGGAGCCGACGGGGCACTTGAAGTGTCACAAACAGTGCGAGAAGAGAGGACACTGTCCGACCCGTTGTTTACAGCTCGTCGCAGTTAAAAAGTAGAAAGACGCAAAGCTGTTTTCCTCATCTCTTCTACTATTAAGTACTGCCAACTAAAAAAAAAGTTACAATGTGTCAGTTTCCGCGACAGTCACGTGGACGAATAAATAAAACTTCTCGCCGTGTTTGTGTTTACTTCTTTTTAATATCAGTAAAATAACTCTCACACAAATAACAACAATTCATAAAGACGATATAAAAATGGCATCCACAAACGAAGTGATTAGTTCCTGTATTATAATATGTTCTGTGGTCATACGTTATTTCCATATCGCGTGGTCATACGTAAATTCCATTTCAAACGCGAAAAGAATTTTATATACAGTATATAGATTTTGCATGTGCATTACTGCATCACTATCCGGGATAATCTAAGGTATATATTACCAAACACAGGACTAGAGGCAGTGAATTTCCCCTTGGGATTAATAAAGTATCTCTTTATCTCCAGCTTCTGTTGCCTCTACAGCAGTGTTTCCCAAACTCGGTCCTGGTGAACCCCTGTGGCTGCAGGTTTTTGTTCCAACCGGATTTCTAATCAGTGACAACACCTGATAGCACTGATCTCATTTAATTAGCTGTTTTTTTTTTTCTTTTATTCGACATTTAGAAAAGCATAGCAGCATGATTTTTACATTTATAAGACATTTAGAAATATTTCTGCTTTTGCTATAGATTTAAAGGCTTAACTCTCTTTTGTTGATTTCATTATACTTTGCCCTTTCTCTGTGCAGTTTTCCCCCTTTGTTGTATCCTAATAATGACAATTTAAAACGAGCAGAGCAGACACGCAGGCAAACAACACTAAATAATCAAAGGCTGCAAGTACTTTAGCAATCGACCCACTAATGAGTAAATAATGGATTAATTAAACAATTAGAAGACCTAGAAAAGTAGAATGAAAATCAAGATGAAAATACTGTTAAAAAGAAAAAAAATACATTATTCCTATATAACTGTTTGGTACTGTACATTTAAATTATTAGTATTTTTTTTTTTAGCAAACTTAGTTTTCTAATTTCTATATTGTTCCCTAAACACAGAACTTGGGAAATATCAGTTCACTTAATTAGCCCAGGAGTTCAATTAAAAACAGAAGCTGGTTGGAACAAAAACCTGCAGCCACAGGGGTTCACCAGGACCGAGTTTGGGAAACACTGCTCTACAGTATCAAGAAGACACCAAGTGAGGACATTTGATGTCGCCCCTTCTGGTCCCCCAGCTATAAATCCCAAGCCCACCAGAAGGAGGCACCAATCTGTGGAAAGAGCACACCTACAGGATAGAGTTCCTACCTGGCGAATGAGCATGAGAGCCTTTACAAAGCCTAATGGGTCCTTTTGATTTTGGAAGTGTTTTGTTCTATTTTGCACTGCAGAGTGTGTATTTTGTTTGATATTTTTACCTTTGATTAAATTAGGACAACCAGGTTGCCACTGCAGCACTTCTCCTTTGGACTTGTAGTTCTTTATTTAACCACAACATATATACAGTTATAGCACTGCCATATACATTTATTTTCTGGTTTGTTTTTTTTTTTGTCACTCTGTTGTTTTATTACCAATGAGAGCCCTGCCTCTGTCTGAACGCATATAAGATGGGCGGATTGGATATACTGTACCTTTGTGAGGTATGGGTCTGTTGCAGCTGTTTCCAGGAGGGTGCCGTGGAAACGGACGTGCATGTAGTGTTAAAAAAAAAAAAAGAGCCAAAAAGGCAAAAAAGGAAGAGGAGAACAGAGCCGGAGCTTTATGGCTGATGTTACAGGCGTGAACTATTCAAAGCCAGAAAAGAGACTGACTCAGCAAAGCGCCGAAACCCTACATAGTCTGGAGGTGGCCACCTGAAAAAGTTCCCGGTAAACCAAAAGAAATGGATGTGGACAGTTAAGATGCTCAAGAGGAACAAATAATAAGCTTTTATTCTGGGATAGCACGTCTGGAGTCTTGGAAACACTGTGGGATATTTTATATTATGAAGAGACAAAAACTGGGCGAACATTGTGAGATATTTTGGGTTCGTTTATTACATCTTGATTTTTTTTTTGTATAAATTGATTTTACCATCTATGTAATCTGTCTGAGCTGCAGGAATGGGTCCGAAGGCAGTTTGGGGTTGACAAGCAATCCAGAATTAACACATCGCTATAAACGTGCTGAATAGTGGCGGTTTTGACCGTTACAGAGTGGTGCCCTCTCTGAGGACCAACAGCCATAACCTATTTCTGTCTTAACCCTGTTTCTTGTTACATCGTTAAGAATGTCCTTAGTGCAACCAGGGAAGGCTATCACGGAGCCGATTTACTCACTGGGTGAAGATAGCGGACAGCTGTCAAGTTACTGTCCGGGCACTTTCAGTGCCGCGGGAACTGCCTAGCCTATTGCAATCTATGTACCTCGATAATCCTCAAGGACAGGAAGAAATAGACAGAGATGGGGTTCTGCTGTTATTAAATGAACTGTCCGACCGCCAAGATTTGCTTGATCAGTTTTTAATGTGTGTGGTAGAGAGCACTCTATCCCGCGAGGGCGCCATCAGGACCCATGTAAACGAAACGCACGAACACATGAAGGAATTTGTGGAAGACCTCAGAACAGATAGAAAGAGAGAAAGTAGGTCCTATTGCTTTTAAGGAGTGCCCTAAAACAGGGGTCGCCATATCCGGTCCTGGAGGACCACCATGGCTGCAAGTTTTCATTCTAACACTTTTCTTAATGAGTGACCTGTTTTTCTTGCTAATTAACTTCTTTTTGAATTTATTTTAATTTACAATAATGAGATACAAAATGAGCCAAAACAACTGGTGCCCATCATACAATATCTGAAAATTAAGAAAGATGAAGGTCTCAGGCATACTGATCTGCTCAGGTCCCCAAAACATTTTAACAGTGCTCTTAGAAAAGAGAAAATTAACAATTTCAAAAATGTCTGCTAATGCACCACAAGTGCAGCAACAAGCCGTGAAATTAAAGTAGGGATTTAATTAACAACAAGAATTGGCACCTCATTAAGCAGCTGGTTGGAATGAAATTGATTGGAGTTTGAGGCTCTGACTTAGTTGGTCTTCTGTTAGCTCACTCACTTCACATTTCATTTCTGTTTGGGTGCCATTTAAGGAAAGAAATTAAGCAATTCAGAGGAACGATAAAGAAATTCAGGGGAACAAATCTTAAAAAACTGCGGTGGGTTGGCACCCTGCCTGGGATTGGTTCCTGCCTTGTGCACTGTGTTGGCTGGGATTGGCTCCAGCAGACTCCCGTGACCCTGTGTTCGGATTCAGCGGGTTGGAAAATGGATGGATGGATGCATGGAAATCTTAAAAAAAGCAATTAAATTATAATGAATTCACAAGAAGTTAATTAGCAGCACAAACAGGGTACTCATTAAAAAAAGGGTTAGAATGAAAACTTGCAGCCACGGTGGTCCTCCAGGACTGGACTTGGTGACCCCTGCCCTAAAAGTAAAATGCTACAGTCTCAATAGATTACTGTTAATAAATAACATTCCAGGCATGCCTAGCTGCACTTGAAATGCAGATCTTAAATACTTAGGAACCCATTGCCATCTAGAGCTATTTCTGATCCTGCCATTTCTACTATCATTCCTGCTGATATATCTTCATAGATTTTTCTATTGTCTTTAAATATAGTATGAAAAATAAGTTTAATGAAAAAAGGTGGGTTTTAAAATATTAGAATATTAATAATAAAAACAACATCCCTTCTGCTCAACATGTATTACATTGCAATTAGGATGTTGTGGGAAGTTAAGCAAAATGACGCGTATGTTTTTAGTTAGCCAATAAAAGGTGTCATTTTGCTTAACTTCTCACCACATCCATAATGCCTAACACGGTACAACACCCTAGTACTACATTGCAATTAGGAGAAATTCTTTCATTGATATATACTGTATAATAGTTTTTCACAAGCTTCACAATTAATACTTTAACTGTTTCCAACTAATCTGCCTATGCTTTGCTTAGCCTTTTTTCTTCTTATAAGAGAAGTGCTATAAATATGTACTATGCATGAGCTAACTCTCAAATGTTTGTCAAGGAAATTAAAATATCTCATTAAAAATAAGAGCAAATGATATTTCATTTTCTTTTTTTGCTTTTTATCTTATATCATTTTATACACTTTAACTCTGATTTAAATTAACCCACAACTGAGGACACTTTAAGACACACTTTTGTTATATGTCTTCACAATAAAATAATGCTTTATGAATGATTGCCAGTGCAGGCAAATCATTTGTTCCACTTTAAACCACCATTATTATATTTAATGTTAGTGTCTCTTGTAATGTTATTTCTGTATTGCCTAACATAATGTGTAGCTTCTCAAATGAGCAGCTGAGTGTGAACAGAAAGAAAAAGAAGGAATATGTGACTTTTTGCAGTCTTCATTCCTGTTAAACAGTTGCAGGCAAGACAGTTAAAATGTATGCAATTACTGGAGATCATCCCTATAAACAAAGTAAGCTATTGGATTGCCACTGTCAGGAGAGAGCTTGGGCTTCAGTCACATGATGGGAGGAGCAATAAATAATTCTTTCTTTTTTTCTTTCCGTGACACTTGTACCTTTTTAAAAGCCAAACACCGTTGCTCATCAGATGAATCCTCATGTCATAACTTGACATCTCATCTTTTAAATCCTCAGATAATGGAATATTGAAGTTAAAGCAGGGTTGTTTTAGGCAGTGTCTACTGACAAGGTCTTCAGTTAAATAGCATACTAAATTAACTTATGAATTTAATTCCCCGTCTGATATTTAATAAAAGACTGCTTTTCTCTCCGGTGATTCAAAGATTTCATCAAATTCACAAAAAGATCATGGAAATTAGCACATCTAGAACAGTGGCAGCTGGTAAAAAAAAGGGTGCAGTTTTTAGGGGGACAAATTGAAGCAGCACTTATCTATTATATAGTGCCTTTCACATCTATATATCTATCTGTTATATAATACCTTTCACATCTATGTAGTGCCTGCGGTGGGTTGGCACCCTGCCCGGGATTGGTTCCTGCCTTGTGCCCTGTGTTGGCTGGGATTGGCTCCAGCAGACCCCCGTGACCCTGTGTTCGGATTCAGCGGGTTGGAAAATGGATGGATGGATCTATGTAGTGCCTTTCATCCATCCATCCATTTTCCAACCCGCTGAATCCGAACACAGGGTCACGGGGGTCTGCTGGAGCCAATCCCAGCCAACACAGGGCACAAGGCAGGAACCAATCCCGGGCAGGGTGCCAACCCACCGCAGGACACACACAAACACACCCACACACCAAGCACACACTAGGGCCAATTTAGAATCGCCAATCCACCTAACCTGCATGTCTTTGGACTGTGGGAGGAAACCAGAGCGCCCGGAGGAAACCCACGCAGACACGGGGAGAACATGCAAACTCCACGCAGGGAGGACCTGGGAAGCGACCCCAGGTCCCCAGGTCTCCCAACTGCGAGGCAGCAGTGCTACCCACTGCGCCACTGTGCCGCCCAGTGCCTTTCATATCTATCTATATATCTGTTCATTTCACATGCCCTTGTGGTCCTCATCATAACATCAATGCACATCTTGGCCTATTCAATACCAGACCAGAGGACAAATCCATGCTAAAATGTACTATACTCTTTCCACCATGCTGCCCAATCTGATGCCAGCTTTTCCATTTCTACTGTGCTCCAAAACTTCAGTCTGTGACAATCATAATCCCTTCATTCCTCCCATAACTTGTCCTATAGTTGTGGAAAGGAACAGGTGTACCTGTATCCCAAATTTTATATTACACCTGTCTCTAAATTGCCCAATTCTCTGCCAACTTGCCCAGTTCCACATTCTGCCATAACCCACATCATAATGTCCGCACCTCCACCTCCATAATCTCCCTTCTGTCCTATAACACATCTATAGCATAAGTCCAATCCAAATCTTATTCTGCCTCTGCTAATAGAGAACTCAAGTCCTTGGCCATTTCCACTGTATTCCATAACTTTACATCATACAATTACTAGTCCTCTGATTTTTCTCAGGACTTGCATCCCAGTTTATCATTTACCATAGTCACAGAGTCATTTCCACCCTAATTGTTTTCAGCAGTTGCTGCCAGTCTGCACAGTCCTATGCATGTTTTCCAGGCTTACCTCACATGGGCACAAATTCATATTGTAAGATCCACAGACCCCCGCCATCTTAAAACATAACTCTGCCCAAACTTGTCTTATACTACGCTCACAAGACAAATCCAACCTAAATCTTATTCTGCTGTTATGATCAGGATACTTATATTTCCTTGAACATAAATTTTGCCCTCCTTTCCTCCAGGCCTGAAAAATTCTCAGTTACTTTCTGCTTAAATCGAGCCATTTCACTAAGACTGCCAAAAACATTTAGCTTCATGTTACTGTCTAGATCAGTGTTTCCCAACCATTTTGTCTGTAGTGGCACACTTTTTGTAACCAAAATCATCCCAAGGCATACCACTATTTTACTATCCACAAATACAGTACACTTGCACAACTGCCTAAAGGGGCAGGACTACCAGAGAACCTGGTAAGAAAGGAGGTCTGAAGTCAGCCTTCACAGACAAGGCACTTAGTAAGCACTTTGGTGGCATTTCCAAGCTGTTTTGACCCTTTGCCCACCCCTCTCTGTCTTAGATGCAACTCTTATGCCTGCTATCCACCAGCCTTCTTGAGGTTTGCTAGCAACAACACATCTATGACAGTTGGACCCTAGTAGCCAGGAAACACATCTGAAGTGCTCCAATATGGTGATCATGGATCTGCATTTATGCCAGCATCTCCAGGTAGTCCTATTGTCTTCAGACGGGTATCGACCACCTGCGGAGTTTATCCCTCTCAGGTTCAGACATAAGTGCACTACACTATTATTTCTATGGTCCACCTGGATAACTATCACAGCCTGCCACTGTGCTATGGCATGCTGCTTGAAAAACACTGGTCCAGATGCTTGTGGCTGCTTTCATTCCACTTGCATTTTTCAGGAAGATGTTTCATATCTGGTACCCCCGTTGCTGACTACAATGCTTTAGTACAGACAATATGAAACAGTAAACAGGAATTGCAAAAAAAAAGGCATTACTTAAATAGATAGATAGATAGATAGATAGATAGATAGATAGATAGATAGATAGATAGATAGATAGATAGATAGATAGATAGATAGATAGATAGATAGATAGATAGATAGATAGATAGATAGATAGATAGATAGATAGATAGATAGATACTTTATTAATCCCAAAGGGAAATTCACATACTCCAGCAGCAAAAAATATTAAATTAAAGAGTAATAAAAAATGCAGGTAAAAAACAGACAATAACTTGAATAATGTTCAACGTTTACCCCCTCTGGTGGAATTGAAGAGTCGCATAGTTTGGGGGAGGAATGATCTTCTCAGTCTGTCAGTGGAGCATGACAGTGACAGCAGTCTGTCGCTGAAACTGCTCCTCTGTCTGGAGATGACATTGTTTAATGGATGTAGTGGATTCTCCATAATTGATAGGAGCCTGCTGAGTGCCCGTTGCTCTGCTACGGATGTCAAACCGTCCAGCTCTATGCCAACAATAGAGCCTGCCTTCCTCACCAGTTTGTCCAGGCGTGAGGCATCCTTCTTCTTAATGCTGCCTCCCCAGCACATAGAAGAGGGCACTCGCCACAACCATCTGATAGAACATCTGCAGCATCTTACTGCAGATGTTGAAGGATGCCAGTCTTCTAAGGAAGTACAGGCGGCTCTGTCCTTTCTTGCACAGAGAATCAGTATTGGCAGTCCAGTCCAATTTATCGTCCAGCTGCACTCCCAGGTATTTATAGGTCTGCACCCTCTGCACACAGTCACCTCTGATGATCACGGGGTCCATGAGGGGCCTGGGTCTCCTAAAAGCCACCACCAGATACTTACACCATATCCAACTCCGTTTTTATAACAAGAGCGAGAAAAAGTCCTTGTGTAAGCTTGTCTTCTCTTTTACTTCAAGTGAATGATTTATGAAGAGGTGTTTCATTAAAGAATTAGCCACATTTGCTTTGTTTTCTGAAGTTCCACTTGAAGTTACCATCTCCCTAAAGCTGCACTCACTCATCTGTAGTTATATTAATGGTTGGTGTGAATTGTGAACCATGATTGTGAACTTGAAATAGTGCACAGATGATTGTCCAATCATGTTAGATTAAAAAAAAACAGTGCCAATTCGTTGCCAATAAAAGTGAGAGTGTTCGGAGCGCACAGAAACATGTGAAAAAATATGAAAGCAACCAATTCAGGTCACCTGTTTGACAAAGTATCAAGGACTTACATACACTCTCATTTGGCCAGTGTCCTTCACTCCAGAAATTAGGTACTCATCCAGAATTTTTTGATTATTTTATTCACATAGAAATTAAACAGATATAAGTCAGAACCAATTTTTCATTAATGTTGACATGCACTGACACCAGGCATGTTGTGCACATAAATACATTTATTTCATGATTATTTCACATTACCTAACTAATAACTAATTGCTGATGGAATTAGTGTTTATATCCCTCAGTTCTTCAATTAGTCTGGTTGCTCTTTTCAAAACATCTTACAATGCTGATATGTCTTTTTGGTAATATGGAGACTAAAACTGAAAATTATATTCTGGAGATCTCACAAGTACATTGCTGTAATGGTATGTAAGATGAATCAGGTGTATAAAAAGTACGAGTTTGAAGAATTGTACCAGGAAATCAAATAGTACTGTTAGGGAACAGGCAGAAATGTTAAAAGGAAGGCAATGTGGTCATATAATAGAAAAGCCAAGAAAACTAAATAAGTAAAAGTAAAACAAAGTACAGTTAAAACAAAGAAGACCAAAAGCCAAAATATTTTTTACACTAACTTTGATTTAAATTCCTCAAACTCATATTTGGATATCAGTGTGATGATTTAGAGGGTCTTTATTACTAGGTTATTGTTTATGTACCTTATGACATTCACATTGGTGGTTTTCTTATAATTCTGTATTTTGTATATTATTTTGTTTATATTTTGCTGCCATTTTGTTTATTACAGGTAACACCATTTTTTTGTTCGCTCTGGTCTGGTGGCAATTTTGTGTATAGCAATATGTCTCCATTACTAAAAAATGTCACCAGTGTTGTGAAATCCTGTCACAGGAAAATACAAAAAGAGGGAGCACAAAAAAAAAAACACTGTTAATAACAAAATGTGAAAAAATATATTTAAACAACAACAAAAAGACAAAATCAACATGAAATAAACTTGTGTTATGTATTAATGTGTGTTTATGCATTTTATTGTTATTGTTGTTTTTGAATGATTATTTTTCATGGTTTCACATAATTCATGCAATGTTTATCTATGATTTAGTAATTGTTTCTTGTAACTTTAAAGGTTCTGATATTTCTTGTTCTTTGTGGGTGGAGCTATGGGAGGCAGGCCACCCAGATGTCACCACACATCTGGCTATTTCATTTAGCTGAGAAGGCCCAGGAGTAGGACGTCATTACAGTTGTGTGAAGTGTTTGCAAATATTTCTACATTTTTTGGATTCTCTGTTTTTTGATTACTTTCTGCTCTTTTTCTTAGATTTTACTTTCAAATTGTTTTTTTTTTTGACTTGATCACTTACATATGCCTTTTAGGCAACTCTTTTTTTCTGTGTTTCTGTGTTTTTCTATTTTGTTAAATAATTCCTTTATTTATAAACATTCCTTGTCTTGCCCTTTTGTGCACAAGCCTCCTCCTTGTGGGGCTTTGTGCTATATTTTGGAATATTTTCTTATATTTAGAACTCTTAAAGCAGTTTTCCTCACTTTGGACCTAGCCAGGTTGAAGCCTGCAGGTAGATACAGTATCTGGGATAAGCTTGTCAGGAGTGAGCCTCTTCTGTGCTGACCAGTGAAGATCCTGGCCTACTTCAAGGTTATTTTTGGAAGCCTCACACAGTTTGTGACACCTAATCATAAAACCCTGGCTGTGCCATAATAACCAAGAAATTGTGTGTCATGATGTCATCTTCCAGAGACTATTTATGTTAGGCTTCCCCTAGTGTCTGAGACTTTGGGTTAAAACATGAAACCTTTTGTGGTATTTGCAAATGTCTTCTAAAGAGCTTAGGGCTTCAGTCTTTCTTTTGCAAATATTTTACAATTGTGAGTTTCAGTTAAGGTATAGGAGTTTGTCATTTTGGTTTATATGATTTCCTGACTTTTGAGTTTGTTTTTCATTTCCTGGTTGTTTTACTAAATCTTTTTTACTGCCTTTATCCAAAGCAGTACAACCAGTTCAACATACAAGATAAAGTGACCTTTACATTTTGTATATGGTCTATTTAGTGAGGAGATGGATAACCAGGTAGTATCAAGATATATTATTGCTTGTTTAGTGACTTTGATATTGGATTTTTTTTTGTTTTGTTTTTGATGCTTGTTTTTTGTGTACCTTTTCTGGACATCCTCAGACTTGTCTTTCATTTCCCCCACAAAAAACTGCTTATGTTCCTTTCACCATCTTTAGTCCCTGGGGCCAGCTTAATTCCTTTCTGGCACAGCATTTGCAGTGTTTTCTGGGTAATTAAAGTCCCCCTTTACTATAATGTGCACATCTATACTTGCATTATTATTAATAAAAACAGTCATCTTAACACTATTATCTGCATTATGGGGTCTACAACACACTCCCATATCAGGTCTCTATGCTTGTTGCTTCCTAAACGAACATAGATATACTCACTACACTAAGGTAAGACTCATCTTTTAAGAAGACTTGGATTCCAGTGCATCATTGCTACTCAAGAACTGATTATTTCTTTATAGATAATAATTTTTTGCCTACGATTAAATCTTGCAAGTACGATGCTATTGTTATTTCCGACCATGCCCCTCTGATCTTGAAGCTAAAATCATTATGCCCCACACACTCATCTCACAGATGGTGTCTTAACCCAATTCTGTTAGCAGATGAGAACTGTACAGAATTTATATCAAAACAAATCAGTTTCTTCCTAGAGACAAATACATCCTCAGAGGTCTCTGCAGGAATACTCTGGGAAACTTTAAAGTCCTTCTTAAGAGGACAGATTATTTCATATCCTTCCCACAAAAAATAAATTAGAAACCAAGAAGGCATCAGAGCTAACCAGTGAAATTACTAGAATAGATCGAGAACATGCCAGGTGTCCAAGTGAGGCTCTTCATAGGAAAAGGCAGGCTCTGCATTCAGAGCTCAACCTCTTAACAACCAAAGAAACTGAACAACTCATTTTTAAATCAAGACATCATTACTATGAACACGGAGAGAAAGCTAATAAGCTCTTAGCTCAACAAATCCACAAGCAAGAAGTTCGCAATGTAATCCCAGCAATCACCAACACGAACAGAGATAAAATCATTGACCATAAAAATATAATGCACACATTTAGAGACTACTATAAATCCTTATATTCTACTGAGTTTAAAGAAGACAACACACAATCTAATGCATTTCTGGATACATTACAGATACCACAAATAGATACTTTTAGTGCAGAGGAACTGGATAAACCTCTGGCGCTATCAGAATTACTAGATGCTATAAAGTCACTTCAAAGCGGGAAAGCAGCAGGCCTTGATGGCTACCCTGTAGAATTTTATAAGAAATTCTCCGCTCAGCTAGCTCCCCTCTTATTAGCAACATTTACAGAAGCTAGAGATAATCAAATTCTACCTCAAACTTTTCGCCAAGCATTAATCATTGTCTTTCCTAAACAAAATAAGGACTTATTGCAATGTGTATCATACAGACCAATTCCACTTCTGTATAATGATGTTATTATACTCTCCAAAGTCCTAGCTAGAAGGATGGAGAAAGTGCTGCCTTCGGTGATATCACAAGATCAAACTGGATTTATTAAAGGCCAACACTTAGCTTCCAATCTTCGATGCCTGTTTAATGTAATATATTCACCTACAAAGTCAAACACCCCAGAGATATTATTATCGTTGGATGCAGAAAAAGCATTTGATATGATTGAATGGAACTACCTTTTCATATTTCCTATGAAATATTGAAGGTTAAAATGACAGAATACAACAACATAGTCCGTCTTGAGAGGCGCTGTTATTTCTCTAGAATTATAAATAACAATGCTAGTAATCCCAGAGTCTTATTCTCTACAATTGATCATCTGCTAAACCCAGGTCACTCAATGGAATGCCTCCAAAAAAACTTCCAGTGAAACTTGTGAGGCTTTTACTGTATTTTTTGATCAAAAAATTAATGATATTAGAAATAATATAGCACATCTCCCCAATACTGAACCACCTAAAACCCCAGTACTCCATTTTAAACAAATTAAATTCTTTCACCAGGATAGATTTACCTGATTTATATAAAATAATTTCTCAACTGAGACCCTCCACCTGTGTCCTCAACCCAATACCATCCATCCATTATCCAACCCCCTATATCCTAACTATAGTGACCCAATACCAACAAGTTTTTTCAAAGAAGTACCGGGCATACTAATTGATAGTATTCTTGACATAGTAAACTCATCATTAGATATGGGGGTCTTCCCAGACTGTCTTAAGAATGCTGTAGTTTAACCACTGCTCAAGAAAAATAATCTTGACTCCTCTGCTTTTGAAAATTTGAGACCTCTTTCTAACCTGCTTTTCTTAAGTAAAATTCTAGAGAAGGCAGTCATTATGCAGTTTAATGATCACCTCAATAAACATGCTATTCTTGATGAGTTTCAATCGGATTTCAGAACAAATCACAGTACAGAAACTGCACTCGTTAAAGTAGTAAATGACTTGCGGGTAAATGTAGACAGAGGCCATTTATCTGTTCTCATCCTCTTAGATCTGAGTGCCGCATTCGATACCATTGATCACAATATTCTTAGAAATCACCTTAGTCAATGGGTGGGCCTCTCTGGCAGTGTCTTAAATTGGTCTGAATCCTACCTGGCAGGTAGAAAATTATTTGTAAGTTATGGTAATTATACTTCAAAGACCCATGATATTCTATATGGTGTTCCACAAGGCTCTATCCTGGGTCCGCTGCTCTTTTCGATTTACATGCTTCCGTTAGGTCAGATTATCTCGGGGCATAACGTGAGCTACCACAACTATCCTGATGGCACACAACTGTATTTATCAATAGCGCCTGACGACCCCGACCCTCTTGATTCACTGACCCAATGTCTTACTTGTGTTTCTGAATGAATGAGTAGTAATTTTCTCAAATGAAATAAAGAGAAAACAGAAATTTTAGTGATTGGCAATAATGGATATAATGAGGTTATTAGAAATAAACTAGATTCATTAGGATTAAAAGTCAAGACGGAGGTAAAGAATTTAGGGGTAACTATTGACTCTGACCTGAATTTTAAATCACATATTAATCAGATTACTAGGATAGCATTTTTCCACTTAAGAAATATAGCAAAAGTTAGACCCCTTATAACATTGCAAGATGCTGAGAAATTAATCCATACTTAAAGATTATTGTAACGCTCTCCTCTCAGGACTACCCAATAAAGACATCAATCGATTGCAACTAGTGCAGAATGCAGCTGCTAGAATCTTAACTAGGAAAAGAAAATCCAAGCACATCTCTCCAGTTTTGATGTCACTACATTGGTTACCTGTGTCATTTAGAATTGACTTTAAAATCCTGCTTATAGTTTACAAAGCCTTAAATAATCTCACTCCATCTTATCCATATTAATAACCGAGAATGCTAAACCGGATGGACGCAGGGACATCCGGCCATGGGCAATAGCCACAAAAAGACGTACTGCACAGGCGCCCCAAGAAATGAGGTGCCGCGAGAGGCGGCCGCGACCACAGAAAAAAGGAGTGAGCACAGAAAAAAGGAGTCAAAGAAATGAGGCGCCGCGACCACAGAAAAAAGGAGTCAGCACAGAAAAAAGGAATGAAACGCAGGCGACGCACACAGTGCCGCACGAAAGCCATTGCACACGAAACTAACACACAAAAAAAAAGAAGACGCTTGCGCCCCACGAATCCCACACCCACCTCCAAGCACCCCCCCCCCCTACAAGCAACGGACGGGACACACACAAACAAGACGATTCAACAAGCCCCTGGCACACAAAAAAAAGAACCCGCAACCCCCCCCACAAGCAACGGACGGGACACACACAAAGAGCAGGATTCAACAAGCCCCTGGCACACAAAAAGAAAGAAGACGCTCGCGACCCACCAATCCCACCACCCCCTCCACAGACGCTGGCAAAGCACACAGCGCCTCACGAATCCCATTGCACACGAAACGGGACGCACACAAAGAGGAGGATTCAACAAGCTCCTACCACACCAAAAAAAAGAAGCCGCACACGAAACGTTCACAACAACGACGATTCAGACCCACAAACACACTAACATCAATAAGAAGTGACACCCAAAGCCCCATTTCTAAAGGAACCGTCCGCAGACACCTGCTAAACGATTGCGCCACTTAGCTGACAACGCGTTCGATAATGAGTCCACTATTGAGGAAAATTCATTGGGATTAATGAATGTCATTTGCAATCATTGTCATTCACTTAACTTCCCTGAAGAAACAACTGGCAATACAAGTAATGAATTTACACGTTGTTGTCAAAAGGGTCAGATTACACTGCCTCCTTTACATTCATATCCTGAATATCTACAGAAGCTTCTAAATAACGATGTACCTGAAACTAAAAACTTTATGAACTGCATTAGATCCTACAATAGTTCATTTGCTTTTGCATCTACCGGAGTAAATATCAGGCCACCAAAAAGTAATGGCCCATACTGCTTTCGCATATGTGCACAAATATTACATCGCATTGGAACAGTACACCCTGAAACAAATCAACAACGCAAATATGCACAAATCTACACACAAAGCCCCATTTCTAAATGAACCGTCCGTATTAAACAGACGTCATCTCAACACGTTCACACTATGCAGCATAGGTGGATCTCATTACAATAAGGCACTATTAACCATTCAACCGCAGAAAAGGCTCCATATTAACAGTGAGTGCGATCCTCCTTATTACTTATCCATATTTATCACGCTCAAGAACAAACAACTCATAAATTCACGATCACGGGTACAAATCGATATGGCTTGGATAACGGAACCAAACACAATTCACACTATGCAGCATAGGTGGATCTCATTACAATGAGGCACTATTAACCGTTCAACCGCAGAAAAGGCTCCATATTAACAGTGAGTGCAATCCTCCTTATTACTTATCCATATTTCTAACGCTGAAGAACAAACAATTCATGAATTCACGATCACGGGTACAAACCGATACGGCTCGAGTAACGGGACCAAACACACGAACCCGCATGAAAAAAACCAATACACGTCGGCTCCAACGCGCTTCTGAAACTCTGGAAGAAAAAATGTCACGGCTCCAAAAACGCAAAGCTCAACTAACACAGTTACAGAAACGAACCCAAATGGACAGACACACTGAACGTGGACGCATTCAGCGCGCGTCTCACAGTACTGCATCGAAACAGGCACGGCTTCAAAACGAAACACCTCCCGTCTCAGACATACAGAAACGGCAGCGAGGGAACATCAACGACAGACACCTGCTAAACGATTGCGCCAGTTAGCTGACAACGCGTTCAATAATGAGTCCACTATTCAGGAAAATTCATTGAGATTAATGAATGTCATTTGCAATCATTGTCATTCACTTAACTTCCCTGAAGAAACAACTGGCAATACATGTCATGAATTTACACGTTGTTGTCAAAAGGGTCAGATTACACTGCCTCCTTTACATTCATATCCTGAATATCTACAGAAGCTTCTAAATAACGATGTACCTGAAACTAAAAACTTTATGAACTGCATTAGATCCTACAATAGTTCATTTGCTTTTGCATCTACCGGAGTAAATATCAGGCCACCAAAAAGTAATGGCCCATACTGCTTTCGCATATGTGCACAAATATTACATCGCATTGGAACAGTACACCCTGAAACAAATCAACAACGCAAATATGCACAAATCTACACACAAAGCCCCATTTCTAAATGAACCGTCCGTATTAAACAGACGTCATCTCAACACGTTCACACTATGCAGCATAGGTGGATCTCATTACAATAAGGCACTATTAACCATTCAACCGCAGAAAAGGCTCCATATTAACAGTGAGTGCGATCCTCCTTATTACTTATCCATATTTATCACGCTCAAGAACAAACAACTCATAAATTCACGATCACGGGTACAAATCGATATGGCTTGGATAACGGAACCAAACACAATTCACACTATGCAGCATAGGTGGATCTCATTACAATGAGGCACTATTAACCGTTCAACCGCAGAAAAGGCTCCATATTAACAGTGAGTGCAATCCTCCTTATTACTTATCCATATTTCTAACGCTGAAGAACAAACAATTCATGAATTCACGATCACGGGTACAAACCGATACGGCTCGAGTAACGGGACCAAACACACGAACCCGCATGAAAAAAAACAATACACGTCGGCTCCAACGCGCTTCTGAAACTCTGGAAGAAAAAATGTCACGGCTCCAAAAACGCAAAGCTCAACTAACACAGTTACAGAAACGAACCCAAATGGACAGACACACTGAACGTGGACGCATTCAGCGCGCGTCTCACAGTACTGCATCGAAACAGGCACGGCTTCAAAACGAAACACCTCCCGTCTCAGACATACAGAAACGGCAGCGAGGGAACATCAACGACAGACACCTGCTAAACGATTGCGCCAGTTAGCTGACAACGCGTTCAATAATGAGTCCACTATTCAGGAAAATTCATTGAGATTAATGAATGTCATTTGCAATCATTGTCATTCACTTAACTTCCCTGAAGAAACAACTGGCAATACATGTCATGAATTTACACGTTGTTATCAAAACGGTCAAATTAGACTGCCTCCTTTACATTCATATCCTGAATATCTACAGAAGCTTCTAACTAACGATGTACCTGAAAGTGAAATCTTTATGAACTGCATTAGATCCTACAAATCGATATCCACTATGAACATTAACAGTGGCACTGCACATGACATCCGTCTTGCAAAACTGTTAATTATTGATGAATGTACAATGTCATCCACTCACTTACTCCACACCATTCATAAACTTCTACAAACGTTTATGAATAATGATCTTCCCTTTGAAGGAAAGGTACTTTTATTACGAGGAGATTTTAGACAGTGCGTAGCTATTGTTCCACATTCCATGCGCTCAGCTATTGTTCAGTACACCTTAAAATACGCAGACAATTGGCATTGCTTTCAAAAGATACAGTTAGTACATAACATGCGATGTCCACATCCAGATCATAACAATTGGTTATTACAACTGGGAGATGGTAAACTCACCAATACAGATAGACTTCACCCAGATATTATTACAATTCCTCAAGCCTTTATCTGCGCCCACTTAGTTACAGACAGATTTGGAACAGCAATATCATTTGACCAAATGCCCCTTTTAACACAACGCACTATATTATGTCCAAAAAATATTAATGTGAAAAACATAACTAAGCAAGTCATTGCATTACTGCATCATCTACACCTTCACACTATTCTATATCTCATTCATACATCACGCTCTTTCTCATTCCCAACACCAGGGGTTGGCAAGCGAAGCGAGCAGGGGGTGGAGCCCCCTAGTATTTCAGAATGTCTCTCACTTTATATTCCAAATCGTAACCTTAGATCTTCAAATGAGTGTCTGCTTAGAATTCCAAGAGTTAAACTTAAAAGAAGTGGTGAGGTGGCCTTCTGCTGTTATGCACCTAAAATCTGGAAAAGCTTGCCAATAGGAATTCGCCAGGCTAAAACAGTGGAGCACTTTAAAACACCGCTGAAAACACATTACTTTAACATGGCTTTTTCATAGCTTCATCTTAGTTTAATCCTGATACTCTGTATATTCAATTAATTATCATTATTATTCATGGTATGCATATTCAAAATCCGTACTAACCCCTACTTTCTCTTCTGTTCTTTTTCTGGTTTTCTGGGGTGGCGACCTGCGCCACCACCACCTGATCAAAGCACTGTGATGTCCCTACATTGATGGATTAATGGCCAGAAGTCCACATGACCGTCATCATCAAGTTCTTCCATGAGAACCCTGAATACAATGAGGACTGATCATTTATATTAGTAAAATGCCTAGAGGGGGCTGGGCGGTGTCGAGGCCTGGAACCCCTGCAGATTTTATTTTTTTCTCCAGCCGTCTGGATTTTTTTTTTTGTTTTTTTTGTCCTCTCAGGCCATCGGACCTTACTTTTATTCTATGTTGATTAGTGTTCCCTTATTTTAATTCTTATTTATTTTGTCTTTCTTCTCTTTCTTCATCATGTAAAGCACTTTGAGCTGCATTATTTGTATGAAAATGTGCTATATGAATAAATGTTGTTATTGTTGTTGTTCACTACATTAGAGAAATTTGGGTTTTGCCCAAACATTTGTGCATGGATCAAACTACTGTATACCAATCCAGAAGCTTAAGTTTGTATTAACAACATTTGTGCAGACTACTTTAAACTAGAACGTGGTACCAGACAAGGATGTCCCTTGTCACCACTGCTATTTGCAATCGCCATTGAACCACTGGCAGTTCACTGTCGAAATGCTTATCAGATAAAGGGGATTATCAGAGAAAGATTTGAACAGAAAATTTCTCTATATGCAGATATGGTACTGTATATATCAGACCCACAAAATACTGTGCCTGCAGTCTTAACAGCACTTACAAAATTTCAAAAGATCTCTGGTCTCGGAATTAATTTGAATAAAAGTGTGCTTTTTCCAGTGAATTCTCAAGCATACAATATTAGATTGGACACCTTCCCTTTTTCATTGCAGATCAGTTTAAATACCATGAGGTAAATATCACAAGTAAACATTAAGCTCTTTATCAACAACATTTTGCCATCTGTATGGAAAAATTAAGCAAGACTTGCATAGATGGTCAACCCTTCATCTCACTCTAGCTGGAAGAATGAATGAAGATGAATATCCTTCCTAAGCTTCTCTTTTTATTTCAAAACATTCCAATATACATCAATAAATCATTTTTTAAGCAATTAGATTCAACCATAATCTCATTTGTTTGGAACTTAAAACATCCACGTATCCAAAGAGCGACCCCACAAACACCTATGGCAGAAGGTGGAATGGCTCTACCTAACTTTCAGTTTTATTACTGGGCAGCAAACATACAAGCTATAAAAACCTGGACACTAATAGATGAACATACACAGGCTTGGTCCGCAATAGAAATAAAATCCTGCAGTACTTCTTTATATTCCCTGCTTTGTGCCCCAAAGAATGCAAGTTATCGCCAATATACTAATAACCCAATTGTACTTCACTCACTCAGAATATGGAACCAATGTAGAAAGCATTTTAAGATGGAGAATCTTTTATCTGTGGCACCTCTGAATGAGAAGCACCTTTTTCAACCCTCGCAAACATATGCAGTTTTTGATATCTGGAAAATATTTGGGATTAAATTGCTTAGAAATCTTTATATAGACAACTTCTTTACATCCTATGAACAATTACATTCCAAATTTAACTTTCCAGCAACACATTTCTTTCTCTATCTTCAAATTCGAAACTTTGTTAAACAGAACCTGCCCGATTTTCCTCATCTCATACCTTCCTCTATGCTGGAAAAAATATTGCTCAGTTTCGAGGACTCAGAGAGCATTTCTGCAATATATAAAATTATTTTACAGTCCCTCCCTTTCAAAGATCCAAGAGGACAATGGGAAAAGAATCTCTCATTCAACATCTCAGAAAAGGAGTGGAAGGGAGCAATGCAGAGAATTCACTCGAGTTCCATATGCACAAAGCATACAATTATTCAACTCAAAATTATATATTGAGCACATCTGTCTTGCTTAAAACTGTTCAAAATGTTTCCAGGGCAAGATCCAACCTGTGAACGCTACAATCAAGTTCCAGCCTCACTGGGTCACATGTTTTGGGTCTGCGCCAAATTAACATCATTCTGGACAAACATTTTATGTGCCTTTCAGACAGCCTTGGTGTCACAATCCCTCCTAACCCATTAACAGGTGTGTTTGGTGTTCTTCCAGATGGGCTTAAAGTGGAGAAGGACAAGCAAACTGTGATTGCCTCCACTACACTATTCGTACGTAGACTTATTTCGCTAAACTGTAAGAATCCTAACTCTCCTCTTTTAAGTCAGTGGGTAACTGATGTTTTATACTATTTGAAATTGGAAAAAATCAAATTCTCAGTTAGAGGATCTGTGCAGAACTTTTTCAAAACCTGGCAGAATCTTATCAATAATATTTTAGAATAAGCTTTTTAAAGCACTGAGGAAGTAGATTCTCTTCCCATTTCTTTTTCTTCTCCATTTATTTTTATCCACCTATTAAACTCATCAATTTATTTATTTTTACAAGCTTTAAGTTTTACTCCATTGGCCATGCTCCCTTTCTCAGTGGCAGGGGTTGATTTGTTTTCAATCCTATTTTTTGTAGAAATTAATCTAGTTTTATGGAATGATTACAATAAAATCGATAAAATTAAAAAAAAAAAAAGAAAGAACACTTGGATTCAGACAGGTTTTTGTGACTAGAGCAGCATAATTATTTGCAGCTACTGTACATACAACTCCAGTTCACACATTTTATTTTTGATGCTGCTAGAATTAATGAAAGAAGTTTTTAATGAATTTTTAATGTTAATGTTAACCTGGCCTGTCCTGAATGGTCCTGCCTCCAAACTCTAGTTTAAATAGTCCTTGACTATCCTATAAATACTGCATGCCTTCCCAATAGATTAGTGGATCTCCAGTTAAAATGTGCAGATCATGGTGCCCCAATGTTTTTAGATCCATTTTCATCTTTTGTACTCATGGATTTGAGCCACTTTTTAAACTTCTGATCTTAATTTCTCAATTTTGATCTTATGAGGAACAGGCAAACCTTCAGGAAAATTAACTTAATCTCCTCGTCTTAGTACCTGGCTCTTAAAAATTGTATTACCTGAACTGGCAGCCTATATATACCTAGTTCATGTGTTCAAAACATACATTGAAAACTAGGTACTCTATTGTTGTGATCAGGAGTCTGTCCCCCTCTCCTGGGAAATCCCCCACTTGTGCACCAGGAAAGAGACACACCATAGAAGATGTTTTGTCTATGGAGAAAACTTGAATTTTATTCCTCCTAAAAGCTGAATCCCCACTATCACTAGTTTCTTCTTTCTGGGTGCTTATCTTGAGTTGACCCATTATGGTTCTTCATTACTGCCTACCACCTCAGAATTATCAGAATTACTGGACTTGTTGTAGTTGAGTCTCCTCCCATGTTAGTGGTGGAAATTATTTTTCCAAAGCATGCTTTATAAAGTACAATGTCCCCCAGTTTTCTAGTAAAATCTAGACTAGTTACCATATTCAGCTTGACTTGTACTTGCTGAAGGCAGGATTCCTGAAAGTAAGCCTCTGAGAGGCCTAACATCATACAAGACTGGTATTGTTTTAGCTTCATCTTTAAAATTTATTTGGGTGACTGTGTAACACCTTTTAAAAATAAAAAAGTCAAATTAAAAATGTTAAAGAACTATTGTAGTTGTTTCAGATCTCCTTTAAGCACCCATGTCTAATGTTAATTTCTGTTGCTACTCCTTCACTTCAGCTCTCTGCTGTGTGTTTCTTTATCTATATGGAAGAACTTTTCCTTAGTCCTATTTGCTTCCTTATCTGACTGTCTCTTTGATACTTTCTTTTTTACTTTCCTGGCCAGATCTTGATATATCTGGTTTAATGTTCTCCCTTCCTAGAATGTGCCCTTTACTCTCAGTCTCCTGCTAGTGTGAATAGTCACTGGCATGAGTGTGATGTAGCTGACATATCTATAGTAGCATTTAATTCCTTCTTTTCTCAAAAAAGTGCTAATGTATTTACTATTAGAGACTGCAAGACCAGTTAATGACTTTAAGTACCGTTTCTCTGTCTCTTACTCCTACCTGTGCTGCTCCAAGCTACTGCCATAATTGTCCCAGCACAAGTCGCAAAGTTAAACACAAGCTCATTAGACACATTAGTACTTCTTCTCAACAGCTGACAAAAACAGCCTCTGGTAAAGGCAAAAAAACTTGAAAAAGTATCATGCGACCCTTTAGTTTTAGAAACACACGCTGTGCTTAATTTAAAGTTAAATGTTGAGACAAAGTTCAGCTTTCAATGCAGCCAAAAAGGATGACAACATAGCATAATACACACTCGATATAACAGCAAAACAAAGCTGACACTAGTTTATTAATTCTCTAGAACTATTTGTACCTCTTGAATAGTGTTAAGAATGTGGAATCTGTTATATTTTTATGTGCATTGGAACTGCTGACACTCTGGACTAATTTAAATTTCCTTGTTCAAGTAGCAATTGCTGTACTGTACTAGTTAATTAATTTACTTAAATCTGCAGGCTTTACATAGAAGTCCTGAATTCATAATCATTTCTATAAAGTGCCCTAGTCCAATCTTCCTCAACCTTTACTGTCTGACAACCCAGTTTTATTTTTTTAACACCCAGTTTTACCTTTTTAACTTTGTTGACAAGCTACAAGTGGAGGGATCCACCTTGGTGAATTGTGCTAGAACTGAAAAGTGGGTGGAGGGGCACCCCTATTCAGAAATATCCACAGATGCAAACATGGAAAACTCCCATGTAGAAGTATCAAATGTTTAGGTGACCCACCATGTCACACTCCTGACAGCAGGTAACCGGTAACACAGTGATCTCTGAGATACTCATTTTTACAGGTGGAAATTGGTATGACCAATGAGGACATTATTCATGAAAAGAACATATGGATTGTAGTTTTATTTTCTTTTATTATTTTTTTATTTAAAGGTGGCAGAGGTTTAAGCATTTTGCTGGGAAAACAACTAAATGATTTAAAGGTGTCAAATAGTTGGGTGGATGTTAATAATAGAGCAAATCCAGAAACTGTAGTCAAAAAAGCTAGTTTATGAACCTGAAATTCGTAAATTAAAAACTGTTTTTATTCTTCTACACAAAGAGTCTTCAAAATTACTTTTTAAGCTGAGTTTAGATGAATAATTAGCACAAATTTATTACTGTTAAATAAGGTGACAATTAAAACATCACCAATTGATGCAACATAGTGATGGAAAAGTATCCATAGACTCAAGCATGATATCACCTAAATGACAACTTCAACAAACACAAAGTACAAGTGTGACAGTCACGTTTTGACTAATGAGCTGTATCATTTGAAATTTTTTCTGTTTGACCATATGCAAATTCACATGCATGCTACCCAATAATGTCATTTTAGCCAGTTGTTGAAAATAAATAACAATGAAGTAAACAATCTAATGAAATTACTTGAAGGATTCAGTTCCAAAAGACAAACAAACAAATAAAGTAAAATTTGGAAAATTATAGAAAGATCATTTCAAAGTTTATTACAAATCAAAATGGAATTTTACATATTGCAATCTGTTACAAGTTATTTATTATATAACAAACTATGGAATGTTGCCAGACTTCTAAATATGTGCAGGCTTAAAACAACAATTAGAACAATAGATTTCTGTAAATCTTTTTCATTTTTGCTCATATGTATTTAATTTAGCCCAGATCAGTTTCTAAACTCAGCACATTAAACTATGTTCTAAGTACATAAAACATTAAAATATATTCACAAAAATGAATAATTATATATACTGTATATACATATATAGTCACACACATGCAAGTAGGAAACTGTATGGACCAAGTGAAGGTAATTCCACGCCAGGCCAGGGGGTGGTGGGGTGCACTAAACCTTCTTTTGTTGTCTCTACAGACCAAACATTGATTGATTCAACCTTGAAGACATCACTTCCGGTTCTGGTGCCCAGAAGAATGTCACTTCCGGTTCAGACGCTCAGAAGAATGTCACTTCCAGTTCTGAGACCCAGAAGAATGTCACTTCCAGTTCTGCCATGTCACTTCCGGTCCTGGCTTTTAAAGCTGCCATGTTTGGAGCACTAATGCAGTTAAGTATGGAACTCGACCGGAGCACATAGTGCTCTTTTCATTTACCTATTTTGCAGCCAGGGACAATATATGGGTGGCTCCCCCAAACCTTTTTCCTGTTTTGAGGCTGGTTATTTTCACAGTGGCGTAGTCGGCAGGATAATGGCCTCCTTTGGGAACCGGAAGTCGAACTAAACATATGCCCAAACACAACCTCGAATCCTCCAACCAAAAAAGGATCAGGTAGGAAAATACCATTCCCATGTCACCGAACTGGGTTCAGTTGATGTGTGTCAGGGGGATCGGGAGTACGTTCCCACCCAGAACCCTTTAAAGAGGACTTGGGACTGTAGGCAAGGAACCTACAAACGAGGGCCAAGTCCAGAAGGGAACATATCGAGAATTTATTATGGTCTGTCGAGAAAGGAGACTGCTCACAAAGTCACCACAAAGGAAAAGTCCGTTGAAAAGGTGGGGGTGCCCCGGGTTGGCAGGCAAGGGGAATATTGAACTGGGAATACAACCCAGAAAAAACAATAAAAAGACAGGCATTTGCACTTCAGGCCAAAGTCGTGCATTGGCTAAGGCCATATCAAAACAGCACCCAACAAATATTGGAGCAGGTAGCCTGTGCTCAGCTGATACATGCCCTTCCGCCTGATATCGGCCATGCCGACCTGGGGACAATCAATTAATAGCATGGTCTCACTAGTGGAGATCATTGAGGATACGTGAACGGAAACCTACTTGTGCGTCCCTACTTTTGAGTCCCCTTCTCACATTATGGCGCTCACTCCAGTGAAACCTGGTACAGAGAGAAGGGCTTTGCAAGGGGACAAGGGGGTCTGCAGAGGGATACGGAGGAGGGGCATTGTTCTCTGGCTAATCCTCTGGCCTTCGCACATATGGGACTTGCAATCGTAAATGGGCATAAAGTTACATCTATATTTGATTCTGGCAGTAACATTTCTATTGTTACTTACCACTTAGTGTTGCCGTGACAATGGCTGAAAGTAAAGACCAGTCTAACTTGCATTCACGGAGACGTCCGTTATTATGAGTCCATCACCTGTTATATCAGCCAAGACGACATCTTGAAAAAGTTGTTGGTGGCGGTACATGGTAATCCTCCATTCCCTGTGATACTGGGTAGAGACTGGTCAAACAATTAAAGCAGTATCACACTTGCTAGTCCCACACAAACAATAGGTCTAGTCATGGATGCAGAAACAGTGTCCTCAGCTACCTCCACGCCATGTACACAGCCAGAGGAAAGATGGAATTCAGCCTCTAACAATGACGTGGAGACACATTGGCCATCATTATGCGATACATCATCATCAGGCGCACTGTTGACACGGGATGAAACCACATTCCTTGAGATCGAATCCGATCCTCTGATAAGTCTACAGTTGCAGTTTAGGCAGACCCTGGCTTCATTTTAAAGGGCGCAGTGGAATGATGACTCCCTTAAATTTGCAAAAAATGCAATAGTTCTGATAGATGGCCAACACACTACATCCCATGCCGCAAAGTCCCCACTTTGTGTCAAATAATGACCTTTTGTATCGGGTGACAGAACATGAGGGGGAGGTACAGTCCCTGTTGTTGGTACCATGGACTTACTGGCAACAAGTCTGTGAACTAGTTTATACCTGAGACCCCATCTGGGTCCCAAGAAAACACTAGAACAGATTAAACTCCGATTTTTTTGGCCCGGGATTAATGAGGAGGTCTGCCATTTTTGCGTGTCCTGTCCGGAATGTCAATTGCGGCAGAATCATAGGAGGGGCCGAGCTCCTCTAGTTCCATTACCCTCAATTGACATTCCATTTGAGCGAATCGGGGTTGACCTAGTGGGACCCTTAGAACTCTTGGCCATGGGACATAAATATATAATTTTCCTGGTAAATTATGCTACACGATATCCCAAAGCTGTTCCATTACGCTCAGCGACATTGAAAGCTATCGCACGGGAGTTGATAGGAGTCTTTGCACGAGTTGGCATCCCTAAAGAAATCGTGACAGATCAAGGGACGACTTTTACCTCAGAATCGTTCAGGAGATGGCCAAGTTACTAAAAATAAAACATTTAAAGACCTCGTTATATCATCCTCAAACTGATGGTCTAGTCGAGAGGTTTAATCAAACTCTCAAACAGATGCTAAGCAAGGTAGTCAATGAGGATGGAAGGAACTGGGATCAGCTCCTCCCTCCTCATCCTTTTTGCATATCAGGAAGTCCCACAAGCCTCCACGGGGTTCTCACCCATTGAATTATTATATGGACAACAACCCTGAGGTATATTGGATATCTTAAAGGAGGATTAGGAGGAGGAGGCCCTCCTCTCTGCAAATATACGTTAGTATATTGCACAATTATGTGATAGATTTGTAAAAATTAGACCCATTCTAAAATCACATATGGAGAAGGCACAAGCAGCCCAGGTCCATTGCTATTACCTTGGTACGTCTCTGGGGGATCGAGTCATGGTATTAGTTTCATTAGTTGCTACCTCACATTCCAAATTACTGGCACATTAGCAAGGCCCATATGAGGTTAAGGAGAGGAAGGAGCTGGTCGATTATTTGGTTAAACAACCAAATCGGCGGCACAGGAAAGGAAGGGACACACACACACGAGTTGGAGGAAGTTACTTCAGTTACTCTAGTTTCCTCCCACAGTCTGAGGACTTGCTAATTAGGTGACCTGGCTAGTGATCTGTCTAGGGATTGTTCCTAACTTCTGCCCAATGCTTGCTGGGATGAATGGGTTAAAAAAATGGGTAGATGGATTGATTAGAGACAACACATGCATCCAAAACTTCCATTCCAAAATTAGCAGAGATAAATTAAAGAGAAAAGGAAAGGTAATTACTTGGCAAGTTAGCTATGCTAAACAATGAGTCTTCAGCCATGCTTTAAGTGCTAACACAAAACATTCTTCACTTATATTGTATAACAGTATGGAATATTATAAAACACTATGAAAGATCAGTGAAAGATCATCTGCATTGGGATTTCAAGCTTCCATAAATGCATTAACTGGTAGCATAAGTGAACAAGAACAAACAGGCATAAGGGTATCTCAGGTAAGCTAAACAGTATTTTCAATTGAACATTCTTGCTTATAATGGTGTTGGAGACCTCTGCATCTACTAATAATATGCTACTGGGTCAAGTGGTGATTCGTAATTGAATAGAAATTTAATTTATTATATCATGGTTTTAGAGTAACAGTAGTTAATCTCCTGCATGACACAACTAAACCCAAGCAAAAAAGTATACATATCAGGATGAAATACAACACATTTGTTTAATAAAAATATGCTACCAAATGCATAAGTGTATGTAGTAGTTTAACATTTTATTAAGGACTAGCTGCACTTATCTGTCAAATACAGGTAACAATATAATGTAAAAATAATGTTCCTCCTGCGTCTCTCCTCGGTATCCTCATGGGTCTTAACTTGTGTTGTTTGTGTTCCTGTAAAACTTGCTTCTCAGAATGTTATTTTTTTCCACCTTGCTCGCCTCCTGTACACTGTTTGACTGCCACTAATGGTGGAGGGGCCCAAATTACCTGCTGTGTAAACATCATTCATATTTTTCCAAATACTTACTTCTGTATATTTGAAGGATGTGCCTTGTTAATACTTAACAACCCAATATTACTGGATATTTAGTTTGTTTTCAGTTGAAATGTTCCATTTGAACTTCTTTTTTGTAAAAATAAATAAATAAATAATCACTTTGTTGCAATCAGGAATTGAACTTCGCACCTCTAAAGTATCATGTCATCATTCCCAGCACTGAGCAACCAAAGCTGAACTCACCAATCAAATTGATCCATGAGAGTGGACACACACACACACACACACACACACACACAGACATGTAGCATTTCATTGTATATTATTGTATAGTATAGCTGTTGCAGTCAAATAAGAAAGGATTACTTAACAACTGTGTCTCGGGCTTTAACCTTCATATTGACTCTACAGAAGAAATCCATCCATCCATCCATTATCCAACCCGCTATATCCTAACTACAGGGTCACGGGGGTCTGCTGGAGCCAATCCCAGACAACACAGGGCGCAAGGCAGGAAACAAACCCTGGGCAGGGCATGCGCACACACACACACCCACACACCAAGCACTCACTATGGACAATTTAGAATTGCCAATGCACCTAACCTGCATATCTTTGGACTGTGAGAGGAAACCGGAGTACCCGGAGGAAGTCCACGCAAACACGAGGAGAACATGCAAACTCCATGCAGGGAGGACCCGGGAAGTGAACCCGGGTCTCCTAACTGCGAGGCAGCAGCGCTACCCACTGCGCCACCAAATGCCGCCCACAGAAGAAATCAATTATTTTAAATCAAGATTCTCTTCCCTTAACTTTCAATACATTTTTAATTTGTATACATAATTTTATATTTTCACTATGTATTTACAAAATATGGTTGGATAGTTGAAGAGTTACACAAAAATACTTTCTATACCACCTGCCAAGTTGTTTTGCCTGCCTAAGGAAAAGTCATCCCTGATGGAGGATCGCAGGAATCATGGGAAAGAGGGGTCCTTTCATTGGATTGGCTGGCCCAGCGCTGTTTCAGCCGTGGAATGGCCAAATGGGGGAGGCAGCTTGAAGGATGAGGTCTCCAGGACTCTACACAAATCCAAATCTTATTATGGGATATATCATCTACTGTTAAATTCTACTCTGTACTTCTAAAATTTATATTTTTTATTTCTTACTATATTGAGGAATTGTTCTGTTCTGTGTGCTGCAATTGTATTGTATTGACCCCCTTCTTTTGACACCCACCGCACGCCCAACCTACCTGGAAAGGGGTCTCTCTTTGAACTGCCTTTCCCAAGGTTTCTTCCATTTTTTCCCTACAAGGTTTTTTTTTGGGAGTTTTTCCTTGTCTTCTTAGAGAGTCAAGGTTGGTGGGCTGTCAAGAGGCAGGGCCTGTTAAAGCCCATTGCGGCACTTCCTGTGTGATTTTGGGCTATACAAAAATAAACTGTATTGTATTGTATTGTACTCATTTGTGATTTTTTTTTATTTTTAGAAAAACTGTTGTGGACACTAGAGGTCACTGTTGCCCCTTTAAACACAACAGTCAGACACTGAGGACACCAAGTAAAAGCACCAAGAAGATATTTGAATTATTTTCTTCTTTAACAGTGCCCTTCAAGCACCACAGCCACAATACACAGGCAAGTAAATCAATACACAATATTCTTCTCTTTTCTTCTCCACACCTCCCAGCAAGTGTTGTCAACCTCCATCCAACTCTGACTCACTTGCTGGGTCTTCAGCAGTCTTTTATATAGTTCTTGACCTCGGAAGTACTTCTGATCTTCCATCCACGTGACTTGCCAGCACTTCCAGGTCAGATGAAGAATTAAATTTCTTTAATCAGCCCAGAAGCACTTCTGGACTTCCGTCGTTATGATCTATTAGTAATTCCGGGATAGGTTCGAATTTATTCTCCCACCCTCTTCCCACTGCGTCCCCTGGCGTACCCACGATACCCAGCAGGGCTGTGTTGCTGAATTCCATGTCCCATAGTGTCCTGTGGAAATCTGGAGCACTGTTGCAGTCCAGGGGAGCTGCCATCTAGCGTTTTGGGGGAGGCAGTGTCCTTGTTTTACACTGTTTTATTAGCCTTAGTTGGTATACTGTATGTCTAGTGCAACACCCACTTTTATCAATAACTAAGTAGGAGTAACTGTGACTGCAAGGTCATTGGTTGAATGTATTGAAACTATTTGGGAAACTGACAGGTTTTAACTTTAAATGAAAAGGGTTGTGTAACATTTCACTGCCATAGGTTGAAAAGAAAAGGGCAAAATAGGTGTGGAAAATCAAGTAAACATTTTTTTCCTCTACAAAATAACATGCATTTTCAAGAAAGATAATCCAAAATGAAGAGTCATATCCTAGTCATATTTTTCCCACACAGCAGGTTTAAAAATAGCCCAACTGACATGAAACCACCACATCTGGTAACTACGTTGGTGAGCTAGGTTGGACTCAATGGCCTGCTCTCATCAAACTTAGTTCTTAATGAAGCTATCATGCTAGAGTTTTGAGCATACATCCCAAAGATGTCTGTGTTAGGCAAAATGGTGACTGTAAATTAGCATATTGATTAAATTATGTATGATAGCTTACTCTCAATACTACTGGAGTAAGACATGACCTCCTTCACCACTATTCTGAATTTAAAAAGTTCAATGATTGATGGATAAATGAAATTGATGGGGGGTGGATGGATGGATGTACAAAGAATCATGAGGACTGTGGTGGAGAGATGGGGGGTGGATGGATGGATGTACAAAGAATCATGAGGACTGTGGTGGAGATGCATTTAAGTCCCTAGCAGTAGCATTTTTTAAATGAAAATTCTGTAGGGGCCATTAGGAACTTGGAGACAGAGAGGCTGAGCTATCCTATAAAGGAGTGCAGAGGATCTTTGTATGTGTGTAAATGAGAGAGAGAGAGAGAGAGAGAGAGAGAGAGAGAGAGAGAGAGAGAGTAGTTAAACAGTTGCACCTATGATACTTGCTCCATTGGTTTAATCCATTGTCCCTTGGAATGTGGCCATTAGAAAGCTTCAGGAACTACGAAGGATACTGGTTTGGATTGGCTCATGGAGTTGGAGAAAAGTAGGTTTAATGGTGCTGTCTCTGACTGCAAGTGAGTGGTTTGAGTTGGAGCTGTCAGCATGAATATCCTAATTCCAGTTAATCTCCAAGATAAAACTCTCAGTGCTTCCACTTGCAAGGATGATGTCAGCATAGCAGTACCTCTCAGTTTCCAATCTCCTCAGCTCCACCCTAGTATGACTCCAATGAGTGTGTATGCAATAAATGTGGTAGAGAAACAAGTTGCATGGAACTAGTATTGAAAGAATGCAGCAGCAGCATTGAAAGGCAGCCAAGGAAAGAGATGGCCTCTAGTAAACAGCCACTGAAATGGCCGACAGCAGAAGAAAATAATCATCACGCCAGAGAGACAAGACGTTCCATGCGCCTACACGGATGGACCGCCTGAAATTGGGATCCGAGTGCTGCTGTGCAGCAGGCAACGCCTCAGCACCACACCAGTTCTGATCCCCAACAGACCTGACCCCACTGGCTCTCTGATGGTTTCAACTCTTCCGGTGATGGGGCTCCTGAGGGCTTTCCTTCATCCCTTTCATGATGCGAGCCACCTTCCTATGGGCGGCTGCAGCAAAGGTACTTCCGTGGAGAGCTAAAAGGAGTCCTTTTTGTATTCTCACAGCTATTTGAAGTTTTTTTATGATGACTGGAGTACAATGTCCCATCTAATATACTAGTAGGATCTTAATGGATAAATCATACCTTGTGTTGAATCTTTTTACTGCTGCTCCCATCAGGTAGATGATTCCATCACTTAAATGTAATAATTTGTGATTTAAGATCTGCTTCTTCACAACTTCTGGTAGTCTGATGAAAAATGTATGTGCCACCAATCATCCTATGCCTGTTGATGTGCTTTGTGTCTTGTATGACATTCAAATAATCATGATTATGTTTTTGTTTGCATTACTGAACTTTTTTATGATTTGTACTGTGAATATACTGTTGTGTTTAGTATAATTTATTACTTACTTGGTTCTGTATTTATATTTTGTATGTTAATGTCAGTTATCCGTAGGAAAACTGTATCAACAACAGTTTCCAATAGCTTTGATTCTGAGGCATAAGATTTCTCATTCTGTTCTATTTACAATTACTGCATCCAGTACCTTTTACATATTTACAGATATTCTATTAAAGTCTCACCAAAATAGATTAGGACACCCTGCTATTATAGTGGCTATACTTCTCTTTCATGATTTCTGCATCCTGGGGTCTAGTGCTATGCCTGGATGCTGGCTGTGTTGAGTTTGTATGTTCTCCCTGTTTCTCTGTGAGTTTTCCTCTGGGTACTCCACTTTTCCTTTCACATCACCAAACGCTGTACAGGTTACCTTATCTGGAAATTACAAATAGGCCTAAATGTGAGTTTGAATGAATGCAAAGGTATACATACAACCAAATGTGATGAGCTGACATCTTGTCTAGAACTGTTCAGTGCCCTTTGTTCCTGAGATAGTCTCTGTTCCCCCCACCCTACCGAGACCCTAGACTGAATTAAGTGGGCATGAGAATGAGATGAGATAAGAAACAAAAGATCAGATGGGCACTGCATATGGCTGCAGTCTTCCAGCTCCAGAGTCCCTTGGTTGAATATTAGCTCAGCCAAATGTTTTCATATTTTCTCTGTGTCTGTGTGGATTCTTTATCAGATACTGTACTCCAGTTTTTCTTCCACATTTCAATCATATTTTATCACATTTAAAATATAACCAGAAGGGGGTGCCACAGAGCCCCAAACCCTAGACCCAATAATACCCAACACAGTCACAGGTTAAAATAATGGATTTTTAATCCTTGAAGCACTTTGTACAATAAAGCAAAACCTAATTACCATATAAAAACAATGAAGCTCTTTCCTCTCCTTTTGCCTCCAGTTGAACTCCTTTTATAATGGACATGGAACAGTATCTGGTGACCCAGCATGACTTGTGGGGAGAACTTCCAGATTGTTTGAGAATTAGTGCACTCCTCCCTCTACAGGGTTGCTCTTCTGGGCTCCAGTTCCCTCTAACTCCTGTGAATTTCCAAGCTGGGACACCTCCAGTGGAGAAGAGGAGAAATGATACCAAAACTAAAAAGCCCTGCTTAATCTGATATGTCAAACCAGGATAAAGCTCTTGCAGAACATTAACTGGCACAGGAATTATATGGCATTAGCTGCTGGCTGGGAAATTAAAGTGCAACTATATATTAAGGAGCAACTATAATTCCCACAGGAGACTGCTGCCTCAATGCTTATATGAGATATATTCCTATGGTCTACTGCAACAAACTATGTGGTTCTCTTTGAGCTGACTGTGCTGTGTGAGAAGAGGATGGAGGAAGCCCATGAAAGAAAGTGTGGTAAGCACCAAGCACTCATCACTGAATACCAACAAAGGGGCTGGAGAGTATAGAATCTCCCAGTGGAAGTAGTCTGCAGAGGATTTCCAGGCCAGTCTTTAGGAGAGCCTTTACCATTTTGGGGATTACGGGTTCTACCCAAAAGACGTTTGTGGCTAACATCACCTTGCAAGCAGAGTCAGCGAGAACAATCAGCATCAAGGTGGCTGTGGCTGAAGCGTAGTGAGCACTAGAACAACTCAGTCAGCAGAAGGGAGGATTGAGTGGATGTGAGGACTGAGGGGCCAATGGGGCTGGCGTTCACTCCCAAGAAGTGTGGTGCCCATCTGATGACCCTAAGAAAGTTCTGCGGGCCCACACTACAAAGCTCTGTTAAGAAGTGGACTTCTGAAGGTGCAATTACTTACTGTCCATCTCATATAAGGAACTTCCCTGCTAATGAGATGGTAGCAATTAACTCATTGTATTGAATATATGGTTATTGAAAAATTAATTCTAAGCCTAAATAACTTTAGAAAACATATAATTTCATGAGTCTACCAAGAGATTTAATATTATCTCTCCAAAAACTTGTACAATCATGCAGTTTTCTAAGTACAGTAATCCATCCTAAGTCAATTAAAAAACTGGGAGTGATCTCCCCTAGATTATCTGTATACTCAGATATGGGGATGGATATTTGAGGAGTAAACTGCAAGACAATGATTATATTTTTATATTATGTACATTAAAGAACTATCAACAACAAAACAAATGAAATTAATAATATATCGAACAATTATTATAAAAGTAAAGTTGAATAAATCGGATTCTGAAGCTGTATGAATAAAAGGTAAAGTACCACTTCCGGTTAGCGGAAATAGCCCAAAAGTTGATAGACATCTACGTTTTGTACTTAATACTTGTATGCAAATTTTGGTTGACCTAAGTGAAAGCGTTCTCAAGTTATCGTGCTTACATACACACACATACAAACACACGGACATAATTCCAAAAATGGTTCTTTCGGACGCAGGGAAGTCTTAAAACGTCGAGATTCATCAAAATCTCGAAATGGAATTTTTGGACAATTACAATACTTTCCTTATACTGTACTTCGTATACGAGAAAGTAAAAAAAAAAAGAGGACGAGGACGATACGTTTCCTAGCTGCGTGGTGTATTCGAGTCTCTCAAACAAGTGCACACGACAAGCTCATCTGAAGTCCTAAGCGTCTGGTCTGATTTTGATTTGGATGCGATTCTGAGCTCCTGCTTTACTCCTTTCACATCTCCGCCCATCTATTCCTCTCTCTCCTTCTTTCTCTCTCACTCGCTCTTATAGGGCGCAGTACCACTCAGCGCCTCCAGGAGTCCTCTTGGAGACCACGGGGCAAAGCACAGAGTTGGAGTTGGAAAAGCGTCGATCACTTTGAGCTGTGTACCTAAGAAAAAACCATAAAGATTGCTGCGGAAGTCCCGTTGAAAAGAAATTGTATAAGGACAAGACAGGAGAAACATGTTCTGCAGAAATCAAAGCAGCAGAGCGACGGTAGCCAGAGGCTCCGCACTGGAGATGGAAATAAAGCGAGGAAAGTTCCGCAGGAGCGTTTACTTAGACACGCTTCAGGTAGGCATTGGGGTGGAAAAGGGAAATCGGGCGCCTCGTGCTGTCATCTGTGATCCGGGCTGTATGCTTCACACATATAGCTGAGGCCGTCGGATTTCTTCGTTAAATGTGCTCCAGGCGAATGTTGATGTCTGATCTGAAAAGCGTCAAGTCCGAGGAAAGGGAGATACTGTATGTAATGGGTGAGGTGAGGTCGAGTGGACACGTCTGTATCATCAGGAAGTAGTGAGATGCAGTACCTAAATAGATCGAGAAGTCCTCAATAACTGATTCATACAAGATTGAAATTGTGTATTTTAATTTTGGAGTGGATTTAATTTCTGAGATGAGAGGATGATGTTTGTAGAGAGTGGGAAAAAAATCAAAGCGTAAGCAAATGATTTTATGAAACATCAGTGACTCTGTAAACCAAACAGACTTAAACTGAAAACGACCTTAGTAAACGACTAAGAGAGTTGGATGTTCTCAAGAGTGGTTGAGGACTACTTTGTAGTCACCATATGCCTTGCGTGGGTATGATGTAGATCGGTATGTATTTTTGTGGATGCGGGGGACCTTGCGGTGGGGTGGATAGGGGGCGGTTTCGAGCGTCCAATGTAAAGAGTTTGCAGAGAGCTATACGCTTCGCCCCCTTCCCACGGTTTGTGTAAAAGAAAAACAGGATGTCTTCCTGTCTCCGCTACTCAAGCCCAGTATAAACACTATGTGGTACTGGTTAAAACCTGTTCTTCATTGCGGTTGCAGCTAAAAAGGCGCTTGTCGATCCGAGACCTCGTTCATATCTTAGGAGTACAGTAACTCTTGGTTCATTTCGTTTTGGACAGTGTCATGAGGGGAGATGCTCACGCTGTTGCAGCTCCTGGGCTGTGTGCTTTTGATGTCAGTCATCGGTCTGTTAGTAATATTTGTGCATTTATTGCTGTGTATTACATTTCTCTCAACACGTTCAAGCTCACAGAACTGCTGCTTAATAAGTGATTATAAAACCTATATGGAAATATTTAATGGTTATACAAATGTTTACACAACCTGATGTTCAAAAGGCATTACAGGTAGAGAGGTAGATATATCTGGTCTGTAATGTGTAAAGTAGGTGAAAGCATACTATAGTATGTACTTTCCGACACCAGAAAAGAGAAAGTCTTTTGAATTTCTTATGATTTTTACAAGATGACATCCATTAGGTACACAACTGTAATAATTATTCCAAAAAATTTTTCCCATTTGTGATCATGTATTGCTGTCTTATCAAATATGACTTTCTCAAATGTGATTTTTATAGCAAGCCACCCCTCATGTTATTGTGCCTTTGTTACAAAGTATGAGAATGGTAATAATTGCAGGGAGTCATACTTTCCTGATTTGACACCTTATTTCTAGTGCAGTAATTTTCTAATTTTTATTCCAAGTTCATAGGAGTTGCTAAATCTACTAAGGCACAGAGAGACCCACAATTACACCAAGTAGGATTGGCATTTCAGTCTGCTTGATGCTAGACCAAGAGTTGGCAAGCTGAAGGGAAAAGCAGTGTAACCCATGCAGCGCCTAGAGGCTGCCAAATGGCACCAAAGGGGGAGGTATCTCATCTGAAGCCGTATGCGCCTTAAACCAAGGGTGCTCAGATCTGGTCCTGGAGGTCCACAATAGCTGCACCTTTATGTTTCAACTCAGTTTCTTAATTAGAAGTCAAACCTTTGTGGTAAAAGGTTTGATAGTACAGTATTTTAATTCTGCAACATTTTCATATTGTAGATTTTTTAATTTCTGGTGATATTTTCCGTAGTATAGGGTGTTCTACCGTGTTAGCCATTGTGAATGTAGTGAGAAGTAAAGCAAAATGACACCTTTTATTGGCTAACTAAAAAGATTACAATATGCAAGCTTTCGAGGCAACTCAGGCCCCTTCTTCAGGCAAGATGATTTTCCTAATGATTTATGGCCTAGATTTGATTAGTAATTGCTTTTTCCTCTTCTGTTGCTTTTCATATATTTCATGATGAACATGCACAGGTGTAAATGGGACTAAATTATATGGTGACCTGCTGGTTCCTTTGTGATTTGCATTTTTTTGTTAATTGGCAGCTGGTTAAGAAAACAAGAAGAAGTTAAAAATAGTCACTGCAGCTGTTTAAGGCTAAAAGAAGCAATTAAGAGTTGGGGCTCTTAACAAGTGACTTAACTAACATGAAGCCCAAAAACATTGCTTGAGCAACACTTCTATTTAAGAGATTGGGTGGGAACAAAAACCTGCAACAACTATAACTTTCCAGGCTCAAACATGACTGCTCCTGTCCATAAGCAGTGCTGTCTGGACTTTGGTGCTCTTTTCCAAATATATGTCAGTATTAAAATGGCATACTGCAGAATTATTAAGGCAATATGGTCTCGTTGTGGTAGTGTTTACCAGATTTTACATTAAAGTATAACACTAATGTGCTCATTTAATTTAAAAGAAAAAAGCTAAATTCTTACAATAAGAAAACACTTTATCATTTCCATGCCCTCATTATTTTTATTTTGTTGCATTCCTTTCATTTAAAATCTGAGCAAGCTTTTGTTTTTAGTCTGGCTGGATTAGTTCCACATTGACTAGTTGTGCTTGCCAGGACTGAGTGAACTGTAATGGGGGAGCAGGTTTTCAGTGTAGTTCTTGAACACAAGACTCAGGCTTACTTTGATGTGCTAAATCCATGTGCGTCAGAGACATATTTAATAAGGAGCCTGCTAATAATGCTCTGACCTGCAAGCAGTCCACTTTAACAAGCAGTCCATTATTCTGTGATGCACAGGATGACCGATTTAATGTAATTTTTTAATGGACTGTAAAGTAAAAGAATACTGTAGGCTGCCTATTGTATTGAGGTTGTTATGTACAGTATATTTTCATTTTTTGTAAGTCAAATATGGATTTTGAACTCAGTATTTGATGGATTTTAAGTTCATAAGGAAAGGTCTTGACATTCAAGGAAAGATATAGAATGTAAATTGTATGGTAACATCATATTTAAAGTAACCCAATAAGTTTATTTATTCTTTATCTGCATATATGCTGTCATCTGCTAAGGGATGTGCAGACCCCTGAGGATATGAGTGAATGAGTTATTCATTGGGAAGTTGGTAGTAACATGTTCAGTTTCCTTAAGACTTATTTTAAAATGTAAGGAGGTAGAAGTGGGTTTAGTCTTATACAATTTATTGCATCTAAGGAAAGAGACTGGAGAGTGTGGCCAGAAAACTTAACAATGAAAGGAAGCGGTCTTTCATCTGTTAAATTAAATGTTTGTAAGGTAACTCTGAAGTTAGCTTTAGCTTGTTCTTCTGTACTGATATAAGTAGCATCAGGGGCTAGTCTTACCTTATTATGGGTTACAAGTGAGTATTTAATGAAGGGCAATGAGCCTATGAACATTGTCCTAAGAAGAACTCCCTGTTCAGCAATGCTTTATTGTATAAAGAGAATGTTAGCAAAGTAATGCATTGTAGATCTGAGGAGCTATTTTACTTCTGCAGTATTAACTTGACCTGTCCATACTTAGTGAAAAATGACTATTATTGTTAGATCAAACACGTCATTATCTGAATCCTGTATCTGTGTGGAGTGCTGTCTTGGGTGGATTATAAAATGAGCATAAATAGTCAGCCAGCCAGTCTGTCAGTCATGTTGTGCACAGAGTGCACAATCACAAGGTGCTTTGTCAAGCAAACAAGAGTACACACACATGATGGACACAGTTCTAGTTGTAGAAGCAGTGAGAGAATAAAGTTACCAGAATAAATATTAAGACACATAACTTTTAAAGTGTACTTTGTATGTGACAGCAGATGAAGCTTCAACAGCAGACCTATAGAGAGAATTCACTGAAAGAGTGACACAGCTAAAGTAGTTTTGCCTAATAAGATTAGTATTATTAGGATAATAGAGTATTATGTCTTCACAGTTTCTGATGACATGAGGCACAAGTGATGGTGTAAGCATAGTTGCTCCAATGCCTACTGAGTGTATGCCTCTTTATCTAAAAGGCTAAGTGACATAGACGCATGTGCCTTATAAAAAGATGGGTACATCTGTCTCAGCATAACTAAGTGATATGTTAGCTACAAATGATTACAAAGCATATTTTCTTTGCACTTTAAGTGACAGTGTTAATTCAGGGAAAATATAAATGGTGGATATCTGAATATGTTGGGTAATGTGATGAACGGAAAAGACATGGAGCCTTTGGAGAGTGTTTTCTATTGATCATACTTTTATTTATATCACCTTAGGGCAATCGAAAAAATAATTTCTGTAACTGTCATTTTTTGTGTATTGGTTTTTCCCTTTGAGGTGTAATGTTAAGATGTTTTACAAACTAGAAACAGGCAAACTAGTTTGTTGGGCTTCTAGGAAATAGCACTGTGTTATAACAAATGCTGATAAGGATAATAGCAATTGGAGAAGATTAATAGATTGCTTTGGAGCAGTTTAGGTAAACTGTTGGTAGCTGTCTTTCTGTTTCTCTGTGCCTCCTGCATGTACTACAATAGTAAGGGGTTCCAGTGCATTTAGTCTGTCCTTCAGTACCCATATTTGTGAAACAAGAGCTGTGTTCACTTATTTACAGATAAGTCCATTCATTGTTGGTTTTGACTCTACCAAAGGTCCATCGTGTCTGCTGTAATGTTTAAAAATTTCATGAGGTTATCAAATTTGGGAACCTGAGGTCTGCATTTATGATGTGTATATATGATATTGCCCTTTTGGCCTAGTCAAATTGTAATATTTGGAGCACCCTAAAACAATTCATAGGTGAATGTAATGAAGTCACAATAAGAATTAACACTTCCAAGACTAATTTCAAGGATGCTCTCTGGAAAAAGAATGACTTATCTCTACAGGTAAAGGGTGAGCAGCTGCCCCAGTGGGAGGAGTTCAAGAACCCTGGAGTCTTATTCATGACTAGGGAAAGAGGTGATTGTGAGACTGACAAATTGAATATTTTGGAGACATTGCACAAAATCATAGTGATAAAGCAGGAGCTTTTTGGATGGAAGCTTTCAATTTTCCAGTCAATCTACATTTCCATCCTCACCTGTGGTCACCAACTATAGAGTCACCATTATGGAGTGGTGGCTCTGAGGCTAAGGATCTGCACTGGTATTCAGAAGGTTCCTGATTTGAATCCCATTACTTCCTGAAGGGACTCTACTCCACTGGGCCCTTGAGCAAGGCCCTTAAACTGCAGTTGCTCCAGGGGCGCTGTTTAATAGCTGACTCTGCATCCTGACCCCAAGGGGTATGTGATAACTACATTTCGTTGTACCTGTAAGATGACAATATAGTTAAATTTTTTTTTTTTTTTTTTAGTAATTAAAAAAACCAAAAGAATAAGATTGTGGGTACGAGTGGGTGTAATGAGGTTCCTGTGGTTTCCCTATATGACAAGATGAGGAGCTCAAAATAAAAGAGCTGCTTCTCCAGATCAAGAGGAGCCAGTTGAGATGGGATGAGCATTTAGTTAGGATGGCCACTGTATCTTTAAACTACATTTAAGAATTCCTCAAGAGATGCTGGTGAGTTTACTATGGGTAGAAGGGCTTAAGGCCTGCTTATACTGCTTATACTTTGGAGCAGACAGCTGCAGATGTGATCGCATACAATGGATGCACATGCTAGTCTGTTTATGTTTTAGACATTCGGTGTGCATCACTGCGCAGTTATAGAATTCCTTGGCTTTTTCCCTAATGTTTTTTCTTTGTATTTACATATCCAATTTGCAGATATTTCCATTTCAGCCTGGACAGACTTTCATTTTTACCCAAGGTCTGGGTGATTTCCTCATCGTGAATTTGTTCACATTTGGCTATCAATGTATGCTTTTAATGTTGGATTGCATAGGTATGGGTAGCACTGATTCACTTCACACACCTGTTCCTCAAGTGTGCCCACATTTACTTGTCTCAGTTGAAGAGCAAAGTTGTGCATAGGGCTGTGCAGTCAAAATTTTGGAGATACGTGATCCCCGGTGCAAGGGTCAATGCCCCATGACTGCTGATGAAATTTACATCATGTGGACCCTCATGGCAACACAGACATGGTAAATGTAAATGGACTTTTAGTCAGTGGGTCTTAGAATTTTACAGGACCGATGAACACAGTGCAGAGGCACTGCTGATAAAAAGAGGTGTTAGGCAGGCTCAAACCTTTGATGGGTATACTGTAATTAAAAAACACATTTACTCAAATAGGACAAATTTATAGTCAACAGTGAACTTAATGAATTATTGCTGTACCTCTTTACTGTACAGGAGGAAACCACAGTACACAGAGTAAACCCGTGTGTATTTGAATGAATGTATAACCTCTAATGCAGATGAGTGAGCTGAAATTTAAACCTGTGAATATGGAACTATGAGGAGGCAATGCTAGCCAGTAACTTATTGTGGCATCCTCATGTACGGTCTAGGGGCTCTAATATACAAAGTTAAACACATAGATGCATAGTTAAAAAGGCTGAGATTTGCTAAAGGCCAAAATGTGCAAATACTGTACTTAAAAAAACAGCAAAAAATCTAAATGACCTTGTGACAGTGTTGCATATTATTTGGATCTATAGTTAGAATCCGGGCTGTTCCTTTTTTTTTTGTATGTGCTAGCGGCCTTCCTCCCACAGTCCAATGAAATACTGCTTGGTCTGGCTAATGATGTCAAATTGAATCAGTGCTTTATGTGGAAAATATCTGTGTCAGTGTGTGCCCTGCTGTGGATTTGTTTCTGGTTCATCGTGTGATCTGGCAATATTTATTTTTTTTTGCTTTGTGGATAGCCATTATTGCTTCTGCATTCATCAAAAGTGAAAGTTACTCTGTTTTTGCAGCCTAGGGCAGTTGACCCTTATTGCACTTTGTGCCTAATGGGGATGAAAAAATTTAGAAAAAAGCTAGCCTTGCTTATGGATTGCTGAAGAAATTAATGACTCTCCCACGTTACATGTGGATAAATTTACTGTGACATAGCCGCAGATGGCACAAGCTAGTATGGAAAATGGTTGTGTGGGAATGTTGGCTGCCTTGACATCCTTCAATATTGCAGATGTATTCAGAGAAACGATGCTGGTAACTAAGCTGGGAAGGAAATTATTACAAACTCCTTCACAGTAGATTTTGTTGTTTTGTCAGAAAATATGATGATATATTTTTGCAATGCATAAAAATTTTGTGAGTATAAACTTAATAAAGGAGAAGGATTTAAATTGAGAGGTTAAATGGGCTCAAGATTCCAGTGGACTGCTGGTGTTTGTCAAATATACATTCATAATAGGTTGTGTGCTTCATCTCTTGTACTGTACAAAAATTAAGACTTTGCTCTCCTCTCAGATCATAGTGTGGGAACTGGAAGCAGCTAATCATGTGGTCACCACCATATCATATTTGAATCAGACATTACAATGATTTCTTCCCTCTATTTTCTCTTTCTCTCTCTCTCTCTCGCTGATTTGGGTGCTCAGCTTCTGGTTTATCTGACAGTTAACCATTTGTAATACTGTACTCCGTTTGTTGAATCTTAAGAAGTAGGAGTAACATCCGTGGTGCACAAATTCAAAGCAAAGAGCTCATAATTAGTGAAATTTATGGTCTGCCATTTCCTTTGAAGTAGATCTCTTTTGTGGAATTTAACAGGAATTAATTAGTATTAAAAACAGTAAAAATAAAATGGGGAGTGTTATTCTTTTATTGTATTTTCCAGCACAGGTTGTGTGTCAATTAGAAACTGCCAATAAGTGGACAGGAAGAAAGATAGTAAAGTATGCCTTGCCTTTTATACTATGGTACTGCTAACTTTTCACTGAAATAGCATGTGAGTTGATAGCAATAGCCACCTGAGTATGACCATAGTCATCTACAGATTTTGTTGTAGATGGAAAACTTGAAATGGTTATTTTTAAACATAGGTTTAGAATTATAAACAAGCAGCCAATGCATTACTGTTGTCTTTGCTGTGCTGGCAGATTTGCTTACTGTATTTTTAATTCATAATCTCTAATTATAGATACAGTATATATACACAATTGAAAACAGATTTAATTTTATTGTGGGCTTCATAAATAAAGCTTCCGAGGAGCAAGCATACCAAAGTTAGGTATCAGAATTATGTAGCAAAACCAGGAGGCTTCATATTCAGTAGCTGTTTTCTCACAGGGCTACACACGCCTCCCTTACCTGAATTTGTAGCTTGGGGCCTGGCAAATCCCTCGATTATTCAATGACTCAGGATGAGATCACTTGCAACAATAGTTAGCTAAGACAGACAATTGGTTCTTTCTTCAGGGTAAATTCTAAGATTTGTGTGGTAACAATAAATCTCCCATGTTTGGTGCATGTCCAAATGCTTTCATGCAGCTTATTTCTTTGCATTTAACTCTGACTGAAGACGTGTATTTTTTCTCAGAGTGCACTTGTATTACAATTTAATATTAGTTTGTATCATTGGATGACCATGACTAATTATCAAGAAGACTTTCAGTACTTTGCAAAGGTACGTACTAGGGAAATATAATATGCTGTGAGTATGTTTTGCAATGGGTGTGTCAATATCATCCCTCAAACCTGACACTGAGTAAATAGATAGATAGATAGATAGATAGATAGATAGATAGATAGATAGATAGATAGATAGATAGATAGATAGATACTTTATTAATCCCAATGGGAAATTCACAGTAGTAATAATTAATTAATAATTAATAATAATTAATAGTAGAACCCAGTAGTTTTCTATGAGCTTGCTTAACTGGTATGGTATCCCTGACTGTTTGAGGGTACTAATGTCTTGTATACTCCTGATTCTAAGCAATTTTCTTGCCTTCTGACTGCTGTGCTGCTTTTCTCTCCAACTGTTACCTTTGGACTCTGGTCATCCTTTCTTCCTGTCAACAAACCACTGCCTTATGCCTCTGCATATTAGTCCCACGGTCAAAGTGCAGTGGTAGGCTGTGTAATATATGAGAATCTTTATTCATTTTGTTTATAGTATTTTTGGTTGTATACTTGACTTTTGTGGTTATTATTTTTGTTTTCTTTACTGTCATGTAGGAAAGGCTGAAAGGTGTCAGATATTCTGTGTATGTTGTCTTGTTTATTAATCTAAGCCTTGTCTTTGTTTTTTGGATTTTGCTGTTGGTTTTGGGATTCTCTGGGGCTGGACTGAGCAGATCGTATGAAAGGTATTTAACACAGAAAGGTTTTGTGTGTTGAGTTTGATTTTTGCAGTCAGCTAGTCACCATCTTTAGTTGTCTTAGCCTTTCTCTTCTTCTCTACATTTCCTTTGGCACTTAGATAACCAGCAGGTGCCACAGCTTATTTATCTTCATAGCACACTACTACCCATCACTGGCAGTTACAGTCTTTGTTAAATTATGTGTTTGACCCATCCTACCAAGCATCACCCATTTGTTGGCCTGCTTCTCCATTCATAGTGGCTGCAACTGCTGTGCAAGCCAATCTGGTCTTGTGGTGCGGCTTGAGTCAATCCTTGTTTTGACATTTGTTTTGTTTGACACAGAGTTCTGGTTCTCCCCTGCTAAATTATATTTGTGTTAAAAAGATTTCCAGTTACAACAACCAATTTATTTTTGACTGTTGTTTTTGTTGAGCACCTACGTGGTTGGTAGTTTGATTGAGAAAATTCCACACTAACATTCAGGATGCATAATGAAAAATATTGTCTGTGATTCTTTTTTGTTTAGTTGTCTTCATTATGACAGCAGGTTGTGACTGATTGTAGTCTGAAATCACTTCTGTGGTCAGTGGATACCCTGTAAAGACTCTTTGGTGGGTTCTAGTTTCTGTGCATTTGTGAGCCTTGATACACAGTTAATGTACCAGGCACCCAGCTTTATAAAACTGGAAGTATTTTTATGGGAAGAAAAAGAGGAGGCCTTCACCAGCAGGGCCTATTTTTGGTATTTCATTGAGGCGTTCACACTAAATTACTCTAGCATATATACATTCTGGCACAACTTATGTGGGTCAGGCAGAAGAACAGTTGCAAGATAGAGCAAAAAAAAAAAAACCTTGCTGAAGAAGAGCAAAATTAACAATCCATAACCCAAGACCTAAAATAGAAATAGAAGTTTGAAGAAATAGAAGGACAATAATAAATAGAATAACAGGCTGTGTTAGGGAAATGTTGGGTAATGTCAAAGCACTGATTGATTAAAGAGGAAGTATTTCTGTTTTAATAAGTAGGGGAGTAAGAAAATGAGCATGGTTTGACTAGACAAACAGTTCCAGAGCTGAAAATGGATAAAAGCAAGTAAAAAAATGGACACTGTTTCTCCTAGGATAGACATTCTGTGGTTCTGACTAAGCAGAGTCATGCTAATATTCATCCATCCATCCATCCATTATCCAACCCACTACATCCTACCTACAGGGTCATGGGTACTAATATTCATAGCTATAGCAATTTCAAGCCAGTTACTGAAGTTCAGTCTTTCCTACTTAAAGGTGAAGCAATAGAAATAAATCAAATAAATAAATAAAGGCATGTTATTTATCTACAAGAGATAAACAAAATAACACAAACGAAGTATGAGACAAGAGAAAATCCCGCTCTTAATTAGGGAAAAAAGAAACTCCAGTAGCCAATGTGAATAAGATGATGCTGCAAAAAGATGCCAGATTATGGTTTACATTTTCAAATGAAATGCAAATTGAGACTGTTGTGGCACTACTGTCTTTCTTCTGTGTTCATCTCCTCTTTTGTGCACTTCATGCTTTTGACATTATTTTCAGTCTCTTTTGGCTACTTTGGCCTCTGCAGTGAGGTACAATGTTTTTATTCACTTGAATTGCCTGTGTACTAAAGACGTACTAAATTAAGACAAAATTAAACCACACATGTAGTGTTTCTATGTTAAAATACAGTGATTGTAAAAGTCCTGACACATTCATAATGCCACTCAGTTACATTCCATGCTAATAGATTCTGGATTTCCTTTTCTTTAAGGCCAGTTGTCATTAAAGCAATACTTTGATATCACATATTCACATATGGTGTATATAATGGGTGAAGAAACAAATAAAACATGGTATTTGGATTTATTGAAATGCTGTATTGTTGTGGTACAGTCGTTACACAAAAGACTATAATTTTTCTTATACTGTAGTCTCTGCTGAATTAAAACTTGCAGAGTTCTTTTTTTTTATTTTCCAAGGCAAACAAATGCATTGTTCCGATATATAGACTGAAACTTATTTTTTACATTTTAATCTATTGTAACAGAAGTAGTAGTAGTAGTAGTAATGATACTGTCATGTATATAGGATATGGTGAAATTCTTAAATGCTGGTCCAACCAGCACTTAAAATGTCCCTGGCACTATGATAAACAATAATGTATTGTGAAATAGATGCTATATAGAGCCCGACCCGACACAGATTCACACTGAGGCACGTGTTAAATAAAATAAACTGTTTATTTTTTCTTCTGCTGTGGGGCACGTCTTCCCCGTGAACCCCACAGGCAACACACAGTCCCAAACACACAACAGTCAGCAAACACTTTCTCTTCTGGCATCACCACTCCTCCCAGGCAACCTTGTCCTGCTCCACCCGACTCCGACCGCTGAGTGGTGGTCGTTGGCTCCTCTTATAAAGTTACCCAGAAGTGCTCCAGGTGCTTGATCACCGAGTAAAGGCTGCATTTCCGGGTGTGATGTATAGGCTGCCCACATGAGCTCAGGAGTCCCAAACACAGCACCCCCTGGCGGTGCCTGCGGGACCCAACAGGGCTGACCCAACTCCAATTCCCAGTGAGCCCTGTGGGAAACCGAGGCACTGCTCCACTCCATGGGGGAGGTATTGCAGTGTCCACGGATGCACCCCCTGAATATGGATGCCAGCCGCTTGCTACAGTATTAAAATGCATAACTCCAGTGTGGAGCAGAGTAACATTTTAAGAGGAGTCGGTACTTAATCAACACATGGACACTATCTTCATTATATACCCACTGGGATGTGTACATTTTTTCCCACTAGCTACACAGTTCTCCGTTATTTGAAACACTTTTTTATATTTTGTTGCTAGGGACTAGTGAAACAAACACTGCAGGGATTGATCTAATTTTTGGTCCATAGAGATTCCAGCTTCTATTATATTTTTCCTTAATTTGGGTAAGACAAGAGATGTGGGCCTAATAAAAATGCATCTAATAGTGCACTTAAAATATTCACTTATTATGGATTTTTTGGAGTGTCAGTATCTGTCTGTCTTAGATCTTTGAATTCAAGTATTGTGGATTGACCACTTTTCACACCTGAATATGAGAGCTAGCGCCACAAGTAAGGTTTACAAAGGACTCCGGCATCCTTTAATAAGATCAAGCTAACACCTAACCAACCACATCACCATCAAGTGGTAATGTGTGTCTTTCAGTGAGATTAGTAGACCCCTCTGTTAGATGGACTAATAAATGACCCCTAGCATGATGCATAAACGTACTGAAATGGACAAACACTCTACTCATGTCTTTTTTTAAAAGAAAATATCATGGAGGCTGTCTGTCTGTCTATATGTGCAAAGCTACTTCAGTGCTTATGTCTGTATTACCTCAGTAGATTTTGCCGCACTTTTATTTTTTCAAATAATATTACTTTTAATGAAGTTTTCTTTCTTCTTTTACACCAGCTGCAAATGTAGTTATACATGTAGCTCTCAATTCTGGTTAACCTCTCTCTAATCATTAATCTCTCATGTGATATTGAATTCAAGGTTTTATGGAGACCCTTCTATGGTGCCATGATAAAGCATCTGTCCCTTCCTGATTTCCTTATTTATTACAAATTGTTGACACTGCTTGATTTTTAGTCTTTGACCAAAATGTACTTTTAAATAAAAGGCAATTAAGTAAACATATGACACCTTTTGTAATGTATTTCATTTAGCTGATGAACAATGAGCAACAGTACACTTTCATGGCACAGTAAGTATGATATTTTATGCTCCTGGGAACAGGAGTAATGTGTAACAGTTCATTTCATGTGAACTAACATTTGATGATATGCCATATAAATGTCCTCACATAATAAATGATACTTTTTCTGTTCTGATTTTTCCCATTACTTGTCTTTCAGCTGTTAAGGTGATTGGTTAGCTTAGGTTTCCTTTTGTGCTCAACAATAAAGTTTTTGATGTATTCAGAAATAATTTTGGTGTATTCTGTTTCATAAGTTAATTTTAATGACCATTTAACAAATACATTTGATGACATAATGACTAAAATATTCTTGTTTGGTATCCCTTGGTTGATGCTGAAAGAGGAGAAGCTGATTAGTATTCCTTTTATTTTACTGAATGAAATGGTGATTAAGAATTTAAACCCTTTCTTTACACCAGATCTTCAACAATTTTTTTTTAAACAGTTTTCCTCATCCCTCCCTGTTCACTATATTTTGCTTTTTAGAAAATATATTGGCTTTCTGTTGAAGTTAATTGCAATAGAGGGTACATTTTAAGTTTTTCTTTCTTTTTAATCTTAGTTTTTAAAATTGAGTCTTTCTGTTTGAACTCGGCTATTGAGTTTGTGTTGTTCTTTAATTCTATGGAGATATTCCTACTTAATTATATGTTTAGATGTTAGGGTTAACCAAAGCTGAAAATTTCTTTCCATAATCTATTTTTCCCATCTCTAAACATTTGCTTTATTTGGATATTTGAATAAGTAGTTGTGTTCTGGCAATTTGCTCCTCTTTTAGCCCAGGCTGATGTACACTTTGGTAGTCCTTAGATGCATCACATATTCTAGTTACTGTATGTACTTGTATCTTATTCTTTCTTAGGTAGACAAAATGTAATCTTTATAGCCACAGGGTTCACATATTGTATTAAGCTTTCATTCATTTTATGGCTAATGATCATCACAGAAATTGTTATTTATTATTATACTTTTAATTAATTAATTAATTAATTAATTGCAACTAGTTTTAGCCTGTTATTTGGCTGCAAATTGTTGTACATTTTTCTTCTTCCATCTCCTTTAAATCAGAACCCCACTGAAGTGTTGCATGGTGTAGGATGAAGTTCTGTTTCCTCTAGTGAGCTATCTATGCCATTTTAAACCTATTTGTTGTGAATCGAACTTACATTATAATTGTATTGTAATTACGATTCAGCCTGCCCATGAAAACTTGATGCACGTGGGCTTATTACATTTATAATTTAATAATGTGGACTGTTCTGTTATACTTCCATTTCTGTTATTTTATTTGTTAATTTGTATTGTATGTGTGCGTATTTATTACTTTATTTTTATTTATGAATCTATTTTCTCCATAATCTAATACTTTTACTTCTAGCAAAGCACTTTAAGTTACACATTTGTATGAAAATGTGCTATATAAATAATTATTATTGTTGTTGTCATACTGTTGAAAGTGAAATATTTTTGACATTATACAGTCTTCAGTTTTACCGTATATCAGTAAATGCTGCTATATAAATATCTCTGCTGTTGAATTTATATAAAAAGAAAAATAGACCCTACTTCTCATATTGCTTTTTAGTGGGGAGTCAGCTTTAGAACTGGCAGCTCTAATGTGACCCACACTTTCATCTGTGAACGTATCAGATTCACTTGCATATTTGAAAATGTAAGCTTTTGACAGAATAATGTAATTTCTTGCTATGCTAAATTATCAATAGAGTTGGGACTCCTTCCTCAACTACTACCCTTGCATTTTCATTATTCAACACCTTTTCAAAGTACCCATTCCTTCTATTACTGATCCTAACATGCTCACTCAAGACCATAACTTGCTCACCTTTTATCTGGTTTATCTGAATAAAATCATCTTCCCTGACTTATTCCCAGTCTTTGCTATTCTAAAAATGATTGTCCATTCCTCTTGTGTCTTCTGTTTTTCATACACCTCCTCTAAGGCCTGTACCTTGGCTCTTGTCTCTGCCCTTTTTGCCTCCTAGTCTGTCTGCTTACACATGTCTCTGTCTTCCTACATCCCTGATTGGCACAATGTTTTCTTTACCTCTTTTTCAAGCCTTTATCATGTCCTGCAACTAACTTTTCCACTGCCAAATCTTTGTCCCCAGTGGTCTCTTTCCTGTCATCCTACCCAATACCTCTTCACCTACTCTCAGCACAACTTTGCGATTCTGTCCTCACCATTCCTTCATACTTCATTCAAAACTTTCTCCCTAAGCCTATTTCTAAGCTCTTCTTCATTCAGCCTCCACCACTTTATTACTTACTGGGTGTTTTTTTTTTCTCTTGCTGTATCTGATCTCCCAATCTATCACTGCCAACTTAGGCAGCACAGTCAAACTTTCTCTATTTATAACCCTGCTGTTCTTTTTTTTTTTTTTTCTTTTTTCCAAGTGAGATCTTTCACATTTTACAAAGTCTAATTGGCTTTCTCTTCTTCCATTACTGTAAGTCACAAGATGATTTACTTTGATCTAAAAAAAAAAAAGACTATTATTATTACCTCCCATATACCCACTCTATAATCTCTAATCTTTTCCACTGCCCATTTAGATCCCCCATCAACAATCACCTTTTCTCTCTCTTGTGCCTCCCTAAACTCTTCATCTATTTATACGCAGACAGCCTCTTTCTTCTCTTTTTCACAGCCCACTTGAGGAGCATATACACAAATGATGTTAACTACAGTCTCATCAAGGTCCAGTTTGACAGTCGTTACCCTATCATCATATTTATCTGTCAATACTGTCCTTAAGTTTCTTGGATACTACTATCCAGACACCATTTATCCCTTGCTCATTCACTCCACTGCACAACATCTTGTAGCCTCTGAGGGATGTTCTTAAATGGAGCATGTATTGCAAAAAATGACACACACACACACACACACACACACACACACATATATATATATATACTGTAAAACATCAACTTTTCATTTAAATATCTAACTATGCTATAATAGAAAATCCTTACTTTTGTTCTGTATTGTGTTGAACGTATGCCTTGCACATTGATAAAAGGGGCTTGCCATTGTAAAATATAGTGATACATGGGTATACACTGTGCAATATAAAAGGCTTATCACTGAGGTAATGGACATGTCCAATGGAAAAGGTAAATAAATGTTAAAAACTAGATCACTGACAAATTCATTTGAAATCCATTGTTTATATTTATTATAAACGTTAAAATGTTTTCTTCTGAAAATCTTGATGGAAATACAGTAGTTGTGAAAGAGGTCTGAGGAAAAACCACTATAAGAAGAAACTTATAGCAAATAGGCTGAAATCTATAGACTAAAATATTACAATAATCCAAAAGTGCAGGTTGCATAATACAGTAACAGAATACTTAATTTATTTACTCTCAGGATATTTCTCTGCATTAGATCCTAAATCTTTAAAGAGCAATCATGCTGATATAATTAAAAGAAAATAATGGTAATGCTTCTCAAAAAAAGATTAAATGTCACTTATTAAACAAATCATGCATGCCTGTTTTTGCTTTCTTCCACAGTAGCAAAAATCTGTCTTTATTCTCCTATATGTTAAAAGTCCATACTTTTACTCACCAGCACCCAGTGAATAGTTTTGACCTTTAAAACGCTAGAATCAAAGAAAGATGTGTTCACTCATAATCTTCTCAAGCTTTGGCTGTGTACGCAAGTTGTGGGTGCTGTCTTGTTAGGTTCTCGCATTATAAGATTTTGTAAACCCACTGCAAATGAAATAACCAAGCATTTTAAGCATTCAGAATGTCCCTTGGCATGAAAGCAGCAGTGGTGATTGGAATGTCTTGCATTGTTTATTGTTGGCTACATTTGAACTGACAGGAAAAAGAGGCATATCCCTACACAACATAACACAACTTTTCTGCCTAACATGATTTTCGGCATTCTAGCTTAAGATGTAGACCAAATGCCTATTTATAATGCATACTGTCAAAGAATATGAAGTGTGTTTGCAGATTTGGGTAGTTATAGAAGTTATGTTTTTGTTTTGATCATATGTTTGGCAATCTGTGACTGGAGTTCCTTTGGCCAAAACAAGCAACAAATGCTAATGTATTTCTTTTTTTATTTGTGCTAACCAGAAATAAAAATCAAATCAATGAAAAAACTCTCCAATCATATACTAGTTTATAAGAAAGCATTTTTTGTTGTATAGTACAACATACCTCCGTGTTCAGCAGATGTAGGCAATTACAACTGAAAATTAGATCATCGTGTTGTCTTAGTACAAGAAGAACTGTTACAGAGAGAACACAGGGACATTGCAGAAAACAGGAGCTAATGTACAGTACATGACTCATTCACACAGCAGGAGGGCTGCATAGTAACTGGTTGATCCGGAAAGAGAGAAAATTTTATACTAGAAATAGATAGATATTGGAATTCCAGAAAGTTAAGAACCTTTTATTTTAGGTTAAAAATATCCATTTTAATTGTTTTAAAACACTTCAAGCATGTGTGTTTTGTTTCAAAAATGATAAACTTTACACCTACAGCCTGGATACAATAAAACCGATATCTGAATATTCAGGCAGGTGGTATGATGGTGCATTGGTTAGGATCCGAGTTGTTTTTTGGGCGGAGTTGGAATGTTATCCTTATGTGGGTTTTCCTTCAGGTACACTGATTTTTTTACAAAGACATCTAGATTATTTTAATTGGCTACTTCATATTGGTCCCATTGAAAGTGATTGTGGGAAGTTGGGTGTGCCCTGTGACGAACCGGTATCCAATAATGTTAAAACCTTTCTCCTAATGCTGCTGGCCCGCTATCTTGAGCTCAGTTTTGAGAAATTACGAAGGTACTGTACATCTAGTATGTATGTACAATATTGTTATGGCCATAATTGACTGTACAGCTTAGGCTGAAAACCAAAGCTCTTGAACTATTAAAATGAATGTCTTCATTTTCATAAAAACCTCACTTGCAATAAAATTTAATTTGGGGAAGCAGATAAATCATACCTTGCTTGCGGTCCGACTTTTCTGAGCAAACTTTTGTGAACTTTTCGTTTTGTTTTAAGCCCTACGATGGCTCCCAAGCATCCTGCATCTTGTAAGCCTTCTGGTAGCAGTGAGCCTAAGTGCCAGAGGAAGACCCTTACCATACAGGAGAAGGTAAAACTGATGATGATTATTATGTTACTCATATCCAAACAATGATATATTATTTACTCCATACAATTCCATACTCCTCACACTTAGATAAACAGACTTGAACTGGGAGAACTTCAGCTGCATCTGTGGGGGGTGGGATAGTAGGCTGCTCGCTGCCTCTGCTAATTTACACATTTGCAAAACAAAGATGCTGATGAGGAGGTGCAAAGGAATTTAAGGTGGCCCAACATTACAACTTTTTTTGTAGGCTTCAGGGATTGTAGTATTAAATGCTGACATGTAAATGTAATGTAATGATGCAATACATTTAAAAGTCTTTGTTGCCGTGTGGTGTTTTTTTTTTTTTTTGCACCTTTACAACAGCATCAGAATGCAAAGAATTTTTATCTTTAACATCTTTTTTCCCTCAACTCACAACACAGTAAAACCAAACTTTGTGTTCTTGCCGTGATGATTTCTCACATTGACACCTGACGGAATCCTCCAGATTAACTTAAAGTATACGTGCAAGTAAAGACAGTGCACTACTTGTGTAGCATTAGCGTCCTCAAGAGCAAGCATCACATATTATTAAGTATGTCACGGCCTTAAGTCCAAGATGCTATGTTAATGTATTTCAGTTTGTGAGTACATACTATTAAGAAATCTGTGTAGTGCTGGTCTTGATTAAGTTAAGTTGTTTACCAGATACAAGGAGATTGAACAGGAGTTGCAGTTGGTTGGACAAGATCTACGTGCTTTCATATTCCAGCCTATGTAGTGGTGTTAGTTGACAAATGGGGAGGTGATTTTAGTAAAAGTGCACAACACAATTATTTACTCTACACTTAATGGCCAATCACATCATGTGGTCCCCTAATTATAAACATCCTTGTATTAATCTGCTTGATTGGGATAGTGCAGTAGCAACTTGGATCGAAATAATGACTACAGAAAGGACATCGGCAGTTGCTTCCATTTTCTGTGCCCTAAGTCCATACACCCCATGTCCCCCAAACCTCCCCCCACCCCCGCCAGAGTAGCCATTTTGGCAAATCTGTAACATCAAGTCTACCACAAAAGTATGAGTCTGTAGAACCACAGTATTGTAAAACTTGTTATATTATGGCAGATAAACTTGGCTGTCAAAACAGATCATTGTAAAAAAACATCAATGTTAGCATAATTTTTTTTTTATAGTTGTCTATTTTGTTTCTCCCGATTACCCCTTCACTCTGTTTGTATTACTTGTAAGCATGGTGTTTATAACTTTGATGAGCTTATTGTTCTAAGGGAAAAATTGGATGCAAAGGAAGGCAGAGCAACAGCAGGTCAATGTCTTCAATTCCCACTGTCTTCCTTAGCTACAAGGCATTCTCCACAATGAGAATATTAATAAGTGAATGCAATATTATTATTATAATTCCCTCTGTCAGAACATATCTGGTGTCACCAATGTTTTTGTATCAGAACACATGATCATTGCATTCCAAAGCATGCATTTCATTTACAGTTACTGACCAGGTCAAGCACTGAACATTCAGCGCCTCACTGACATGTAAAACTAGCCAGTGACAGATACATTTTCCATTCAGTTTTCTAGTAGGCTATGACCCTGTGAAAAAAGTATAAATCACCTTACGTAGTTTTTTCCTGCCTTCTGGAAGGAGCTTGCCATATCAAACCGTGATGAAGAAAGTCAAAATGTTTTCAGTATTGAACTGGTAAAAATGGTCATTGCTCCCATGGATGCTGTGAATTTCTTTAACTATTTCAGAAAGAACACTTTCCGGTGAGCCTTCTCAACCTTAAAGGATGTAATAAACTGTCAAGTTAGAGTGCTTAAATGGTAGTGCCCAGTAACCTGTAACTCTTCCTTACTTCCACAACTTGGCCATTGATGTGTAGAGATGAGAGTGACCTTTAAGCTTATGTTCTTCATCAGTTTCTTTGGTTTCTTGATGTTAAGTTTCAGATTATGTAGAAAACAGTTGGTTTACTTTATTCCTGTACGTAAACAAATAATAAATAGTGAGTCGCAAACTCTTACAGAATCTGCATGCAAAATGCAGTTGTTCATATAAATTGAATAAAATAGAGATGGTAAGACACAAAATTATGAGGCATTCATATTCAGGATTAGGATCTTAAAGATGTTGTCCTTCAGCAGTAACACCTGTCAGATGGAAAATCCAATAGCCAAAAGCACAGGGTCTGAGTTGTTAAAAACCTTGATGAAGTAAAGTGCGTTGAAGGCAGAGATGCAGGGTCATTAATGCTCTGCACTAGGATGTTAAATGACTGCCAGACAGCATGGAGAATTGTAAGTTATCTGCTCCTTTTGTCATTTTAGCCAAACATTGTTTACAAGAAATTTTCCAATAAATGACAAAATAACCTATGTATCCTTTTGCCTGCTTCTCCTCTTTGTTACTGGAAAATTCTAGCAAATAAGAGAGTCTTTGGATTTACTTTTATTTGGATTTACTTTATTGTCATTCAAACTATACAATAAGGAGTGCGCTGTTGAACAAAATTTTGTTTGTCTTGGCACAATGTACAAACACAAATATAAAGACAAGTGCGCATTATATAACAATAGACCGATGTAATAGACAACAACAGCAGACAGAATATACAGTTTTCGATCCTATTCTTGTAAAAATTAATCTATTTGTATGGTATGTTGTATGATTTCAATAAAATCAATAAAATTATATAAAGAGAATATACTGTATGTGTAACCCAATTTACAACATTGGTGAACAGTTGTAAAGTGTTCGAGAAACGAAAAACATTAACATAATGCACAGACATAACATTTTAAGAGTATGAGATTCTGAATATGTGTTTTCAAACAGTCTGTGTGTATGTGTTCAGAAATTTTAACAGTCCCAATATATCAGCATGTTGTTTGTTGTTGGATGGAGTTGAGTAGCCTGATGGCCTGTGGGAAGAAACTCCTACTGAGTTTGGTAGTCTTGTGCCACATACTATACTGCGGTAGCATTTGACATAGGGTAAAAATTTGAACAATCCATGGGCTGGGTGGGTGGAGAGTCAAGGACTACCTTTGTGGCTCTCCTAAGGCAGCATGACAAGCACAGATTTTGTATAGAGAAGGAGGGTGGTTCTGATGATTTCCTCATGCTGTTCTCACCACTCTCTAGAGGTATTTTTGATCCGTAACAGTGCAGCTACCATACCAGACTGAGGCTGCTGGTCAAGATGCTCTCTATAGTGCCTCTGTAGAATGTTGTGATGACAGGAGTGGGGAGGTTTACTCTCCTCATCTGTCACAGAAAGTGAAGGCAAACGAGGTGGTGTTTGGAGTCCATGTCAGGTCATCCGTGATGTGCACCCCAAGGAATGTCATACTGACTCCACAGCATTTACATAGATTATAAGTGGAGTATGTGTCATGTATTTCTTCTTGAAGTCAACAATGATCTCCTTCGACTTGTTGTTGGTGGAGCAGTTAGGGAGGTATGCAAGCTGAAGTGGATTGAATGTTGCAGGGAGTTTGGATGTTATATGGCCTTTGACCTACGATGGCCTTTCAAAGCACTTCGTCATGATGGGGGTGAGTGCTGTAGGGTGATAATCATTAACTGTGGATGCTGGTGAGTTTGTGGGCAAGGGTATGATAGTAGTGGTTCTTTAGCTCAGTCTTCTTCTGTCATGTGTCTGTGTCAATTTCCTTTACAAAGGCCTTGTCCTACAATTTTTAAAAATTATTCCTAATATTGTTAAAATAAATGCAAACTAAAAGTAGGCGTAAATGTAGAAAAAAGTTGTATCTACATAACCACTTAAAGAATGCATCACAATTTCATACTGTTCTAATCATGAAACATAACAAGGTTCACAGATATGAAACTATAGCTCGTGGAAATGTTGCTACAACTTGGGAATGCTGACATTGTAATGAATAAGAGAGAGCTGAACAGGAAACCAAACAACTTACAAAAGGTAGTACTAACCAAACTAGATCATTTAATGCATTTGTTACTACCTCGCTTTGTAGCACTTAAGCAATTGGCCTTCAACTTATTGAAAAAGTCATAGCACTCCTGAATAAACTTAACAGAGCTAAAATAATGTTCCAAGAGAAATGACATATTAATACAGAGGATCCTTGATGGGCGTAAAATAAGGATATCCTACTATGTTTATGTCTATTTTTTCTTTACCAGGATACATAAAGGTACCTTCAATAAAAAAAGAAACTTGACAAATCTCATTGCTTATCTGGCAAACAGCAACATTCACTTATGAAATCTGGAATATTTATAGTGAAGTTTTTCCAGTTGCTAGGATTCAGGGGAAAAAAAAAAGATGAGCCTTGTGAAAAAACCAACCAACCTACATTGTTAGACAAAGACCACTGGGTGTTCTTTTATTGTGATTAAAGCTTGTACAAATTCACAATTACAATTAAAAAAAATATATTGTTACCTACCATCTGTTTTTTTTTTTTCTTCTTCAGAGATTTTTAATTTGTGTGTGCCATGTAGTAGTTTTCAGTATATCTTCAAGGTAATAAAGTGATTAAGCATTATTGAAAAATTGAATGACACACAAATTCATATTCATATTAACAAATTTTAACATAGTAGTCATATCATCTGCACTTCACAACAGGCAACTCACCTGAAGCTAAGCATGTTTAGACCCAGACAGGACTTAAAATTTAAGATAAACTTGGGTTGCTACTGGAAGAAGTATGGGTGAGGCCATCATGGGGCACTTACCCTGTGGTTAATGTGTGGATCCCAATGCCTAAGTGTAGTGTTGGGGACACTGTACTGTAAAAAATTAGCGTTGTCATTTGGATGAGATGATAAACCAAGGTCCTGACTCTCTGTGATCATAAAATATTCCAGGGTGTTTAATTAAAGGATAGGACCTTGATGTCCTTGTTAAATTTCCCATCATTGCCTGGTCATTCTAGCCAACAAATCATTCCCTGTCCTTAATTGACTAAGTATCTCTCTCACCCCTTCACCACATAATATCTAATGTGTAGTGAGTGTACTGGTGTAAGAATGGCTGCCGTTGCATAGTCCAGGTGGATGTTACACATTGGTAGTGGTTGAAGTGGTTCCCTACTGTCTACTTACTGAGTAAGTTAGAAGAGCACTAAATAAATATAATTTACACCTGCATTATGCCTCACTGTGACTTTGACTGCCAAGTAAGAAATGTTTCTTTCTTTTTAATTTATTTTTCTTTTTAGTCATTTTGGTGTGCATTCTGACCATAGTGTCTGTCTGTCTGTCTGTCTGTTCTTGACCCAACCCTGGTCAAATAACTAACCAGTTGCTAACCCTAGTTGCTGCTGTGAGCATAAGCTCACCTCTACTGACCATACAGTATGCTAAAAAAAGGAGGTTCAGAAATTAGATGGAAGAGTGGATTATAAGTTGACTTATATTAAGAGAGTAAACATTAGCATCATCAGTGTTCATTTCAATATATATTGATATTTTTTCAAGGTTTATTAATATTGGGCTTGTAATGAAGAAATGTGGGTTTCTTCTAATGTATCTATTTTCTGTATTCATTTTTTCAAATACAAGGTCACCAATATTTGGAGAGTCGTGGACAGAAGGTGATTGGCACCCAGGACAGGGTACCAGTCTAATAGAGTGCACACTTATACACATACCAGCAGACACACAGAACATTCTTGGTTCACCTAAACAAAGTTCATGCATACATGGTGAAAACATGCAGACACCACATAGAGAGTAAATAGGTTGGTAAATGAACACTAACCCTGGAACAGTCCGGCATTGTGCAGCTGTGCTACCTAGATTCTAAGCTGTAATTGTAGTGTTTATGACAACTGCACTGGCATGGTTCTTACAAAAAAAGCAGTTGATTCTAATGGAAAATGTGATTTGACCCTCATTTAAGTGTTGTTAAAGTGTCCTCATTTAATGATTTTCTTGTTTTGAACATGTACAGAACCATGCTCAATAAAGAAAGGTACTATATAATATAAAAGCTGTTTGATTATGAGTAGAGGCTGTTTATTGTGTCATACTTCTCATATAAACTTTTTAATGTCTAAGAGTTTAAAAATTTAAAACAGACTTATTTGTATGATATAACATTGGATCAGTTTTTGCCTAGTTGATGTTACTAGCAAAGTTTTATAAACCTTGTCTAAAAATTTTTTTGATATTCAGTTTAACATTGTGTATTAGGTCCGTGTCTAATAATAAACACTTACTTGGGCCGTAATGGCACTTCTACATCATGTGCTTAGTATTCTGAAATGCCTGGCTAAACCCTGGGAATTCAAGCATTTGTTTGCGTTTTGGCAGGCAGTGAAGTCAAACGGCTGTATAGTTGGACTTAAAACCCCCACGGCTATCTCGTTGTGTGACTGTAAGTAAAAGATTTAAGTGACCTGTGTATCCCTACAAGAAGTGAGTACATTTAAAGTGTATTAGGAGAATATTAATCCGAAAGGCACAGTAGAATAGTAAGCACTGAGTATATCCAAAGAGCCGTTAATCAGTGAAGGTGAGTGTTTGAAGATCCCTTTAGAGGGGGAATTATGCATTTTTTAAGTATTATTTATTTTGTTCTGATGACATAGGATGCATGAGCAAGAACTCCAACTGAGTTTTACTGAAAGGCGAAAGCATGCTGGCGTATGTGGATCCTGTTCTGTCATGCTGCAGATTCTGTCTCATTCCCACACAGCGTTTACAGACCTGTTTTCTTTTAATGCTATAGTTACCACCTGCAAGCCTGCTCATGACAGTTCATTCTGTTTTCTGATTCATCAGAATTCTATGCTGTGCTTCATATTACACTAGATGTTCTTTCTTGAATGCCATTCAGTGTTGGGAAACAATAGGCTCTTGTTTCCTTGTTCGTTTGGCAGGAAATGCTTTGTCCCGAGTGCACAGAGGTGGCATGTTTATTTAAGCATACTGGGAGTGCTTCTGAGCTTGTTCCTGTTATGTCTGGGAAGTTAATTTTTACCAATCGTATCAAAAGTATTCTGGCAACCCATTGGCAGTTTCCTTGCCTTGTGATAGTGCCAAACATATAATATACTGTACCTAACAGATAAGGCCAAATTGTAAATCTTACCACACTATGATGAAAAGAATCAGCAAAATAATAGTTTATTCTTAACACCTTGCTGAATGAATGGCCACAAAACACAGCAATAGTTGAACTGCAGTTTGACAGGATATCTTTCACATTATGTGGAAAGAACTGACTCAAGGTCAGTGGCTCAGCTGGATTCTGAATCTGAACTATTCCTGATCCTGATGTGTAGCTGTGCTGTGGTCTGTCAGGCACACCTATTTATTTGCATGCTAACTCTAAACCCATGTCATTCCATCAGACAGCCATAACATTTGGGAAGCAGAACATTCCATGTAATAAGAGTGTTCAGTAAATGTGATTTCAGCTGATTGACCCATAAATTAGTAACTTTCTGATACTCAAAATAGCTTGAATTAGTGAGTTTTTTTTCCTTCTACATATGCTCACGAATTGAGCATTCAGTCTAGTCAGGCTCCATTTTTCTGGGGCATTTCTGACACATACAGTAGCTTATTGCCCTGTAAAGTATAAAGAGATATTATGCCTATTTTCTGCAATTAATTACTTGTAGTTAGTGAAAATGGAGCCTAAATGTTTTTATTGCATTGCATTCTTATTCTTGGTGTTTATTTATAGATGTAGTATGGTGGTAAAGTGATTAGCACAGCTATATCACAGCTCCTGGGTATGAAGTTCCAGTTGCAGACCTGTTCCTCGCAAAGAGTCGTTTGTACATACTCCATGTGGCCTCTTAGTACCGTTGTACATGGCAGTGATAAGCAAATTAGTTTAACTGGTTTGATGTATGTGAGTGTGTCCTGTGACTGAATGTTCAGGTTTAATTCCTGCATTATTTTCAATGCTACTGTGATAGGCTAAATTTGGATTTAGAAACAGGAAGAATAGGTAGAACAGTCTATTATAGTTCAAGTAGCATTAAATAGTTATTAATGCTTCTTTGTTTTAAAGTGCATGTTTCACACATTTATATGTAAAGCTTATCAGCAAACATATCAGATTTGTTTTTATGCCTGCTGTTTTTTTAAAAAGAAACAATGTATAGGTAGATTAAAGAATGTGTGGTATATGCTCTATAAAAATAAATTAATTTGATCTTAAAAAGCAGGATGCAGTCAATGACAGTGGTAGGAGGTGATGTTTGATGTGATAATTAGTCGTTATGGAGACAGAGATCAATGGCAATGCTAATAGCTAAGAAGATGACATAATTTCACAGCATTCTGCTTGTAGTACTTGTTGAAGTTAAAGGATTAGCATGGTATTTTTGATATTAATAATTTGCTTTGTCAATCAAAACCATAATTCTAAATATATATAACAGTCTGTTTTCTTGGAGGATTAATATAGACACCAATGGGCAACAGTGTAATTTCTCATTTAAGACGGATTTCTCATTTGTACCCGATTTGATAAATATGATCACTAGGTATATGAGGTAAACAAATTGAGAGTACCAGTGATGGGTTAGTTATAGTAAAGCATTTCTATTAGAGATGGTGCTTAGTGAGAGAACTGTTCATTTAGCTTTTGACAGGTTTCAGGTTTTTGTCAGTGGTCTCATCACAGGCCCTGCTGTTTACAAAACAAGCCAGCTTTACTGCACATCCATTTTTAGAACCCACAATTTGTTTATTGGATTCCACAGAGCCAGAGCCTATTTGCCCTTGCAGTTTCTACACTTGTCAGTCTGTTTTATATAATTGTCAGTATACTTATAATAAATATAATAAGAGACAAAACCCTGGTGACCCTGTGTAATTGGAGTTGTAAAAACATAGAAAAACACAGGAAACTTACAGAGCCGTCTTTTTGGATACAAGTTCTCAATTGAATTGACTCAAGATGACAGACAGTCTTTCTGTCAGGAAGAGGTGGGTCCAGGTGGATGGACACTGGAAGTGATGTCAGTGGTGTTATAGCAATCATTTTTCTGGTCTGCAGAGGGAGGAAGAGAAAAGGCATTAGGACACAGCGCAAATTCCTGAAGCAGAATTACAATCCTCAGAGTTCTTAAGCTGTCCGCTATGCTCCTGCATGTGACTATCATTTTTTATGTATATGTAAATTTACTTCCTTCGGCCTAATCAAATTTCCCATACAATACCTATCTGATGCCCTGGGTTGATGACCTACTGACACTTGATATGACTAAAGGGTATTGGCAAATTCCTTCAACAGAGTCTGCCAAACCAAAGACGGTATTTAGTACCCCTAGTGGACACTGGCAGTATCGTGTCTTCCCATTTGGCTTTCATGAGGCCCCTGCGACCTTCCAGTGTCTAGTGGATAAAGTGCCCCGGCCCCACAATGTCTATACTGCTGCCTACCTAGATGATGCAGTTGTCTATTAAAGCACCTGAGGGGAACACCTTCTACATGTCCAAGCAGTGCTCCAAACATTAGGTAAAGCCAGCCTCCGAATCAACCCAACAAATGCTTCTTCAGGTTGACAAAGGCCAAATATTTAGGCTACCTAGTTGGCCAGGGTACTGTAAGGCCTTAGTGTTAATGCCATATTAAACTGGTCCTGTCCGAAATCCAAGAGGCAGGTCCAAGCCTTCCTAGGGTTAGTGAGTTACTACTGCCAGTTCGTGCCTTGCTTCTTTGACAGGGCAGTGCCCTTTATGGACTTAACAAAGAAGCGGGCCCCTAACACTGTGGTATAGACTGACAAATCAGATGTTGCATTTAGTGACCTTAAGCAGGCTCTGACATCAGCACCAGTTTTGAGAATACCAGATTTCTCTTTACCTTTAATCCTCCTGACGGACGCTTCTGACACCAGACTGGGAGCCGTGTTGAGCCAGAACGTGGATGGCGCTGAACATCCCATGGTGTTCCTAAGCCAGGAACTGCTCGACTGGGAGGCTAGGTATGCAGCCGTCGAGAGTGAGGCTTTTGCGATTAAATGGGCAGTGACCCAGCTGAGGTACTACCTCCTGGGGCGGGAATTCACATTCAGTGGATGGCCTTACACAAGGAGTCAAACACCCGTGTCACAAGGTTCTTCTTGGACCTTTAGCCTTACAGGTTTATGGTCATTTATCGGACAGAACCCCTCTAGGCGAATGCTAATGCCCTCTCTCAGGTACACAACCTTTCGGTGCGTAAGGCCTGATCCAACAGGTCTGTGCTGTGTGGGGGCTGTATCACACATGTGCGCATGGTAGACAGCATTAGAGTCTGGCTAATGATGAAACTCTGGTATAGGGGGCTAATTGGGTGTACTAATGCGAGAGAGAGATATAGAGAGATAGATCTGTAGACTATATATATTGTGACAATTAAGAGTCCAAGACATCATAAACGTTTGGGGCAGCCACCCGTATATTGTTTTTCCCAGCTGCAAAAGGGTTTTAAATCAGAAGCACAATGTGCATATCACAGAGTCCAAAACAGAACTGACTATAGTAGCCCAAGATGGAGGCTTTAAAGGTCTGGAGAGGAACTGATGTCATCAAAATGGCGGAACCAGAAGTGACGTCCTCAAAGAGGCTGGCTTCGAGAGTGAAGTCATCAAAGGGGCTGGCTTCGGAAGTGACATCATCAAAGGGGCCGGCTTTGGAAGTGACGTCTTCTGAGGTTCCGGAACCTTGCAGGATTTCCCGGGAAAGGTCTGTAGGGAACTGAGAAAGACAGTCAGCGCACTCTGCCGACCCCTGGTCGATGTTTTATTATACTTACTCAGACCCTTTAGCTGCCTCCTACTCGCACGTGTGTGACAATTTATATATATATATATATATATATGAGAGAGAGAGAGAGACTTCTGAAGTCTTTGAAACCTTCCCCAATGGGACGACACACAGAAGCACGATTGCCTCTACAAGCTGACTGCTGCCACACACAAAGCGCTAGTCACCCAATGGGTGATACAGGAAACATTATAACTTGGCCACTGACCTAGCCCTCACCCTGCCTGTTTGCTGTGTCTGTGTATAGTAGAATGGTAGATCCTGCTACAATAAATAACCTTGCTGTTCCTGTTTCAGGTTGAATAAAACTGGTTTTGCTAAAGTGCTGAGACTCTGCCTCGTCTTTGGGGTGCAAGACTCCAACTCACGTGTCACTATATTTATATATTATATATAATATATTTGTATATTTTTTTTTGTATTTTATGTATGGAAGAAGTGTTTCCTCATGTGCAGCTTTTGATTTGGCTAAGTGAGGAATTTTTTTTAATACATGGTCCCAGGCAGCTGGACCTCCATTAATGCAATCCAACCTTAATTGAGACTCCAACACATTGCCAGGCCTTACACACTTATCCACACTTATTACACTTTAGAGTGGACATCTTTTTCTTGACAGGAAGCCAAAATACAAAGAGAAAGACCAGTCTGCAAAGAGAAAATGTGTAAACTCTTAGCGGAAGATTATCTGGCAGGAAATCTAACTTACAGGATGCTGAGCACTCCAAACAAATGAACAACAAATGAAAGATCATTTAGTACCATAAAGCAAAGATGTCTTTTTAGAGCAGACCACCTAGTCCACCATGGTGTTATTTTTATTTACCCTACGGCTGCAAGAAGCAATTCCATTTTACATTTATCTCCTAAAATACTGTTCAGGTGTAAAACCTTTTTAAGTTGATTAACATCAGTAAAAAGGTTAAATGACAGTACTAGTGTAGAAAAGTGATTCTGTGGAGTGGTTCTGCACGAGACTAGTAATTAAGTCAATGTATGTTGGCCATTAGTCCTTCACCACCACAGAGTTGACCTTTGGTAACTGCCTATGACGTCATGGACCAGCCCTGGGGATAAATCTTGCTGTACTGTGGAGCTTGCTGAAATAGGTTATTGCTAGTATGGTTCAGATTTTCATTCAGAAGCTAGTCTTGTTAATTGGAACTGTGGAAAATCGACAGTAGAAATAAATTTATTTTCAACAGAAAAATTAATTTAGAGTAAGTAATTCTTTTCTTTCGATCATTACCATAAGTGAGGACAGGGATATAGATCAATTGGTTAACCGAGAGCTTTGTCTTTAGAATCAGCTCTCGCTCCACCACCACAAATCTCATTCTTCCTTTTTCCTTCACTCGTGAACAAGATCCTAAGATATTTGAATTCCTCCACTAGGGGTAGTTATACCCACACACGTAGAGAGCAATCTATTCTTTTCTGAGAGAAAACCATGATATCGGACTTGAAGGTCCTGATCCTCATCCCATTTCACACCTCACAGCAAATAGACTGAATACATGCCAAAGGTCACAGTCAGATATGAGAACGACAACAACATCATCTGCACAAACCAATGATGCTACCCCTAGCCTTCCTAACTAGACAACCCTCACATTCTCAACTATGCCTTGATATCCTGTACATGAAAATCTCAAAAAGTAGTGATGACAGCCTTGACAAAGTCCAACACCAACAGTGAACTAATTCAATTTAATGGCAAGTATTCAGACACAACTCTCAGTGCATTCATATATGGAACGAACAGCATTATAAAAATCTAAAGACATGACTTTTGACTTACCGGGCAATCTACATTCCTGTCCTTGCCTGTTGTCATGATCTATGGGTAATGATCAAAAGAATGAAATGATGAGTACAGGTCAAGTCAAGTTGGGGAGCATGCACTGGTACAGTGCATTGCCGCATCCACTACATGACGAAACAACTCAGGATCCCGGTTTGCAACTCCCCAGGCAGACACGCAGTCCAATCCCACCCTCTGGAAATGACCATGTATCTGCCGCATCTAGGTGTTATGTGGGCGACCCCTTGGCCTGGTCCAGCCACTCGGGTCCCCAGCAATGAGGATCTTACGAGCTGGATCACCCTCGGGGAAATGCCCCACATGGCCGCAGTGCCGTAACTGATGCTCCCTCACAATGCAGGTAATGTGCCTCATTCGGGACTCCATGAGCAACCGCTCATTTGACACAAAGTCAAACCAACGGTACCCAAGGATTCTCTAAAGAGACACTGTACCAAAGAAGTCCAGTCTTCGTCTCAGGTCACTGGATAGTGTCCATGTCTCACAACCATATAGCAAGACAGAAAGCACCAGGGCTCTAAAGACTTAGACCTTCATCCTTTTGCATAGATATCAGGAGCACCACACACCCCTTTCCAGTGACCTCATGACCCCCCATGCTCTCCCAATCCATCTACTGACTTCATAGGAAGAGTCATCAGAGACATGAATGTCACTGCCAAGGTAAGTAAACCTCTCAACAAGGTTGACACTCTTTCCGCAAACACACACACTGCTGATGGCTGTGCCCAAGAGGTCATTAAAGGCCTGGGTCTTGGTTTTTATCCAGGACACATGCAAGCCCAGACACTCAGACTCCTCACTCAGTCTTTCGAGCGCCCTGATCAGAGCCTCCATTGACTCTGCGAAGATCACAGTCTGACACCGTCTGATGAGTACAAGCAGCAGAAATGATGGTGAGAAGCGCAGTGATTTGGGAGCAGTACAGAGTAGAGAAGATCGAGGTGCCAGTTGAGGTGGTTTGGGCGTATTGTAAGAATACCCAATGGGCAGCTCCACCTAGAGCTGATCTGGGTGGAGACACTGCGACAGACCCAGGACATGATGAAGAGATTATATGCCTCAGCTGTCTTGAGACTGCCTGGGAATTCCCCAGCAAGACCTTGAATATGTAGCTGGGCACTGGGAAGTCTGGGCTGACCTACTTCACCTGCTGCCACTGTGATACTCACCAGGAAAAGCAGTTAAGAAGAGGAGATGAGATGAGTAAGTCACTGATTGAGTTTCAAAGACAAAGTTACTTTAAAAAAGTACCTTTTTTCTATAACACACCATTTTGAGTGCTGCCAGCTTCTGACATCATCAGCAAAATCTTTTGTTGGGTAATTGCAAATCTTAAAATTGCAACACATTATTACATGTTTCAGGGGCATTTAGCATAATGTTATCAAGCCGGCAGCAGCTGTGTGATTATGGCTTGTAGACCTTCGTGCCAGTCAAGGGCTTCAGATCTCAAAATGCTATTTGTGGATTGCTTTTTTTTAACTTTTTTTCTTCTTGAAGTTTAAGAGATGGTTTGTTGTATTCCAAAATAATAGTATATGCTTTCTCTCTTTTCTTGGTACAAGATTTGTTGGTAGTTATTTTTTAATTAGTAGAATCTCTGTATGGCCTCCTGTAGGTCTAAACACATCTGGCTTTCCTTAACTGTGAATTCCAGCAAATGGTGGGAAACATTTGAGAGAGGAGTTGGGCGGTAAAACATGTGTACACTGCTCAAAGCTGTTTGCCTTTTCTAAGCCTAACAATAAAGTAAATGCAGATGGTTCTGAATCTGTCTATTTAAAAATAACAGTATAGTATGTGCTTATAATAACTATTAATATTGGGCTTAATAATAATTAGCTTGTTCATCTCTTGGTAGGACTGCAGAGATTCCATATTACTTAGGACAGATATTCATCATATGCATAGCATGTGAACATGGAGTCCTTTCTAAAACACATGAAGCTGCCAAGCTGCCTGCTAGCAGTTCTGAACACTTATATACCATTAAACTATGCTCACTTTGCATTAATAAGGCAAATAGCCTACTTCTTCAAACATCCAATCACATGGCTTCCATGCAGTATGCACAGTATATAGTACACTGATATGGACAAGAGTTTTAGTTGGTTTCTGATCACAAACTAGAATGGTTACGTTGTGTGATCTAGGTGACTTACTGTAAATCATTGTATGATGGCTGGTGCTAGATGTGGTGATTCCAGCATCACCAAATCATCTCTCCTATGATTTTCATGCACTACAATCTCTAAAATTTACAGAGAATAGTGCAATAAACAATAAATGTCTACTAAGCAACAGTGCTGTGGGAATATTGAGATAGGTCTTAGAACAGTGGCCAAGCTCATCCAAGCTAACAGAATGACTACAAATATTCAAATGCCAGTTCTTTACGAAAGTTATGTGCAGATGGGCATCTCTGAATGAAGCCAGTGAACTGCAGCAGCAGAACTACATATTGTTCCATTTATGTCAGCTAAGAACTGGGAGATACTGTAAACCTCCAGTGATTTCAAAAATTGAATGACTTAAGATTTGAAAAATGGCAGTTTAGTAAATCTTGAGTTCTGCTAAAGCATGTAGATTTTAGGGTCAGGATTTGCATAAACAGCATGAATCCATGGATCCATCCCTCCTTTTATCAGTAGTACAAACATGTTAGTACCTCAATACCATACAAACATCATTTGAATGTCATGGCATAACTAAGCATTCGTCCTGAACACGTGTGTCCATTTCTCAAACAGATACCTCCAGCAAGATTTTGTGCCATGTCACAAAACAAACATCATGTCAAACTTGGTTCTAGCAACATGACAGTGATGTTGGTTTACTTCACAGGCACATACAGTTCTCAGTTCACAATGCAATAAAACACCTAGGGACGAGGTAGAATGGGTGATTGGCAACATGAAACATACAACACCTGCAGTAACCATGTGATGCTATCAAGTCAAGATGAGCCTGAGGATTATTTTGTTCATAGAATCAGTGTTGTTATATATTTGCTGTATGATTCCTTGAAGAAATCGGCATAGTCTGAAGGCAAATGTGAGCCTTAACCAGTAGTAGATACTATAGATGTGGTCTTTGAGTGTTTGACAGTTTTCCTTTTTTCTTTAACCCAGACACTGAATATCTTCAATACAATTAATTAGCACTGTTTTGCCTAACACTTTCTGTGGAGTGGTTTCTCTATTCCTTGCATGATCTGTTCTTATATGAGTTCTTGTCCCCAGTCGTAAACAGTCACAAATGCCAGTCTTTTGGAACATACAGACTGCATAATAATTAAACACTCTCATTAGTAATATTAGTGACTAGCTCTTAAAAGGTAATATGAAAAGCAGGGCTGCAAGGATAGCCTTGTTTGTTAGAGATTCAAGAGATGAGTGCTGGAGGACTGGCTTAGTATCAATCTAAGTCTCACCACCTCTTTGGAGTAGGCCATAAAAAAGGATTCCCTGTATGTCTGGCCAAGAAAATTAGATTACAGCTTGGAGTCTGTTGAATATTACAAGCACATGGATGCAGCACAGTAGATAATTTCTGACTACATGCGATCTTGCTTAGCACTGGGGTTGCACATAACAGACTAGTGGGATTTAGAAAGAAATTAATGTTAATGATGCGTGAATAGTGGAGAAGAAGGGGCTTAGATGTCCTGGAGTGGATTGATACTGAGGTGGCTGGATCATTGCACTATTAGGTATCCAAGTTCCTTATCTGTAGTACCTGTCTTTTGCTTTTTCTGCTTTGGTTATAGAATCCTCATTCCTTCCTGCTTTGTGTGTTTGCAAAATAAAACCAAACCAATAAGAGTGCCATTTTATTTGGCAACAAGTGGAGCTTCCTTATCACAATAATTACTAAAAATATATCTGTAAAGCCTTAATTCTCAGAAAATACAATCTCTTTTTTAAAAAATGTAGAGAAAATCACGGTATATTTATATATTACCTTAATTCTTCATGAAATGAGTACCATTTGTTGTGTCACCAAATCTTTCTTTCCATTCGACCTCCATAGAGCCATTAATTACACAAAGATCTTCTTCATCTTTTTCAATTGTAAATGTGCATTCACTGTAATGTTACTTTGTGTCATTTATGTGCAATTTTGTTTACACCCGGGTAGCTGGGTGCTGGGTTTTTAGTGATGCAATTTCCAATACTGGACCTAGTATGAAATGCGACTATGACTATACAAATATGGTAGTAAATGCCGTATCCCCACAGTATTTCAAAATGTAGTACCACCTCCAGTGTATGGATAAGCAGACACCAAAGACTGCCATGAGTGTCCTATTTTAAATATTTTTAGAAAAATGAGTGTTTCCAGTGTACTCTGACTTTAGATATCTTGTTTATGTTACTTTTCAAGAGAAGGAGAGTAGTGAAAGTCAAGCAAAATGACACCTTTTATTGGCTAACTAAAAAGATTACAATATGCAAGCTTTTCAAGGCAACTCAGGGCCCCTTCTTCAGGCAAGAGAAGGAGAGAAACTATTTGGTAGTCAATTGCCTTTGAGTTGATTACATTACACGAATAACACTGAAAAGTTTAAACTGTTATTATCAACTGAAAACTAGTTTTGCTTGCAAAATCAGAAGAAACGGATTTTGAGTATTTTTATACATTATAATAAAGTTTTCTGAATTTACTGACTCATTAAGAACTGAAATGCTAGCTATATTTTCTCAATATCCATTTTTTACATACTGATGTGTTGCTAAGTTTTTGATGAAAATTTGACTAATTTTATGTTACTATGTTTAGCTCCATGAGAGAATTCTAATGTCTCTCAGTTTGTTGATCTGTTCTTTAAATAGACTGTGTTGATGTTTTCTTTTGGTTTAGGATTTTGTGACAGTGAGTGAACTCTGAGGTCCATGTGATAACAATGATCACATCAGCCATTTATTTTGGCTTTCTGATTAGATATTTACTGATCAGTTAATAGTGCCTGAACATCATTTGGAGCCCTTCTAGAAACTGTATTGTACAACATTTTAAAGAATGTTGGATGCAAGCATGTAAATAATTAGTTTAAGCTTCTTGTTTATAAAGCTTTACTACATATACTTCCTACAGAATAAGATGACAAAAGTTTAATTTTTAAGATTTATTTCAGCACTGGAATTTACAGCTTCTCTTCAGAACTTAGAATTTTAGAAATATGTAAGAGTAATATTGCTACTTGTTTCAGTAGGTCACCAGCATTAATGATGTACACAGAGGCAATTTATTTTTTTCTTAAATCATTTCTGTGAATACATACACCAGGGGTATTCAATTTCTTGGCTTAGGTCATTTCATTGAATCAAGGTTTGTTTTCCTTTTTCCCCGTAATGAAAAGGAGAGGTCTCCAGAGATTTTGGGAGAAAAATGGGAGTGGCTTCTAAAATTTGTTTCTTTTTTGTTTTTGCTTTGTTTTGAAATCCTGTAAGGAGTATTACAATTTGTTCTCTATTGTCTGACATTAACTTTTTTGGGGAGCTATCTAGTCCTCTCTGGTAAATGGGCAGATTTGCCCAATTTCCTGCTTATTGATACCTCACAAAAATTCTCTCATTGTCACCCTCTCACTTCTGTTGGTCTCTCTCTCTGTCACTCTCTCTCTCTGTTATCTGGCCTCTCTTTCTCCAGTGATGCCTTTCACCTTAAATTATTTCCAAAGTATAGATTAATTTTCATGTGGTGATGAGAGATGTCCTTTAACTCTTTCAGGGCTGATGTCGACTTTTGCCAAAAGGAGGAGTTGATGATGGTAATCAACTGTAAACTGTGACAAAACCAACTGTTATGTTTTAGTTGGACTCTCATTGTCTGAAGGAACATTAGATTCATTGGTTTGACCAAGATTTCTTGCGCTCACATAAGTAGCAAGCGCAAATAACAGCAAAAATGGGACTGACATCTGGTGAGAGATCAAAGCGAATGTGTAAAGCAAAATACTCCACAGATGAAAATTCTGCCTATTATTTCTGAACTGGACTATGACTTGTCGGACTGCGATTTTTATACAAGTGATTGAAAACGAATGTGAGGTTCCAGCTTCAGCTGATTGGTCCCCAGCTAATCGTGGTACTGACAATGTTCACCAGGTAGAACTGCCACTTAACAATGATAAGAGGTAGAAACCACATTGCAATGCACCACGACTGTGATCATTGCTGCTGCTGCCCCAGCCACACGAAGACAGCCTGGCAGCAAACCTGCTTCACATTCTTGGCAAACTGGCAGCCACAGCATGTAGCAACAGATGGGTTGCAGGGTTCAATGGCTGTACTCGAACTGTTTCAAGTTCAGGCATCTTTAACATCTTCTGGGATACCTGCCTACTAACACTAGCAGGGTGTTGCAAGTATGTAGATAGACTCACCTACTGTCCTTTAGTATCCGTAGGGAATTCTTTAGGCTTCCTTTCTTGCACTAGTGTTGTCCTGGAGAATTCCCATCTCAGACACCTTGTATGGGACTTTTCGTTTTTTGGTGGTGCCCCTTTGAGCACTCTACCAGGTCATAGTACTCTTCATTTGATACTATGTCTTATTCTTTCCCTGTCTATGGCCTTTTAAAGACCATAGCACAGTCCCATGGTGCTTTTGCTACACTTCTTCAATTTATGATAGCTGTCAGTTTTTTACAATTTTTTACACTATGTAATAACTTTGTTCAAATTTACATTTCAGAATGGATATAAAATATATTTCCAATGTGGGAAAACACATTCCTAAATGTAATATAAACACTCCAAAATGTTTGCTTATCCGATATGACCAAGCCATCTTTGGAAGATTAAGCACAATGCTACTAGTTTTGTGTTTTTTGTGAACATTTTGAGCAGTTTACTTCCACATTCAAGAGAGAAAATGTCTATTTTAGCAGAAGTGAAGGCAAAGATGAATATTTCAGTTACTATTTTTAGAAGTGTGTAAGGAATGAGATCTAGTTAGAATGTCAATAATCTATCAATTTATCTTGAAATACCTATTTCAACTGTCCAATAAATATAATTTCCTGTACATGGCCCCCAATTGTTTTAACCCTAGCTGATGTTGAAATGTTACATAGCATTATAGTGAATAATGGAGAAGAATTAACAAAAATATTTACATTATATTTGTGAGACACAAACTTTCATGCCATGATTCTTAACACATCAATTTATAATCTTTTAACATATTCTTAATAATGTTCCTTTTCTGTGGCCAATACATTATCATTCCAGTTTGGCATGTCCAGGTTTTATTAGGTAATGGAGGTGTGAGATTTTGGTGCAGTTATCATTTTTAACTTAAGGCTCATTGCGTTAGCAGATATCTTTGCAGGAATTTCATCTGTCTTTTCTCATTATTTAATAAATGCATTGAGATTCACTTAAAATGTGACCAGAAAGGCATTGCTTTGTGTTTGCTTTGTCTTCTCTTGTTTTATTGTATCATTGCCGTGGACTTACATGCTGCTAGTTTCATGAAGATTGTCCTTTGGATACTTTTTAAGGTACTCTACCACTTACTGTCTAAAACATTTTAAGCAACAGAATTACCAAGCTCATGCAGCCATTTTCTTGGTAAGCAGATATTCTCAGATCATTGTATAGGAAGTAATTTGGCTGCTACTTGCTGTTGACAGCCTTTGCTCACATTAGGTTGTAATATTATATAAAAGGTTAAAGTTATAATTGCTAGTCACCATATATTTTACTGCTTGCTTTGTTCAAATGACACTGGTAAACATCAGTTGACAAGCAGTGGACAACGGTAGATGGCCAAATTCCAGTTAACATTATTCCAGTTTTGTCCTCTTCGTTGTTGTAATTTTTAATCTTTTACTGTATATGGATGTATTATCACATATCATCTGCCTTAAAGGATGCAGTTCAAGTAGGAACTCTGCAGTATGAGTTATGTACAGTATATGTATGTATGAAGTGTGATGACTGTCAAATTGTAATTTGTGGTTAATTGTGTGATAAAGACTGTGTGTTGTTAGGGAAAACAAAATTTTAAGTAGATCATCGCAACAATCCAGAGAGACCACTTGCATTATGATATGTATTTATTAAGCAGCACAATGTGAAGATGCCTCAAAGCATTTTGTGTGACTTCCACTTTAAGATATGTAGCAGATGCCCAACAAATATGTTTCAGCTGGATATGTGCTGTGAAAGTGCTGACCTCTTGCTTGTGTAGTGAGTTTATTGGAATTTCTGTAGTGTGGTTTGTGGAGTAAGCTGTCATATCAAGGGGCTGAAGAATGAGTTGAAACTTCCTGTGGGACTGTCTTGTTTCATGTGCTGTGTCACTTTCCATGGGTTGGTCACTGCTCTTTCAGTAAGTGTACAAAGTAGATCGGGACGCTAAATAAGATATGAAAATGAACTGACTTGTCTATATTTAGTCATTTGAATAATTAATATAAAAGGAATTAATATAATTTACAGGAGTTCTGATTCTGTGAAGCACACATTTAACTTATATTACTGATACAATTTTTACCCAAAAATGCTAAGGTGATCTTAAGATGCTTTACCTCATGCCACAGGTGTTTGCTAGTCACTGTTGTATGAGGTAAAAGAAGCTGGTGAAGCTGTGCAGAGTGAAATGTGTTTTGTCAAGTAATTGACATATAGGATGTACCATTTAAAATTCAATAAAGTTCATAATAGCAAAATATCATCTAGCAAGATAATGACTATCAACAGTTTATTGCTCAGAATCGTGGTGTGGATGTCCAAGAAAAACTTCCAAATTTGTGAATTTATGGATTTGGACCATTTCTATAATATAGGCTCCCCTGAAGGGACAGTTGTTGGAGATTCAAAGCTGCATACACTGTAACTAGGCTTTGAAATGAATTGGTGTAATGGGCCTTTCAGAGTATGTAGGATCAGGACTCAGTTGAAAATTAATAGTCCTGATTTCTGAATTCCCTTGTGACAGTGGTCCATTGTACATTGCCAATCCAAGGCCTAGACAGAACCAATTGAACCACCATCTTCTAGATGTTCTATACTCAGTGACATTGCCTTCAGACTCACTCATTTAATTTTACTTGTGATGTTGTAAAACATGCAGCATTTCAGGCTAGTATAAATTTACCCAGTATATTTTAAAAAAGAGGAAAATAGCTATCAACACATAGTTAACTTGCAGTTACTAACCCCAGTGAAAACCTGCGGTATCAACTGTTTCCTAGTATGTCGTCCTCACTTGCTCATCATCTGGAGCACTTTGGAAAAACTAAAACTCTGCTTTCCATTTACCTGCTTAAATATGCCACAGATCAAGTCACTTGCCGCACAGACTAAGGTTAAGAAGGTATACAGTTATAGTATTTTCATACATTTGTATATCCATAAACTAACACATTTTTACTTTTCTAATCTGCACTTGCCACTGACAAGCTCTGAAGTCTGTGGATGTTGTAACAGGAGAGCACCCTCACGTCTCACGCAGTGCAGCTTCAAACCAATAACCAAGTTAAAAACTTCTTGCGTATTTAAAAAAAAAAAAAGTTCTTAAGGGAAGGGATGAGTATATAGAGAATAATTGGCTATCCAGTTACCTACTTATAAAGAACCAATAATCTTTCTCACTGCCTTAACCCCCTGGCCCACTTTAGAATTATTGGCCTGGTGGTGCTTCAAGCTGCATGAATTAAGAGCAGGGGTTTGGTCCCCCTTGGTGTTGCCATTTAGAGGGTCAGGATTGAAGTGCCCCCCTTTCAGCTGTTTGCATGGTGCAATCACCATCACGAGTCTGCATCAGGGTTAAGGGAGCAAGGCAACTTTCGAGAGGGGGGGGTGTGACCCCACCCATCACCCTCTAGATCCACCTTATCCCCTTTGGCCACCTCGCCTCCCTAATGTAGCGTTATTGGAGCATTGGGAGAAATAGAGCGGTTAAATCCTGCTTTGGGGACTAGCAGGCAGGTAGTGAGAAGACAATCATGTAGTTTAAAGTGCCATGCCTCAGACACCAGAAAAGGGCCTGGTTTAGGCCTTGAGATGTCCAAGACACTGAAAAACTATGGTTGTCTGATATATAAAACAACACTAAATAGTAAAATAAATGTTTTAATAATAATCCCTTCTATATTTTCTGATTTCTAAATCCTTGGTGATTTTATCAAAGCTGAAATAACAGAGCTTATCTCTGTCCATACACTACAAGGAGTATAAATCAAGTCCCTTGACACACTTATGTGTATTGAGAGTTTTTTTTCAGTCTTTTCTTCTTAGACAAAGAGCATTATGTTAATATTTTTCAAATATCAATTATTAGTGTGATTGCTGCACTTACAAATGTATATTGCATTGGTACCTTCGGTCCTTGTGACTGAATTTAATTTTCCTCAAGTTTCATTAAAGTTTACAAGTATGTAACAATGGAACTGATGTAGCTGATCACAGAGATACTGTACATGTTTGAGTTAGTGAAGTATGAGTCAACTTGCCTTTGTCCACCTTTTGAATGTATTCTTTTAAGAGCACAGTGGATAGCGTGGCTGTCTTACAACTCCAATAAACCAAGTTCAAATTGTAGGCCCAATCACTGCCTATGTAGAGTCTACATATCCCATGTCTGTGTAGTTTTTTTTCACAGGTAACTCCTTTTGTTTTTTCTCCCACATTTCAAAAGACATGCAAGTTAGGATAATTGGTGGGTCAAGTCCAGAATCACTTTAAAGATCTGGGGCCTCATGTATAAATGGTCCGTATGCACGTTTCATCGCACACTTTTTTAGATGTATAAAAACTAAACTGGCGTAAAGCCATGCACATTTTCACAGTAGCCCCCTACCTTATGTATGCACGTTTCTGCTCAGTTTTGTAAACTGGCAGCGCCCAGTGTCAAGGCAGTGCTACTGTTTCTGTGTCATTTACCTTTCTTTTTCATATTCGCATCAATGACACAGGACTTATCAAATACACTGAAATTAATTGCATATCATTTACAAATTTAATTAACTTGATTTTAATCATTCTTTAACAATATAATGATGCATGGGCTGGCCAAACTATTCCAACTACCATAGCTGCTTTAGCGTTGTTAGAAGACATCACAAATGGAAGAATTAGAAGAGTGCGTATTTATATTTGATATTGATGACTGGCTTCTAAGTTGATTTTGATTTCCCAGCTCTTGGAGCTGTGTGCTGAACTGGTGCTGGCTTTACAAAGGCAGACGTTGAGGAATTGTGCTCTACCTGTTCATTTGCAAGTTCTGTCTGCTTTTCTACGTGAACTTGCTGAAAGATTGGGTATTTCACAAACATCACCGAGTCGCGCCATACCAGCCGCATAGGATGGTATTATCCACTTGTCATCCATATATATAAGATTTCCTTACACTCTGGTTTAACTGTAAAACATCAAAGCACAATTTGCAGCAACGTCCTGTTTTTCAGATGTAATTGGAATGGTCAGCTACACGCACATTGCTGTTTCAACGGCGCTGGACAAGTTACATCATCCAGGGAAGAATCACCAAAAGAATGAGAATCATATTGTAAGGTTTCTAAACTCTTTTGGGGCTCCCCCCAATGGGATGACATGCCGAAGAGTGTCCCAAAGTGCAATCGCCACATCTATGGAAGGCAACTGCGGGCTTCCAGTGGTGGAGCAGTTCTCTGCGAAAACAAATCCAAAAAGATCGTGGTCGCACTATGAGGACCTGCCGTTGATAGGTAATGCAAGGAACATTGTTAATGCAGGGAACAGTATTACTTGGCCACTAACATAACCACGACCCTGCCTGATTGCTGTGTCTGTGTATAGGAGAGTGGTAGATCCCATTACAATAAATAACCATGCTGTTCCTGTTTCAAGCTGAATAAAGTTGGTTTGCTAAAGTACTGAGACTCAGCCTTGTGTTTTGGGGTGCAAGACCGGGACTCGCATGTCACATGGTACCAGGAGTTGGGGTCCTTGCACCAATGGATCCCTAAGAAATACAGCAAAACTCGGAGCAAGATAAGGCTCTGGCGGCCGTCACTGCCTTGGTGCGGCCATGAGATGTGCTGCCGATGATGGCTCCTTCAGACGACCCTGAGTGTTTCCTATTCTGCTTTGAACATATGGCAGCATTGATGCGCTGGGACAGGGGAGCCTGGGCAGCTATTTTAGCCCTGTTTTTAACCGGTGAAGTCCTCCAAGCCGTACAGAATCTCCCTCCCAAAAGGCTCGATTATGACTACCTGAAGCAACAGATCCTCCTCTGCACGGCTGTGAGCCCGGTGGTGAAGGGACGCCAGTTTCAGATGTGGCATATTGATCTGGATCGCCCTGTACGAGGACAGATCCAGGACTTAGTGGACCTGATTCAAAGCTGAGACCCTTTCGAGCGCATTGTGGAGAAGCTCACTATTGATGCAGTCCTGTCAGAGATAGACGTGAACCTTTGTGATGAAATGCTACGGAACGATGTCCGCTCGCTGCTGGATCTGACCCACAGACTAGAGGGGGCACAAGCCACCTGGAAAAAACGGGGCTGCCCAGGCTTAACCCAGATTTCGATCCAGTCAGCTTCAGGGTCGCCAGCACCATGAGTAGAAGATGTGAGAGTCTGCTTTTGCAGGGAACAGTATTATTTGGCCACTGACATGACCACAACTCTGCCCGATTGCTGTGTCTGTGTATAGGGGAGTGGTAGATCCCATTGCAATAAATAACTGTACTGTTCCTGTTTCAAACTGAATAAAGTTGGTTTTGCTAAAGTACTGAGACTCAGCCTTTTGTTTTGGGGTGCAAGACAGGAGGGGACTCACACGTTACAATATATAGCTGAAAACCTATAAAAATTGCAGCTGTGTACAGTCGCAGGTGCTTTTTCCAACTAGTGTGGCAAAAGGCAAACAGTCTTCCTAAGGATACTGAGTCACCTCAAAGTAAAGAGCAGAAAATTGATCCGTTGTGGTGCTTTGTGCCAGAGCTACACTATGAAAGCACCTTCAGAGAATGAATTTGCTTATGTAAACAGAAAGGATTTCTACTCTATTAATATGCTGCTCTATAGAGCAAAGAAAGTGTGTTTCAGTGTGAAAGCATGTACCCAAAGAGATTTACTATGATAAACCTGACCCTGACCTACCAAATGATCGGCTTCATTTAATTTGTGGTCAGTCTCACATAGTACAGCCCTTATATTCCTTAGTTCATTGGCCACATCTCTTACAGCATCCATCATTGCATTTTGTGACTCCAGAACAGCGTACATCAGCACCTACAGCTCTACCCTGACTCCTCCCAGAATTTTGCATATTTGAATATGCAAATCAATATAAATAGTCCCTTCTATTCAGTGATTGTTAACTCTTTGAGGGCTGAATATTTTTTCCAAAAATCTCAGTTTTCTACAAAGCACAAAAGGTTTCACACATAAAATGTCTGTTGCTGCACTTGTTTTGGCATCTCTGCCAGCAGCAGCGGCTGTGTGGGGCAGCTTGATGGCAAGCAGAAATATGCAGCAGGCCAGCCTGGCTGTCTTTGCACGGCGGTGGCAGTGTGACACAGTCTAGTTTGTACCTCTTGTCATCGTAATTGGAGGTCCTCCCAGGTGCATCAGCTACACGAGCATATTCAGCACTGCGATCAGTTGATGCTGGTACCTCATTTCTTTGCAGTGATCTGGAGTCTGACAAATCCGAGTCTGATTCAGCGATAATATGCAAAATGTCATCCACAGAGTGTTTCGCTTTGCGCATTCATTTTGGTCTCTCACCAGATCTCGATGCCACTTTAGAGGTAACTGGCTCTTCACTACTTACTCACGCACATGGAATCAAGGTCAAATCAATGAAAACTAACTTTCCTTCTAGCAAAGAGGGTCGAACTAAAACGTAACGGCGAGTTTTGTCTCAGCTGATTTATAGCTGATTACCCTCCTCTACCCCCAAATTTTGACAAAAGTCGACATCCGCCCTGAAAGAGTTAAAAGACAATGGTAAAATCATGTATAAAAAAGAAGAATTTCAAAAAAGAAGTAGTCAGATGTCAAAGTCGAGGTGAAAAGGTGTATTAGGGCCACCAAGAAGAAAAAATGATTAAAAAAATTGAAAAATATACAATATGAAAGCATAAGTACAATATACATTTACATATAGTGCAGATAGTGCAAATGGTTCCTGATGGGCTCAGATTGTGCAATATTACAGTTGTAGTGCAAGTTTACAGTGACATAATTGTAATTCTAAGTACAAACAGTTCTACCGGGAGCACCTCATGAATCGATTGAGTGTGTTTATAGCTCTTAGGATGAAACTGTTTCTGGGCCTCGTGGTCCATGCAGAAAAGGCTCTGAACCATTTGCTGGATGGGAGAAGTTCAAATAGACTGGCATGGGTGAGTGGAATCCATGCAGATGCTGGTGGCTTTCCTGAGGAAGCGTGTGCTATAAATGTCCTCCAGAGCTGTAAGCTGTATCCTCTGCTGTAAGATGTAATTCTCTGCACTCTCGACACAACTTGCGCAGCTGTGGTATCACACACAAATACAATAAACAGGTTAAAATACTCTGAGTGGTACACTGAGCGTGTAACCACACTAAAGCGGCTCTGGTATTTGTAATAGTTTTGCCATTCTGTTCACCATCATATTGTTACAAAGTAATTACAATCAAGTGCCTTAAATTTGTAAATGATATGCAATTAATTTCTGTGTATCTGATACAGCCTGCATCATGGGTGTTAATCTCAACTAGAAAGACCACAGAAACAGTAGCATTGCTTTGACACTGGGTGCTGGCAGTTTTGCAAAACTAAGCAGAAAAGTGCATATGCATAGTGTGAAGCTGATGTTAAAATGTACCTGGCTTTATGCCAAGTTTAATTTTTATGCATCACAAAGTGAGCATGTAAATGGGCGTACACAACATTTTTGTGTATAGGCACTGTTTATACATGATGCCCCATGAATGTAAGGTAGCTTATGGGCTGCCTCCTTTCTAGGCTGGACAATAGATTTCCACTTGTAGCTCATCTGTGGTCAACTTGAGTGTTTGGATTCAGACTGTTCTTTCCTACACTAATGATCTTTTTTTCTGTTATGTTACCTTGGCCCTCTTCTTTTGTGTGCTTTTGTTTTCAGTGAGGACTTCTGCACCATGGCTGTTCACTTTCAAATAACATTGCATTAGTGCAACAATGTTTTTTGATTGGTACTATTCAGGTCATAAAATGATTTCTTCAAAATGTTCCATATATTTGTCTTTCTTTTTTGCCCGGTGCTGCATTGACATCATGCACCAGACAGCTTGAGCTTTTTCAGTGCCAGCAGGAGCACGCAGGTGGCTGGTTGCTGTGTGCTATAACACGGTTGACTTGGCAGCGATCAACGCACATGTATTGTACAAGGCATGCACGGGGGCCACTGAGAAAAGAAGAGTGTTCATGGCTCACCTTGCAGAGGCACTTCGTCGTCGCTTCTTACAAGAAAAGGCGATGGATAAAGCAAAAGAGGATGCAACATCGACAAGCTTCTGTTCCAAGACAACTGCTTCCCCCAGGAAAGCAAACTCAGTCAGTGTCAGGCGTCCCTTCACTGTAATAGTAACCACAGCACAGAGAGAAGTGTGTACATTGCAACAGGTACACATGTCGTAAATGTAGAAAGGATGGTCCTTGCGTGTGTGTGAACTGTTAACATTTGAATCTGATGACTGCATACAGTGCAGAACTGACCTCTCTGTACTATTCTATCCTCTGCATGTCCTGGAGTGCAAAAAAAAACAGCACCATGCCCCAAAATGTGGAGGCTGCATGGGCAAGATCGAAAAAAATAAAAAAAACGCGGCCCTGATTACAAGTGCAAGAAGGCATGCGAATGAATATGAATAATATGAATAATGTTGTATCAGTGCCACAATGTTTTCCAAAATGTACTATACAGGTCATAAAATGAATTATTCCAAATATCATATATACATATATACACTGTTTTTTTGTCAGTGCGGCTTTGACATCATTGACCATAAGGTGCACACTAATTCATCGTGAGCAGGAACACTCAATAAAACTGAATAAAAAAAATTCAAGTGATGGTGAGATACGAAGAGGGCAGATTCCCCAGCGTTTGTGTATCAGCTTTTATCCCTCCAGATCAGAGGATTTCCAGTTCCATTGTCTCAAAATACCACTCACTTGTACAGGTATTCCCAGTTTTAGCTAAAAAGTAACCGCGTCAGATCTGGGCCGGGGGTGAGTGTTGTATTGTGATCGCGACTAAGAGAATAAAAGTGAAAAAAAAAAAAAAAACGCTAACTTTTACAAGTACTATAAATTTACACCAGCTGTTACAGACACAAATCACATGTATGTTTTTATTGTATAATATTAACAATAAGAGCAGCTCATTACTCAAAACGGTAAATTTGCCGGGCAGCTGGTTTCAAACTCACGACCCATGGATTATAAATCAGCAGTTCTAACCACTGCACCACAGAAGCTGTCATATTGTACTTGCATCTTTTGTGAAAGTGTTTATTTGATATTTGGCCATCAGCCTTCACCCATTATATAGTTCATGTCTACATTTTGTCTTTTATTACTAAAACATGAAAAACGTTTAAATAGATTGTTGTAGACACAGAACACACATCACATTATTTACCCTTACAATTCTGGGTAGCTCACTCCCAGATAATCGATCAAGGCAGGAACTGGGAGAACGTCTTGCCCATTCTGAGGCTGTGGGGGGATAGTATAGCAGGCTGCTTGGGCTTATTGACACATTTAGAAGACAAAAGACGCTAACGGAGAGGTGAGAAGAGATTTAAGGTGGGCCAGATTTACGAGTTTTTTTGTTGGCTCTGGTAATTCTAGTGTTAAAAAATGTATAGAAAACAATTAACTTTAGACAACTGCATATATACAATGTTTGTGAAGAAATAATTTTGACTTGAAAAATGCTGAACTTATGCTCTTTAGAGATTCTAGACCAGGCATTATATAATTGGAGTTTGTATCTTCTCCCCATGTTGTGAGATTTCTTTTTCTTCTCACATCCTAAATGCATGTTAACATGACCGATGACTCTAAACTGGGCCATTGTGAAGGAGGGAGGATATATGACTATGCCTTAGAACAGACTGGCATCTCATTTAGAGCTCATGCCTTGAGCCTGAGGTACCCCCTGACTTCTCAAAATGCAGTATTGGATCATGGATGGATGGAACAGAGGGATCTTCACATGTTTCTTTTACAAATCAACTTATGATATGGTACTATATGTATCAGATCCACAAAATACTGTGCCTGCAGTCCTAAAAACACTAAGAGAATTTCAAAACATTTCTGGCCTCAGAATCAATTTGCATAAAAGTGTGCTCTTCCCAGTGAATTCTCGAGCATATAATATTAGATTGGACACCTTCCCTTTTGTCATCGCAGATCAGTTTAAATACCTAGAGGTAAGCATCACAACTAAACATAAAGCTCTTTATCAACAAAAGTTTGCTGTCTGTATGGAAAAAATTAAGCAAGACTTGCATAAATGGTCAACCCTTCATCTCATTTTAGCTGGAAGAATTAACATTGCTAAGATGAACATCCTTCCTAAGCTTCTTTTGCTATTTCAGAACATTCCAATATACATCAATAGATCATTTTTTAAGAAATTAGATTCAACCATAACCTCATTTATTTGGAATTTAAAACATCCACGTATCCAAAGGGCGACCCCACAAAGACCTAAGGTGGAAGGTGGCATGGCTCTTCCTAACTTTCAATTTTATTACTGGGCAGCAAACATACAAACTATAAAAACATGGACATGGACACAAATAGATGAACATACACAGGCTTGGTCCGCAATAGAAATTAAATCCTGCAGTACTTATTTATAGTCCTTGCTTTGCACCCCAATAAATACAAGTTATCACCAATATACTAACAATTGTGCTTCACTTACTCAGAATATGGAACCAATGTAGGAAGTATTTTAAGATACAGAAGCTTTTATCTGTGGCACCTCTGCACGTGAAGCACCTTTTTCCCACCCTCTCAAACGTATGCAATTTTTAATTCCTGGAAAGGAGTGGAAAGTAGCAGTGCACAGAATTCTCTCGAGCTCCTTATGCGCAAAACATAAAATTATTCGACTCAAAATGATATATTGAGCGCATCTCTCTCGTTTAACATTGTCTAAAATGTTTCCAGGGCAAGATCCAACCTGTGAACGCTGCAATCAAGTTCCGGCCTCACTAGGCCACATGTTTTGGGTGTGCACCAAATTAACGTCATATTGAACCAAAATCTTTAAATGCCTTTCAGGCAGCCTCTGTGTCACAATCCGTCCTAACCCACTAACAGCCGTGTTTGGTATACTTCCAGATGGGCTTAAAGTGGAGAAGGACAAACTGTAATTGCCTTTACTACACTACTTATCTTGCTCAACTGGAAGAATCCTAACTCTCCTATTCTAAGTCAGTGGGTAACTGATGTTATATACTATTTGAAACTGGAAAAAATCAAATTCTCACTTAGAGGATCTGTACAAAACTTTTTGAAAACCTGGCAGGATCTAATCAATAACATTTTAGAATAAGCATTTAAATTGAGGAAGCAGGTTCTACCCCCTGTTTTACTCCATTTATCTTTATTCATATATTAATTTATCTATTTACTTATTTTTACTAGCATAAAGTTTTACACTGCTGGCCTAGCTCTCTTTCTCAGGGGTATGGGGGTTGACTTGTTTCAATCCTTTTTTTTTTTGTAAAACTTGAGTTATTTGTATGGAATGTTATTTGATTTTAATAAAATCAATAAAATTATTAAAAAAAACAAAAAAATTAACAAATCAACTCTTATTCAATATATCCCACTTCAATATTAAACACTGCAGGCAGAAGAAGTGACTTAATTGGAGTCAAACAGTAACTAGCAGATGATCTTGTGATTTAAAGTGTCATGCCAGGCCAAATGAAGCCCCAGATACTGTAAAAAACGATGGTTTTCTGATATATAAAACAGCACTTATTTTATAAAATCATTGTTTTATTTTTCTAAGTAGAACAAAATGTACATATATTTTGAAATGACAATAGGATCCTTCTAGATTTTACAATTTCAAAATCCTTGGTGATTTCATCAAAGCTGAAACACCAAAGCGTATCTGTGTCCATACACTGTGATAGATAGATAGATAGATAGATAGATAGATACTTTATTAATCCCAATGGGAAATTCACAGTGAACTGAGTCCCTTGACACACTGTTCTACTCTGATTGATTTATTTATAGTATTCAACTGAGTAAATGAGCATTCTGTACAGTGGTTAGTTAATGTAAGAAAAATAGGCAATGTGGTGTCTACATTTGAAAAAGCACATTGCAGTTGTCTTTCACAAGGGGGCCATGAAAATCTATGGAACTGAATTTCATTTTCTAAGTTTCTTTAATCTTTGCAGTATTTAACAGTTTGATTCCAGTAGTTCTTCTCAGAGGTGCATGTTTGAGTCAAAGGAGTATGATTCAACATGTTTGTGGTTTCTTAAATAAATTCTTTCAAGAGCACAGCAAACAATGTGAGTGCCTCACAGCTCTAGAAGGCTGGATTCAAATTCCAGGCTGAACACTGACTTTGTAAGCTTTACGCACTGTCTGTGTGAGTTTTACTTCTTGCATCTGTTTTGCGCTCCATCATCCCAAAGACATGCCGGTTAGCCTAATTATTAACTTTAAACTGGGCCCACATCAGATAGTGTAGGAATGACTGTCATTTGTGATGGACACTTGTTCTGATCAGAATTGGTTTCTGCCTAGATCCTAAGAGGACAGACTTTGGCACTAGCATCCTGAGTTGGCAGGAGAAGATTTAATAAAGGGAAAGAGGAAAGAATTCCATGCATTTATCATTAAAAATATCATTTTTGGGGAGACCCTAGTTTTCTAGTGGCATAAAACGCATTCTTTGTCTGCTTGTTGGATAATCCAGAACCGTTTTGGTTCATCTGTTGCTCATTAAACTTTCGTGTGTATAAATAATAATCACCTCAGGAATAGAAGCAAGTGCCTCCTGAGGAGAGACATTGTAGAAAAGGTGCGTTAAGTTTTTAATAATGTTATCGTTATAAACCAAACGGTTTGTCACGTGATCGTTGACCAGATTTTATTTGCAGGTCAGTGCAACTATGGGTCCTGGATCGGAAATCATCTTGTTCCACGCACATTTAACGTTTATAGTTCTTCACAATTCGACAGTTGCCCACTTATTTCATAATACTGCTGCAATACGGTAAAGGTCTGTCTAAGCGGCACAGTTCAGTTATTCACTGAACATGCGGATTACAAATATAAATCGATCTGAGCAGCAAAGGTGACACCGAGTAAAATACTAATACATTTAACTGATTTGTTATGCAAAACAATGTACCAGGATCACAAAAAAGACGCTCCCCGAGCTACATTAAGAAAAGCAATCTTTTAACACCTTGGGTTTAGACAGGGGATCTAACGACCGCAGAGACGTTGGATTTTGTAGAAAACTTCGTATAACCTTGGCCGAGCCATTTCTCTCACAAGACGCAAGTTGCAGTTACCTGTTTTGCGCCACAAAGTGCTGTTCTTTCTTCGAGCCAGCACTGGATACCTGAAACTCGTATAATCGACTGTGATTGCCCATCATGCTTCTGATTGCTGGTTTGATTGCTGGTTTGAAGTTTCTAATATGTCCCAATTGAAGAATGTTTCCTAACTTCATACTTACTTGTTTGATTGAAGTTACGGTAATTAAGTAGTTAGTTGCAAAATGCGCGATTCCAAAGGACAGTGTGCATAGTCGGCTTTTAATCCACAGTGTCTACCCTGTTAAATACCTAATGCATCACGAAGGAGTTCCAGCGCCACTCTGTGGACAGTTTATGGTAGATCGCCCCACTCCATGGATAAATAGGAAAGTCTGTCAAGTCCTGTTCTCTTTAAAAACAAAAAAAGAGGCCTTTTAAAAAATATAAATGAAATTGGCGTTAGAAATGTTTCTACAACACTATGGCCTCTTTTAAATAAAAAAAACTTGGGTTGGACACGTTAATATCTTTGTTAAGTAAAGGAAAGCAAAGCCATGTAATGCATCTGCACTAGGAAAAGTGCATAGGAAGACAAGCTAAGATATTAAATGGAGACCAATGTGTAGACTTAAACAATAATTATAAGGTTAGGCTGATTAAATCTAGCAGTGATCCTTGAAGCAGCAGTTCTTAATTTAACTAACAAACAGAACAAATTGAACAGCCCAAGATAAAAGCATTCCAGGAGTCCGTTCTGTTCTGAGATAAATGTAAGAATTAAATTCTTTGTTTAATGCAAAATGTGGAGTTTGCACATTTTTGTTGTGTCTCAGTGGGTTCTCCATTGAATACTCTAGTTTTCCTCCCACATACCCAAAGAAGTGCTGGTTATGTTAATTAGCAGTTCCAAAATGGCATTGTGTGAATGTTCGAATGAGCATGGAGTAGGCTCAGTGCTCCCCATAGTCCTGAACTGTTTGAGAATGTTATGTTATGTCTTCACAGTGTGTTAGTACTTTGGTGTATTTAGTTAGTGCTGCAACCTGACACATCCATGGACCTAGTCTACATGTTATGTTTTGTTATTTAATCCTGTTAAAATCCCTGATTTTTTTTTTTTTTTGTTGTTGTTCATTTCACCTTATACAATTTCTTGTATTAGGAATTTGTTGGTTTTCGCATACCCCTTGGGGTCAGAGCGCAGGGTCAGCCATTGTAATTACAAGTTAAGGGTCTTGCTCAAGGGCCCAGCAGAGTAGGATCTCTTTTGGCAGTGACAGGGATTCGAACCGGCAACCTTCTGGATACCAGCGCAGATCCTTAGCCTCAGAGCCACCACTCCACCTGATGTTAACTATTGAAGCTTTAAATTCCAACACCCAGGTTACCTATGGCCACTGTTAACTATGCATAAATGTGTTTTATGCCACACATCATCTCACACTGTACTTTTTACTAACTCACATCCCAGCAACACCACACTCAGTGAATGCTCATTAACGTTTATGGCTTTCTGTGTGGAATTCTCCCTCAAATTCTGTTAGTAATGCTCCACCAATTTGTTATGCTCAGTTCATGCCTGAAATGCTTATTTCTTTTCTTACTGTCTTGCATCAGTTCATTCATTTACTAAATCCACTGTTGTAGGGCCTGTGCCCAACCTAACAACATTCTTCACAAGGTATGAATCATATGTAGACAAACTGTTAATATAATAAAGTAATACTGTCTCTCCATCTCATTATCCATCCATCCATTGTCCAACCCGCTGAATCCGAACACAGGGTCACGGGGGTCTGCTGGAGCCAATCCCAGCCAACACAGGGCACAAGGCAGGAACCAATCCTGGGCAGGGTGCCAACTCACCGCAGGACACACACAAATACACCCACACACCAAGCACACACTAGGGCCAATTTAGAATCGCCAATCCACCTAACCTGCATGTCTTTGGACTGTGGGAGGAAACCGGAGCGCCCGGAGGAAACCCACACAGACACGGGGAGAACATGCAAACTCCACACAGGGAGGACCCGGGAAGCGAACCCAGGTCCCCAGATCTCCCAACTGCGAGGCAGCAGCGCTACCCACTGCGCCACCGTGCCGCCCCCATCTCATTATTTTGTAAGCAAATTTCACTTGAATTATTAGCCTGGATGGATATTATTTTTAACTTTAATTTTAAAATTAACTTTTTTGTGAAGTCAGTTAAATATGTAAAGTGCCTTATAATAATGCGTAGCAGCATTTCTGTAAGACGTTGAGGAAAACGGGTAATTACCTTCTCTAGGTAATTTACCTTATCAATACATTGTTCATGATAACCTTCAACTCTGTCTTCCTAAAGAATTTTATTCCAATTTCTGTATAAAATACTGAGAGTAATTTGTTATCCATAAAAATATTGATTTTTGTAGTATGTGAAACTATTGTCATGCCATGTGTTCCAAGCCTGTTTTTGGTTATTAACTTTTTGTTTGTTCGAGGTTAATTGTCATTGTTTGTAGGGGAGCATATACAATATAAATGTTCCAAAAGGCTATATGCACACTCTTCCGGATTCCGCATCAGCCTGTTGCTTCACTTCCAGTTCTGAAATCAAAATGGAGCAGCTATTGCGTTTTTCACCCGATTTCTTCAAGACATACCCAGACTTATGGTAAATGATGGAAGTCGCATTATTCAAACATTGTGCCAAACCTTAGGTGCTAAAAAGGAGAAGAGCTTCATATTATATGTTTCAAGCTATATCCACAATTAAAAAGGTAAGATCCAGACAAATATGTGATTACATTAGGTTTCTTTTAAAAATAAAAAACAAAATTTAATTAGTCATTAAACTTTATTCAGGGCGGCACGGTGGCGCAGTGGGTAGCGCTGCTGCCTCGCAGTTGGGAGACCTGGGGACCCGGGTTCGCTTCCCGGGTCCTCCCTGCGTGGAGTTTGCATGTTCTCCCCGTGTCTGCGTGGGTTTCCTCCGGGCGCTCCAGTTTCCTCCCACAGTCCAAAGACATACAGGTTATGTGGATTGGCGATTCTAAATTGGCCCTAGTGTGTGCTTGGTGTGTGGGTGTGTTTGTGTGTGTCCTGCGGTGGGTTGGCACCCTGCCCGGGATTGGTTCCTGCCTTGTGCCCTGTGTTGGCTGGGATTGGCTCCAGCAGACCCCCGTGACCCTGTGTTCGGATTCAGCGGGTTGAAAAATGGATAGATGGATGGATAAACTTTATTCAGAGACAGGTGAATATTTACAGTATGTAAGCTAAATACATAATACACATGAGTGTGCTGGACATCTTACCTTGTAAAAACGTGAATGTCTGAGCCAGCAAAACAATGAATGCCAAACTGTTGCTTCATTGTAAGGGTCTCAATTTGTTTCCTCAGCTGGAGAATCTCCTATCTGAGAGACATGATTTTGTCAAGCACAATGTCAACAGCTGCTAGATCTAGAGCTGAAGCGTAGTCGTGGTCCTTGAGGATTGTATCATCCTCCTGCTTGCCTGGTGTGTCATCCTCTGCCAGTCTCCCAAACCCCCAGTCTTGGAAATGGAATGGAGAAATTGCGTGCTCAAACAACACAGGAACTGCTCCCTTCTTCAACAGTCGCCACCCTGTTTCAGACCTTGGTTTGCGAAAATCCTCTTTTGTTTTTTTTTTTAAATGCTGACTACAAATTTGGGTATGAGGACTAACCGTAAAGGTTTCTTTCTGGACAGAATGATCCATTTAGATCGGGTTTCTGCATCAGAGGGAACTTGCTGTACTTACTAGAAGCTCGACATAAAGGTACATTCATGCCACTAAACAAAAATCACAACTGCAGTATGGGCAACAAAAATTACTGAGCTGGCAGAGACTTCACCAGAAGTACAGCAGCACCACCATGCACATGTAGTCTATTTAGTGATGATCCTTTAAGGCTATAGCTCCATATTCTCAGCATTTTTGAAATTTTCTATTTAATTGCTCGTTTGCACTTTCCGACCTTCTTCCAGTCAAGGCTATGAAGTGCAAGCCAGTGAAGACATGCAAAAAGTACAGGAGCATTTTACCTCTTGAAGATATCTACAGTAATTAAAGAAATCCAAAGAAAATTGGGAGTGTATTGCTCATAAGACGTACCATTAAGTGACATCTTGATCTTCACTCATAGTAATTTTAATACGATGTACAAACAGTACATGCTTTTGCATACCTCACTAGATATCATCAAAATAAGGTCAGAATTAACCTCAATGTTGGAACAGTGTGCATGCTCAATGTAAAAATACCTGTTGTGGCCCAACTATAATTTTTCCTGCTAAAACATAAATAATAACGTTTTTTAAATAAATATTGATTGTCTTTGATTTAGTTCAAGTGTAACAATAAGGAAAAATTTGTGAATTTGTCAAATTGCAACAGAATTTCACGTGTTCTGCTTAAACAGAAAATTCTATATTACAAGACTTGTAATTCTGATTTGTTGTACTATGTTATTTTATGATTAGGGCTAAAAAAATAACATTTAAAAAATTCTGTAGTTATTTTTGCATTCTTTTCCTGATGCCATTTTGTCTTTCACAAATGCCATTTTTGTTGCTTTGTTGGGGTGGTTGTTTTTAGCAGGTTGCAATTTGTGACTTACTGGGCTTACTTACCTTTACTTTAAAGGTCTGCATAATTAATTTCTGGTATCCAATATCATGGTTAAACCCCCTCAAATCCTAAACAGAGTGTACCTCCTGACTTCCAAAGCTGTTCTCCCCAAAGGAGCTAATCAAATGTGCATATCCTGTGACATTTAGCATCCTTTGTATTATACATCAGTGATACTATGTGTCATGGATTAATGGGTCATTTGTGACTTTCTCAACACACTAATTTTGAAAGAGTACCTTGCACTTTGTTTTTACCAAACATCCTTACAAAATGGTTAAGATTAGAGGTGTAAGAGGGTTATCTGACTCATGAATACTGACAACTGTTGAGTAGATGAGACTTTGTTAACCATGTAACATTAACTTCTGATTTACGGAGCTCTGTAGGTCTGCAGCTACACCCTTCCCCCAAATCTTATTGATTAGTTTTCCCAGGTACAGGAAAGTTAGCTTCATATTTTGACTTTAATTTAGGATTTAGTTTGTATTTGTTAACAGTGCATTTTGACTTTTTTTTTTGACCTTTTCCTGTTTTCTTTTGACTACATTTAATCTTCTGGTCCCCTTCCATTGTTAAACCTGTCATCTCTGTCCTTGCCAACATTAGAGTTATACTATGGGGCATGCATCATCTACACAGTTTGGAGTTGGATCGAGCCTCCTGCAAACCCACTATCATGGCTCTTTACTGAATTTAGATTAGTTTCTCATTCTTTTCTCCTCTTCAGCTTTCTGAAACATTAAAATCTTAAATCTCAATCTTTGGACATCATACTTTTTATGCTTTTGGTATGTGATGTTGGATAGAAATACATTTGAGCATTTATCTGAACTGACATGCTCATGCTGCAAACATCTATAACAGTTCCTCTCAAATCAGTGGATGCTCCATGTTTTTTTTCCCTCAATTTGTGTAAATATTAGCATACTTTGACTTATTTTGACAACTCAGAGCCAGGGATGTTCCAATTGCTGAGATTTATGATTCCCATTACATTTTCTTCTTCTAATCTCAAAACATTCATCTGAAGTCAGCCCTTTTGGTAAATGGTCTTCTTCTTCTTCTTATCTTTCCTCCCACATTCATTTTATTTTTTGTTGTTTTCTTCTGCCTGTTGATATGTTGTATGCTGGACTGCTTAAAGCAGCCTGCAAGTCTTTACCTATACGTTTAGTTTTGGCAATGTGAGTCCAACTCGGTTCTGGAATAATATTTAAATACTTGATGCTTTTACCCAAAAATCCCAATCACCAATTTATACTGTACTGTCAGATTTGGATTATATTGTGAATGTTTTATTGTCTGTAAACATTTTGCTGTGGGACTTTAAATTTTCTCAAATACCCCTTGTATATTTTTGTACATTTTTTTATGCTTCTTTGTATCTAACTTAGTTTCCCTAGTCTTCTCTACCATTCCTGTCTTTCCTCATATATTTCTTCTCTTAGACTTGTCTTGATCTTATTCTCACCAGAGGATTTCCACCATGGACACCATTGCTACTATGACAGGTCTGGCTTCTTTCTGGAAAGTACCTGTCTCCTTTCCTGCCTGTTTTTGAAAGTCTTTTAAATTCAGAATTTCTTGAGCTGTCTGTGACATGTATTAATGGGTCATCCAGCTCCATTATTAACAAAATGGAATCTGGTGCTCAACTTATGGGACACTAATTGGACAGTGAGCTTTAATGTGAAGATTTGAATTTGTTTTGTTTACCCTCTAGCTTTTATTTTGCTTAGTCATTACTCATTGCTGTTCAGGCACTGTCTTAATTCACCCTCCTTTGTAACATCTTGAGTATGAGTGTGCAGAGAAGGTGCTGGAGAAGGTGTTCCTTTATTTTATCTATTTTTCTTTCAAATTTGTGATTGTTTTCTCTTTCTTGTATTAGTCATACCTAATAAAAATTGGATCACAAACACAAACATAATACAGTTCAGTGGTGGCACCAGGGAGTAATTTAATGTTATTTATGACCCCCTGCTAACTTTTATTGTTCACAGACCACCTGCCTGTTAAAGTACACATTCAGGGATTCCTAAGTATGTCTGTGACTTCAGAAGTGATCATGGATATGACCCCACAAGAGGTTTTGGAGTGGGGTTTAAAAACATTTCTTTCAGATTTCTAGCAATCTTGTATGTATAATGATCTGGTAATTTGTTTGGTATTATTTTCACTGTATTTGTGCATTTTTAATGTATTTTATCAAATTTTAACTATTTACTTCTATAGTGATTTGGAATTTATACATTAATTAAGTTATCAAAGTATTTTACCTTGAGTCTCCTATTGCAAGGCCTTTGGGAACTATTGCTGAGCCCATCCACACACGTAATACTTTGCAGTGACCATGTAATATCAGCTCAAGTGTTTATTTTGTTTTAGGTAAACCCTGGATTTGATTTTAGCTTTTTTGCAAATTTGGATTTGATTTCTAATTTTATCGCCCCCTCAGCCATGATTCCGCAATACAGCAATGATTACCTCGTATTTTCATCTATGAGATCACAACACGTTGTGGCATGCATGTTTGTATCCACTAAATGCTTTCACTGCTCCATGCTGCTTTAAAAATATTAAAAGCCTTAGTAAAGGTCAGATGATACTTTATACAGTACTAGGCATTCACTACCACTTGGAAAAAATGATAAATGATCTTCAGCTAGGAGCCTTCAGTGCTATTACGAAACCAAACACATATAGTTGTAGTAGTTATCATTTTTCCTGCCTGCTTACCTACTGAATTATTACTTTGATGTAGATTGTAAGCATTTAATATTACAATTTATTTTTATCATGCAATTTTGAATTAGATTAAGAATATCTGAAAATGAATGGATGGATGTGATTACATTTTAAAGCTATTTTCATATAATGATCTGATATGTCATATTTTATTCTTTAGAATATGACGAGAAATTTTACCTGCCTCATCAGCTGCATAGTGGTTGCTGCAGTCACCTTGGATTCAGGTCATAACTACAGTGCTAAAATGAGAACACAATAGATAGATAGATAGGTACTTAGTTTTGATTCATTGCTTTATAGTAGGTATCATGGATGGCACCATACTTGGTTTGAAAAGATTGTATTACAGTGACATGATGAACTTGGCTCCAGAAAATGACACAAGCTATGCTGTCTGTTCTGAGTTGATAAAGAAGATTTTAATTATTTACTTTACATGTTTATCATGGCTACTTTTTGGAGGTCTAGCTAACCAGCGATTGTCCAGACCTGCACAACAGTTCACATACTCATATTTAATTGTAAAATATGAATCTATTCCTAAGTGTAATAAGACAGGAGAACAGTATTTTGTATCTACTGATAAGCAAAATGATTCACATGATACTGAATTTACAAAAAAACATATTTTGTTTTACAAAATAATATGCAAAATAAGTGGTGTTTTGTGGTTAGTGAAATTTGTATATATATTTTCACCACATTAGCAATCTGTCTTACCATGTGCATAAGTATGGAAAATTTTTTTCTGGTGTACAGCCTGGAAACAGCGATGTAGATAACATGTACCTGGAAAAGTTTCAGAGGTGCTTGTCCACTGCTAAAATCTGTTGGCTTGGGTGTGTGACCACAGACAGTACTTCAGAAAGATCCTGGCTTGTATCAGTTTGCACATTTGTGGGAAGTTAGTGCAGATGTTGTTACTTCTGATTCCAAATGAGAAGTGTAAGGCTGAATCAGCACCGTGATTGTGTAGACAGGCAAGGCATAAGGCACATGAATACATGCAGCGTCTTGGCTAAACTGAAGCAAAACCCTTTCCAACTGCCTTTTAATTTCCATCTGCTTTCTTCAAATACACTGCTGACAAAATGGGGGAGAACAACTACTAGATGTTATTAGCAAAAGACTTAGAGGTGTGCATGTTTTTTTGGGACAGAAGCTATACCAAATAAGTTTATAAATAGAATGTGGATTGCAATCAAAATCCAGTGGTGTTAACTGTTATTGTGGTCAAGCAACAATTGGCAGGATTTGTGACATGAATAGTGGTGCTTCCTGGGAGCAACCATGCAATGCTTTCTTTTGACCTATTAACTACCCATTGAAATTCAAAAATGACAGTGTGACACAGTTAAGGATAAATTACAAAAATATAGATGTCTTTCTCAGACATTTATATAAGTGTGTTAAATAACATTCACATTGAAATGATGCTTTTAAATTTGACTTTTTAAATATTGAAGTCCGATCAGCAGAAAAGCTAAGGCAAAAAAAAAAAAAAAATCCAAGGCAAACTAAATGTACTAAGGAGAACATGGGGGTTTTCTGATTCTTTACAAGAGTTCATGGCGCCACATGGAAGAATCTGTGGAAGACTGGACTGGTGACAACTGTGCTGGAGAGGGGGCAAAAGAAGGAGATTGTGGTTTTGGCCATAAAATAAAACTTATGGGGCAATATTCATTGCTTTCCAGTCTAGAAAACCTAATTTTAGTAAATTTTACATTCGAAAATTGTGGAATTTCATGAAAAATGAAATTCTGCCGTTTTGCTTATTTGTAGTCAGAAATAACATTAAATCTTCTGGAAAGACAGTGAAATTGGCTGCCATATGCAAATAAAAGAGTTAAACCTTCAGGAAGCACTGGATTTTGAAGTCTGATAATTATTTAGGTGGATAATACAAGAGAAGTCGACATGAACAGGAGAGAAGCCATACCTGTTAATCAGCAAATTATAAACTATTATCATTACTATGTGAAATTATTACACATTAAATATTTGGTGTAATTTATAGTATATTTATCATTATATCTATTAAATAAATGGGCAAAAATTTCAACTTAAATACCTGTCTTTTAATTAAATGTGTTTGAACCATATCAAGTTAACAATCATTTAGGTGTGTTTTCAAACTACTTTATGAATACATTTATGTAGTCATTAAATTTATTGCATATTGCACTTAGGTTTACCATTTTGGCTGACAAACTAATTATAAGGAGTATATGTAAAATAAGTATTATTAGAAAATTTTGTGTGTTATGAACACTGAAGAAGTTGCTTGTGTTCGTATTGTTATTATTAAGAACATAAAAATGGAGGCATGAGATTCATAGTCTGAATACTTTATAAAGTCAGAGCCAAATATATAGCTTGAGCCATGCACTGAAATCAAAAAACTAACCAGAAATCATTGCCAAAAATAAATGAGGCACAGTCCTAACTCTAACTGGCAATACTTACCTCTAAGTGAACTAGAAAAAATGTAGTTTAAATTTTTTAACTTAGAAACAGCGCCAACATTTGGATAACTTGGACATCTGTGTCACCATCTTTTTTAGGTACAATGTGATAAAATAATATGAACATCATATAACCAACAATGGGCATAGCAAACTGTAAAGAACTGAGCTATGGTTGTGCAAGTGATCAACACAAAATGACGAGGATATTATTATAAAATGAAGCAAATGGCATAGCCTAAATAGCAATAAAAATAAACAATGAGAAATTCATAAACAAAAATTTAAAAAATTAAGCAAAACAATTCTGATTTGTTAATTGAATGGCCAGACAGCATCTGCTTGATATATGGCCTTTTCCATGGCAAATCTTTACTTTATTGATTGAGCCTTTTGGTCACTCTTATATTTATTTCTTATCCTCCTTTGCTTTTCTATGATTTTTGCTTTTGCATCTCTCTGGTGTTTTCTTTTTTGAGAGTTAAATTATCATAGACCCATGTACATCTGTACCATACACACAGTTGTACAAAGGAAAGTCTTGTGGAGTCATCCATAAAGCCACTCACAAACATATTTTTATTAGGCTAGAAAGAGGCCCTGTAAGAGTTTTTTGTGCCTCATGCTGTTTTCTTGTCACATCTCTAGGCTGCTGTGAAAAACAAATTGACCAGGTTTCACATTGTGTGTGAATACTGTATAACTTTTTTTGTGTGATTGATGGCTGAGGCTGCAGTTTCACATTATAAGCAACAGGACTTCATATATCCCTGTTTGGGCTCACTGTAATATGTGCACTTACTGCTGCAGGGTGTCTTTCAAGCTCCTTACATGTTGAAGAAAGAAAAGTTTATAAAAACAAAAATAAGATTAACTAATACTAAGTAACAAAGGTCCGAAAAAATAAAAATAAACTCCAGATGGACTAGAAAAAACTAAATAAACAAAAACAGAAGAGATTCAAAACGGGTAATGAAACCTGTCCCAAAAAGAAAACACCCAACTATCAATGAAATAAAAAGTAAAAAGCTTTGTTTATCCACCAGGCAGTATCATTATCTAAATATGGTTAGAAAAGATACATTCAAAGACTGATAATAAACAAAAGCAAAAATAAAAAAGCTAAAAGAAATAAAGAGAAGTTCAGTAAAACAAAGCAAATAATTTTTTACCACCAAATAACTCGCTGCTAAGGACAGAGCTATAACTTCTGGGTTAGGACTGCCTAATTAAATCAGTCACTCTAGTTACCAGAAGTAACTGAGATGTAGACATAATTAGTGTGGGATATGAAGGGCCAAAGACATAATCCAGACCAAAGCCTGGCACATACCTGCTGCCACATGTCAGTTTTGGGAGCTCAGGCCAGTTTTCTACCAGTCATAATGACTACTTCTTAAAATAATACCCCTTTGAGTATCACCTTCTGGATCACCTTCTGTACTTTCATGCCTTACTGCCCACTGACAACCCTTCCTTATCCATTCAGTCATTTCAAAGTTTTCTCCATTCACCACTGTGCTTAGTTAAGTCACTTGCAAACCTTTGCATCAAGATCTTATGTTACACTCGGGCTTTCTCCTGCAGCCTTGTCAATACCATTTTGAAATAGAATGGTCCATGTCCAATCTAAAGGTCCTTGTGACCTCATATTAAAATATCCATAATTCTGGATGGAGTCGGGGTGGGGCTTTAGGTACATGCTTATACGTTAAATATCACATTTGTTGGGGTTTGTAAAAGGGAAGTGCGTGGAACTTGGCATATGCACAGATTTAGGCATGCTGGATTTTTTCTGTGTACACACATTTCCATTTCTGTCCTTAAGCCATGTTTTAGTGTGAATTCTATGTATGGCATTATACATGAGGCCCCTGGTAACCCATTGAAACATTCAACCTCTTTATTACAAAAAATTCAAGAAATTATCTTCCAGGTGACCTAGCATGCCCTTTATAAAGGAGCTGTCAGAAAAGTGATACGTATATATATATATATGTATATGTATATATATATATATATATATATATATATATATATATATATATGTCAGTTCAGGGTATAATTTGGTAGTAAATGTCTATAGATATGCGGAAATGCAAAAGACATTGCTACCCTTTTCTCTAATGAAATTTATTTTAACAATACATGTTATAATCCTATCATTCAGCCAACAACATGCTAAAGAGAATCAGAAAAACTTCACTTTATCTTATCAATATTCTGGGACTTCAGCACTGACTTATACAGCAGGGTCCTGCCAGTAAGCTAGCAGGCAGGAAATAAATTTATTTCTTTCCATTCTTCATATCATTGACTTCACTTACCGAGTATTTATGGATGACACTGCGGCACAAGGGTATGACAGGCAGTCTGCTACCCCCTATACGTCATGTTAGAAATGCACATGAATGAAATGTGCCACCATCAGTTTTATTGATCTTCTTTCCAAGAGCCCAGGATTGAAAATAAAACATCTACCTCATCAAAACTACATTACTAAATCAGACTAAAGGGGCCTCATAGATTTACTATCGGCTTACAAAACATGCAGCACCATAAGAAACAATTTCCTAACCACAGAGAATGAAACACTTACTGCTTTTAGGAGCTAGTTTAGCGGCAGAGACAAATGGAGAACAGCTGCCATAAACACTCACAGCAGGGCTGAAAATCTTCCACTAAAATGAAATTACATTGTACACAGTGTGAAAGGCAACTGATGCCATTAAAAAAATAAACAAGGTTGAGATGAAAAGGATTAGTACTCACTGAACATTAAGGTATTGTGATATACAAGTAAAATTCCATTATAATGAATATCTTTACAATGAAATTTTCATTAAGGTATTGTGATATACAGGTAAAATTCCATTATAATGAATATCTTTACAACGAAATTTTCATTACAACAAAGTATTTTTATGGCCCCGACAGCTTCCCCATATGACACGAGTCTATAGAAATCTTGTTACTACGAAGTACATTCAGCAGACACTTTCATTATAACGAAGTGCACAAAAGACCTTGAAATGCCTGAATGAATCATCCACAGAGCAGTTAGTTCTGTGGCCGCAGCTCAGTTGTGCACAACGATCCCCAAACAGAAACACTGTAATTTTTTTTCTTTCTTCGAACTTTCCTCATACTTTTTTTTTTTTTTGCCTTTTTTGTTTCCTGCGGTTTTCAGTGATATCTTTTGCTTATTGCTCGTCAACATTTCAAAAACATCCATTGGAATTTAACTCACTGTCACCCTCCTATAGAAACGGCAGACACGGAAAAACGGTAACAGTTCATATTAGAAAAAAAACTTTAATTTTTTGCAGCTGTCGATTACTGCAAAAAGAAAAAAGATGTTGCCAGTGAATTCAGAATTTCGCCATCAACACTGTCAACTTTCTTGAAAGACAGAACAAAAAAAGTAAAAAAAATCTCGGGTTGCAAACGTATGTGAACTGCTGCATTTGAAGACGTCGAAAAAGCCGTTTTTATGTGGTTCAGTGATGTTCGTTCAAGAAACATTCTTATTAATGCGGCAATCATTCAATAAAATGTGAGGTTTGTAAGCTGTCTTGGGACCTCCCCCAACTAGACAGCAAGCCGAAGAGTGTCCCGAAGTGCGATCTCCGCGTCTGTACAGGCCTATAGCAGGCTCACAGATATGCTGCGTCTCTCCGCCAAAGTGAACAGAAAAGATCTCGATGGGTGATGCAAGGTTAGGAGCATGTAAATTGTAAATGCAGATACTGTAACAGGATTACTTGATCACAGACCTGGCCACGATCCTGCCTGACTGCTATGTCTGTGTATAGCAGAGTTGCAGATCACGCTACAATAAATAACTGTGCCGTTCCTTTTTCTAGCTGAATAAAGCTGGTTTTGCTAAAGTACTAAGACTAAGCCTCATGTTTTGGGGTGCAAGACAGGGACTTATAGCGCGACCCCGATCTTTTATGATTTGCTTCTGTGGCACTTCGCTGCAACAATGTGAGCTTCCTATTGCCCCAGCAACGGACAAACAATCTTCCACAGACGCTGCAATCGTGCTTCAGGACGCACTTCAGTGTGTCGTTCCCATTGGGTGGGGAGTGAGGGGTCTCAAAAGAGTTCAGAAACCTCACAATATGAAGAAGAAATAATGATTCGGCTCCTGACTGATAACTGTGCTGCCCACAACATGATTCCACATTCATATAATGTTTGCTTTGAATGCCTCCCACCCAATTGCACGGCAGCGCTTCAGCCATTGGATTTTGGCATCATTCGCACCCTGAAAGTGTATCATCACAAGGAAATGCTGAGAAAAATTCTCGTCAGCATAACTTGTAGGCAGGAGGAGATTAAAAGTAATGTGAAAGAAGCTATTGAAATGATTGCAAACGCCTGGATACAAGTTAAAGAAAGCACTATAGTAACAAATACAGAATCTCATTACAACAAAATATTCATTACAACAAACCATTTTTTAGGTCCCTGGGAGTTTGTTATAACGGAATTTTACCTGTACTATGAGAGTTTTACAAAGTACAGATGAAGAGTTGAAAAGTACACACAAATGCAACTGTTATGGAAATATTATAAAGCTCAGAGCTTCTCTGTGAACAAAACAAAAATGAAAAAAATCCATTTGATGACATTGGCATGGTCAATATAGAAAGAGCACGGTTGTTGCATAGACTACAAAGACTGGAAAAAGGCTGAAACCAGAATAACACAACATCTAGTGTTGAATACCTGGGGATTTCTAGGTCCCAAGCTTGACTGGTAGGCTGTAGGGTTGATGATGGCAATTACATATTCATGGATTACCGATTCCTCGTAGCAATTAACTTTTTTGTGTGAGCAGGGCAAAATGCCCAAAGTCTTGGATCTTCATCCCCTCCAACTCAAAATGGTTGTTTGGCTTCTAGCCTCTCTATTTCACATCCAATCACATCTGGACTCACTTTGTTTTCTGTTGAAATTACTACATGGGCTGAAGAAAGTCTGGCAATTCCACTTTTAGGTGAGGTGATATGTCCATGGGGATTTTAGTGAAAACAATGTAAGTTAAATTAAATGAGAGTTGGAACAAAGTTGAATTATATGTATTTAAGCTCTGCTGGCACATTTAAAGAATAATGAAATACAAAAGAACTTTCATGTCTGTTATGACAAAATCTCAACGATTCTATATGAAATATCAGATTCCAGGCCCCAGCGGTTCAAACAAGGAAGTTTAATTAATCTGTAATATAAGGTCACAAGGACCTTTCAGATTGGACATGGACCATTCTATTTCAGAATGGTATTGACAAGGCTGCAGAAAAAAAACCTGAGTGTGACATAAGATCTTGATGCAAAGGTGACTTAACTAAGCACACTGGCGAATGGAGAATACTTTGAAATGACTGAGTGGATAAGGAAAGGTTGTCAGTGTGCAGTAAGGCATGAAAGTATAGATGATGATTCTCAAGGGAGTATCATTTTATAAATATCCCTTTTTTCAGTGTTTGGTTAAAAAACAATGAAAAAGGCACATGAAAAAAGGGAGAATTTCAGCAAATGCAAAATGGAGGCATGGAAAAACATAATATTTGTTGGCTTACGCAGTGGTATAAGAAACAAAAGAGTGGCTGAGACACGAAAGTTCAAGTTCAGGAAGTCACACAGTGCCCAAAAGAAAAAAGAAGTGGTCAGATATCACAGTCGACGTGTAAAAGTGAGTCTCAACCCACCGTCTGTTTATTCTGTTTCAGAAAATATTACAAAAACTGACCCCAGTGCAGTGGTCAGTCGGTGATGATGCAGTTGTGCTGAGTACATCTTCGGGCACTGGCTGTACACAAACTTCTGGTTTGGAAACTGCTAGGAGGCCATCTGGGTGTGTGCTGATGGACTGCTCAGGAGTCACAATAATGCAATACTGGATGCTGTAAGAAATGTGGCCAATGAACCAAGGAATATAAGGGCTGTACTATGTGAAATTGACCACAAATTAAATGAATTGGTTAAAAAATAAATGCTGCATCTGATTACCTGTTTTTAGATTTTGCTGATTACATTCAAACAAAGTTGTAACGCTGTCTGATCTGGCTGATCATTTTGTGGGTCAGGGTCAGGTTTAACATAGCGCATCTGTTCAGGTACATGCTTACACACTGCAACACACTTTTTATGCACAATAGAGCAGCAAATTAATGGAATGAAAATGTTTCTATTTACACAAGCAAATTCATTCTCTGAAGGTGCCTTTATAGTATAGCGACAGCAACAAGCACCACAACGGATTGATTCTCTGCTCTTTTCTTTGAGGTGAGTCGCTATCCTTACAAGGACTGCTTGCCTTTTGCCACACTAGTTGGAAAAAGCACCTGCGATTGTATGGAGCTGCCATTTTCATAGGTTTTCCAGCTATCTATGATGTAATGTCAGCTCATTCTTTTGATGATTCATCCTTGGCTGGTGTAATTTGTCCAGCATCCTTGCAATAGCAATGTGTGTGCAGTTGATCACTCAGATTACATTTGGAAAACCGGATGTTGCTGCAAATTGCGCTTTTATGTTTGCCATTTCAACCATAGTGTAAGGAAATCTTATATATCTAGATGACAAGCGAATAATACCATCCTATACAGCTGGTATGGCGCGACTCGCTGACTGATCAGGTATTTCACAATCATCACTAAGTTCAAGTTGAAAAGCTTCTACTAGAAACCCTAGAATGGACAGAACTTGCAAAAGAGCAGGTAGAGCACAATTCCCCATAGTCTGACTTTGTAAAGCCAGCGCCAGTTCAGCAAACAGCTCTAAGAGGTATAAAAGAAGTAGTCTCAACACATGAAAAAGGTTTGGGGCAGCCACCCATATATTGTCCCTGGCTGTAAAAGGGTATAGAAAACAAGAATGATGTGCTTCGGTTGAATTCCAAGACTGAACTGATGAGGTTTTGAAAGATGGTGGTTTTATAAGGCGTGAACCGGAAGTGATGTCACCTGGCCGGAACTGGAAGTGACGTCAGTCTGGGTGCCGGAACTGAAAGTGACATCAGTCTGAGGCCTGGAACCAGAAGTGATGTTAAATCAGGCAGATTTTCCCATATTTGGCCTATAGAGATAACAGAGTTAGGTTTAGTGCCCCCTGCCACCCTCTGGCCTGGCAGGTAATTACCTCCACTTTGTCCACTCAGCTCCTTCCTAGTCACACGTATGTGACGGGATAGCTGTTGGAAATAGAAATCAAAACCATCTTATTTCCCTTCCTTCTATTTACTCCTACTTCTTCTTCTTTTGGCAGCTCCCATTAGGGGTTGCCACAGCGGATCATTTTTTTCCATATCTTCCTGTCCTCTGTTTCTTGCTCTGTTACACTCACCACCTGCATGTCCTCTCTAACCATATTCATAAACCTTCTCTTAGACCTTTTCCCAATATACCCAGCAGCTCTCTTCTGCACATGTCCAAACCAATGCAATCTCGCCTCTCTGACTTTGTCTCCCAACCGTCCAACCTGAGCTGACCCTCTAATGTGCTCCTTTCTATTCCTGTCCATCCCTGTCACATCCAATGCAAATCTTAGCGTCTCTAACTCTGCCACCTCCAGCTCTGTCTCCTACTTTTTGGTCAGTGCCACCATCTCCAACCCATATAACATAGCTGGTTTCACTACCATCCTGTAGACCTTCCCTTTCACTCTTGCTGATATCCGTCTGTCACAAATTACTCCTGACACTCTTCTCCACTGTTTCCACCCAGCCTACACTCTCTTTTTCACCTCTCTTCCACAATCCCCGTTACTCTGTACTGTTGTTCCAAAGTATTTAAACTTATCCACCTTTGACCAACTTTACTTCCTGCATCCTCACCATTCTGCTGACCTCCTCTCTCATTTATACACATGTATTCTGTCTTGTTCCTACTGACCTTCATTTCTCTTCTCTCTAGAGCATATCTCCACCTCTCCAGGGTCTCCTCAACCTGTTCCCTGCTCTCACTATAGATCACAATGTCACTCAGCAAACATCATAGTCCATGGGGAGTCAACCTGTCCATCACCACTGCAAATAAGAAAGGGCTAAGAGTCCTGAATGCATCTGACACTCCTACCGCAGACCTCACCACTGTCACACTTTCCTCATACATATCCTGTACAAGTCTTACATACTTATCTGCCACTCCAGACTTCCCCATACAATACCACAACTCTTCACGAAGCACCCTGTCATATTCTTTCTCCAGGTCCACAAAGACCCAATGCAACTCCTTCTAGGCTTCTCTATACTTCTACATCAACACCCTCCGAGCAAATATCGCATCTGTGGTGCTTTTTCCTGGCATGAATCCATACTGCTGCTCATTAATCATCATCTGTTTTCTTAACCTAGCTTCCACTACACTTTCCCATAACTTCATGCTGTGGCTCATCAATTGTATCCCCCTGTAGTTACTACAGCTCTGCACATCCCCCTTCTTCTTAAAAATTGGCACCAGTACCACTTCTTCTCCACTCCAAAGGCATCCTCTCACTTTCCAAGATTCCATTAAATAATCTCTCTATTATAAAAAGAAATCCTGTCCCCTGTCCTGATAGTCTACGATACGTGATCTTCTCGGAAGATAATTTAAAGACTCGCGAGACGAAAGAGACCTGCCACGGTGCGTCTCACGGGAACATAGAACAAGAGTCTTGCAAGACACACCCTACTTACAAGCAATATCAAAAAAAACAAATCAGTAGTGTAAAGGCAGTCATGCAGCACACACAGCTCCAGGGCTCTCAGTGCATATAAAGTGTATAAGGTCATTAAGGTAGAATTGAATAGGGTAGAAATGAAATGAATAGGGTAGAAATTAAACGTCGACGATTAAACGAAGAAGAAAGACAAGCACGGAGAAAAGAGACTCAAAACGATGGAGAGAAAAAAATGCTAAAAAGAAAAACAATAATCTAGGTGCAAATTTAGAAAATAAGGAACGTGATGATCAGCCCGGAAAAAGTGGAATGGAAAAAAAAGCACGAAGAAAGAGATGTAACCTCGCGTGGGGCAGGAAATAAAGAAACAAGTATTGTTTTTACAAAAGTTTTTAAAGTAAAAGTGAAAATAATGCATATGTAACAATTCGCAAGAAAATAACAATCTCTTTAAATTTGTGCCTGCCTAAGGTAAAGTCATCCCTGATGAATTGGGACGTGGGAATGAGGGGTCCTTTCATCGGATTAGCGCTATTTCAGATGTGGAATGGCAAAATGGGGGAGGCAGCTTGATGAATGAGGTCTCCAGGACTTAAAACAAATCCAAATCATATTATGTGATATCATCTAATGTGAAATTCTACTCCGTACTTCTAGAATTTTTATTTTTATACTGTATTGAGGATTTATTCTGTTCTATGTATTGTACTGTATGGCTCAGAATTAAAAGACAATAAGTAAAATGACAGTAGAACTTCATAAAGATGTTTACAAACGTTGGCACTAAACACATGCAGAGCAGGTTAGAGACTATGAAACCAGTGAAATTAGAAAGGCTCAAAAAAAAAAAACGGCGCTATACACATGTGGAAAAAGTTAAAGGATATGAAAGTAGGAAAATTAGAAAATATAAAAAAAGAAAGTAAAGATCGCAGTAGCGCAAACAAACAAACTGCCTCATTTAACTATGCACCAGTCTAACTTTGGTTTTGCACAATAATTACTACACTATTGCACCTTAACACTTAATTCTACTTTATTCACATAATTTTACTTATTTATTATGTTCTACTATACTGTTACCTTTCAATCTATGACTTTTTGTTAATCTAACTGATATTCTTCTAACTTTGCACAGTTTTTGATAAGCGGATCAGGATGCATTTCACTGCGTGTTGTCCTGTATAACTATGCATGTGACAAATAAAGAATCTTGAGAATTTCAAAAACGGAGTTTACCGCACATGCATTTATTGGTTACTTTGTTCATGTATATATATTTATCTGTCTGCTTATTTAAAAAGCTACATTTACCCCAGGAGTCAAAAACGTTCTGTCTAGCCCTTGTACAAAAACCTAGAGAAAAGCTGGGGTATCACCTTAGTAACCCCATGTACTTTTGGAACTGTGAGAGAAAATAGCACAACTTTACAGACAGGAGTTCATTGCAGAACTCTACTTACTTTTTTACTTTGTAAAAAAAATTATTAACTGCTGATGATGTCGATCATTTTGTCTATGCTGAAATTCCAAACAGGGAAACCTATCCTGACCTCATTAAAAAGATTCAGCATATTGGGACTCGCAAGATTACAAATATTGTTTTTACAGAAGTTTTGAAATAAAAGTGAAACTAATGAAATAGCAACAATTCAAAGAAAAAAAAATCTTAAAAGTGTGTATCCGGAAAACCAAACACAGGGGTTGGCGAGCGAAGCGAGCAGGGGGCGAAGCCCCCTAGTCTGGTTAAAAATCCACTGCCATATCTCCTAAACACCTCCATGCTTCCACAGGTATGTCATCTGGACTAACGGCCTTTCTATTCTTCATCCTCTTCATAGCTGTCCTTACTTCCTCCTTGCTAATCCGTTACACTTCCTGATTCACTGTCACTACATCATTCAACCTTCTCTCTTTCTCTCATTCTCTTCATTTATCAGCATGTCGAAGTACTCTTTCCATCTGCTCAACCCACCCTCCTCACTTGTGAGGAAATTCCATCTTTATCCTTTATCACTCTAACCTGCTGCACAACTTTCCCAGCTCAGTCCCTCTGTCTAGCTAATCAGTACAGGTTCTTTTCTCCTTCAGCCAACGGCAGCCCAATTTCCACCAGCACCCTGTTGGCTAACAGTACTGGTGGTGAGCCATTGTTAACCTAGGCCTTGACCGATCCAGTATGGAAATCTGTATTGTTGTCCACATACTGATCTAGCAAAATTTTACACCGGATGCCCTTCTTGATGTAACCCTCCCCATTTATCCCAGCTTGGGACCGGTGCAAAGAAACACACTGGTTTTTGCATCCATTGTGGCTGTGTTTCCTTACTCCTATTTACTGACTACTCATATTCAAATAAATGCATTTGACCAAAGTATTAAAATAAGTGTATTAAACAAATAAACACTCGGTTAATGAGAATAAATAAACAGCAAACAATTCTAGGACATGAAAATGCAATGCAATATTTACAGTACACAAAATATGTTCAGAAATCATAAATGTCAAAATGCAAACACATAAAATGTAATGGCTCTGTCTTCTGGTTTGGTTTGCGTGTCAAATTCCTATTTATTCTAAAAGGGAGAGCAGTAATAGTGGTTTCTGTAAGTGGAATTCTGCCAGTTAAATGTATTAATGGTGCCTTTTATTCACTGGCAAAACATGTTCCTTGTACTGGCAATGATGACATAAATGCTCTTTAAATGTATGTAACAGGCCACTTTCTCCTCTCTGCAAAACGTTTTCTCTTTACCGTCTTTATAACTTAAATTTGTTCACTGTTGTTAATTAAACTTGTGTTGGTTTACTATTAATCATTTGTTAAAAAAAAATCCTTTTTAATAAAAGTTTTAGGGAGCAAAATCTCAAAAAAATAAATGAGGAAAATGAAAACAAAAACATTGTAGATACACAAACATTAATAAAAATATTGACTGCTATTATTAGAACCAGTGATCCTGAATTGGAAATCCTTTAGAAAATGTTCCATGATGTATTTTGTTTTTTAATAAATCAGTTATACATGTTCTGCAACCAAAGTGGATGCTATTGTTCTTATACACTGTAGCATCAACAGGAAAGCTGTGCAGAATTTTATTTTTTTAACTGAAAATAATTAGTCATGCTTCATTTTATATAGCATCTTATATTTACAGATCAAATAATGACACAATACAAAGCCACACAACATAAAATGTGTACAGTAATCCCTCGCTATATCGCGCTTCGCCTTTCGCGGCTTCACTCCATTGCGGATTTTATATGTAAGCATATTTAAATATATATCGCGGATTTTTCGCTGCTTCGCGGGTTTCTGCGGACAATGGGTCTTTTAATTTCTGGTACATGCTTCCTCAGTTGGTTTGCCCAGTTGATTTCATACAAGGGACGCTATTGGCAGATGGCTGAGAAGCTACCCAGCTTACTTTTCTCTTTCTCTTGCGCTGTGTTTCTCTGATCCTGACGTAGGGGGATTGAGCAGGGGGGCTGTTCGCACACCTAGACGATACGGACGCTCGTCTAAAAATGCTGAAAGATTATCTTCTCGTTGCTATCTTTTGTGCAGCTGCTTCCTGAAACGACATGCTGAACGGTGCTTCGCATACTTAAAAGCACGAAGGGCACGTATTGATTTTTTTATCTGTCTCTCTCTATCTCTCTCTCTGCTCCTGACGGAAGGGGTGTGAGCTGCCGCCTTCAACAGCTTTGTGCCGCGGTGCTTCGCATACTTAAAAGCAAACAGCCCTATTGATTTGTTTGCTCCTTTGAAGAGGAAGATATGTTTGCATCTTTTAATTGTGAGACTGAACTGTCATCTCTGTCTTGTCATGGAGCACAGGTTAAACTTTTGAAAAAGAGACAAATGTTTGTTTGCAGTGTTTGAATAACGTTCCTGTCTCTCTACAACCTCCTGTGTTTCTGCGCAAATCTGTGACCCAAGCATGACAATATAAAAATAACCATATAAACATATGGTTTCTACTTCGCGGATTTTCTTATTTCGCGGGTGGCTCTGGAACGCAACCCCCGCGATGGAGGAGGGATTACTGTATTGCATAACATATTAAATTAAATCTATCACTTAAAAAAAAATAAATAAATAAAATTCTACTTTATGCAGTACATCACCTTAGTCAATCCCATCCCAAAGTGATTTAAGTGGACAATTCAGCCCAGAAATGCACATTGATATAATGAAAGCACAAAGAGGCTAAATAAACTGTTTAAGGTCACGGTTGTGGCTTTTGTGGCCCCCTCCTTGTGGCTCTTGAGTCCACTTCCTTAGCCACTAGGCTGCAATATGTCTTGTTTTGAACTCAACTCTGCCAAACCCCAACCCCAAATTAATTTAAATGAATTTGAAGGTGGACTAATTCATAATTACCTCTATAATGATTGATTTTTCAAAATTTAATTTTATCAGAAGTATTTAACCTAATGAAAATGTGTTAGTGTGTTCAGTCTAAATCTAAACATTGTTAGAAATACAAAGTTTACAAAGTTACAGCCTTTCAAAATGCTTTACAGATAGACAATATGCAAACTAAGAATTTGGAAATGCTGCTCAATAATGGATGGTCTGGTAAGATGCTTTGTGAATTTGACTGTCCCCAAATATTATCCATTATTTCTGTTACTAGATCATGACTTTTGATATGTTCACAACATTTTGAAAGGTGCAGTGCTTAATGCCACTGTGTCAGAGGTTTTATCACAATCACATTAGCATTAGGCAAGGGGTATTTTTAGCATAGCGTGTAGACAACAATAGCACAGAATTTAGAGGTCATTTTACTGTGCACGCTCTAGTGTTTTACAGTATGCAATTTGAAGCAAGTATAGCCAATTGAACATGAACTTTAATAAAAATGACAATATATACTGTGGTTAGTGAAGTGTATTAGAAAACTGGTGTTTTTAATGGTATAAAATTTGCAATAGGAATCTATCTTCCCTAAAGGTCAGCACAGTAGAGTATACTGAAATGCTTGTGTGCAGTGTAATTTATCAGATCACTGGCTCATCTAGTGATGAAAAGGCTAAATTTGAAGGGGAGTTTAGAGTATAGAGAACAATGCTACAGTAATTATGAACAGGTCATCTGCCATGCACGGTCTATGTTTATTAAATACTTGTCTATCCACCACTGCTATTAAAAGTTCAGTAAGTCCAAGACTTTAAAAGGCTAGCCTGTCAAGTAATTCAATAACCTCATCAAACTCTCATTAATCCATTAAGGACATAAGAAATTTGACAAACGAGAGGAGGCCATGCAGTCCATCAAGCCAATTTGTTTACATAATAGCTAAGCTGGCCCAATATCACATTCAGATTTTTCTTAGTTTGTCAAGGTTTCTGCTTCAACTACATGTCTCTATGTACTCGTGTACTGCTAGTTGTACAGAGAGTCTATCACAGCAGCAAAGGGACCAAGGCAGGAACCAACCCTGGAAGGGATGCAAGCTCACTCATTTTGCATGAATTTTCAGACTTTACATTCAGATTCATAGAGCACATATTTGCAAGGTATTACAAAGCATCCAAAAATATATAAAGCAGCAAAATAAAGAAGCAACTCAATATTATTCAGTTACATAATGAAACACAGAGCTTGTAAGCCTAGGATGAGATCACAAAAGTAAAGTTAGTATATAGGATGGATTGATAGTAGTTTTTCAACTATAGTAGTGTCAGCATCAGCACAGTAGGTACACAAGTGTCAGAGAGTAAAACAAAGTTACAACTACACCTGTAGACCCTTGCATAAGGTATTGGTTTTTGCAGATTCTGACACATGAATACTTTTTCCAATGATTGATCAACCATTTAACAGCTGCACATGCTTTTAAACATCATTTTGTTAAAACACTTGTACCAGAGAACTGTTTCCCGCAATATGAGCTTGAACTTATTCAGTGTTGAAAAGTCACGGGCAATTTAGTGATTTGTAAAATGCATTTAAAATTAAGGCATTGTCTGCACTGAACCCTTTAAATTGTATAGCACGTCCTGTAAAGTATCAGTAGCTGTTCTTGTTCCATTATATGCACCATAATCACTATTCTGTGGTAAGTCGAATAAATAAACATTACTAGAACAAGGTGGCAGTCCGGAAACGAATTAGATGAGTAAGTGCTCTTTCCCCGTTTTCCCTGTGCTGTAAGATGTACCATGTCATTTTTTAGTCATGTGCGTGCAATAGAGCGCAGTGCTCACTCTGCCTTTTTTTTCTCCTGGGGTCCCTTTAGCCACTGACTAGTTTTCCATATTCTTAAGTTTTGCTCCAGGAGTATCCAGGGAAGCGAGTGTGCCGGGGTGGAGTATGCTTCGCCGGATGAGGGAGAGGGGAGGGAGAGGGGGAGACGGGTTTCCTGTCGGACTGGAGCAGCTAGAGTCTGCTTTGTGCTTAATCTTCGCTCAGATGTGCAAGGAGAGGGTCGAAGGGAATTGGAACTCTGCATATCGTTTCAAAGGGGACGCTAGTCTGAAGAGACGTGGATTTTTAAGACAATCCGATTCAAATATGCTGCTGAACCCTGGCCGCAGGTGGATCGTGAGCTTCATTCTGGACACACTGCATTGATTAACATTTGGGAGGCTTCACTGACAGGACCGCTGAAGAAGTAAAACTTTGTTAATAACTACATTAGTCGGATAGCACAGTAGCGTTTTGTCTTATGATTTTTTTTTTATATTTTGTGAAAAGTACACAGGGTCATTACTCGCTATTTACTCATCACAGGACGCTAGACAGTTTTTCTACTGAAATTCCCCTTCCCGGCTGCACTATTCATTGTTTTATTTTGTGTAAAGGAGCAGCTAGCACAGTCTCTGAATACAAATACAGTCAGATTCACAGCTTCCAGTAATTTACAGTTATTTAACAATAGAAAACGCAATGCTCGAGATCCACTAGGACATCTTCTCAGTATCGTCTTTTTTCGGAATATTGTTCAAATGATTTCATTATGAAGATAAACTTCAGTTTGTTGACGGGTTAAAAAGCTGCTATTAATGGAGGTTAGATTATTTTAATGCTTTGTATGGTGTACTTGTTTTTGCGTTAAATTATGGCATGATATGTTGTAAACCCCATAACGGAAAAAAGCCCCTGCTCAAGGAACTTCATCAACAATCAATTGAAACTCTATCCAGTCGTTTAACCGTGCAAATCTCGGACCTGCACTCAGACTGTTTAATACAGCACACCAACACTGCTCTCAGGTTAAACTGCAGTGACCTTGGGCACACACACACACACACACACACACATGCCTACTCCACAGTCTTATAGTTGAGGTGCATGGAGAAGTACCCAATATGTCCGTTTTCTCTATTGCTGTGTACTCACTTTAATAAGGAAGATTGCACAACTAAGGCACCCCGTTAAGAGAGGGGACCCCTTGTGCTATGCAATCACTTTAACCCAGTGAATCTGATCGTCTGAAAAAATGTGATAACCTATATTTTTACATATTGTGAATACGGGATTCTGTTGAGTTGTAGTCCTCTTTGAATACGTGCATTTCAACAATTTTAACCCAACGGAGACCTGGACTGCACTTTAATTCGCATAACTTAGTGCGCGTGGGCGTCGAGAATTGAAACTTCGGGGAGACCCTTTAGGGCGAGCCCACGAATCAATAAAGCCAACGATTTGCCCTTAGCTTTCCGGCATGTGGGGGCTGAAAAAGGCGATTGTTCGAAGGACCTAGATATGACATACAGTCATGAATACAAAGAGATAGCTGTGTATAAAGGCGCCGCACGAGCCTTGACAGTTAGCCACACGAGGGAAACGGACTGGAGAGCGGCTGGAACTCCAAAGTACAATTCTAAAGCCATTGCAGGACAGGCGTCTGTCAAGATCAAGAGGATTAACCGCGAGGATCTTTATGAATTAAACAAATCCCTTATACTTGGGCGTTTAAGGGGCCAAGTTGGCATCGTATTTTTTCCCAATCGTTGAACTTCAACTTGAAAGGGATGCCGGTGGAGAAGTTTGTGGACATGGAGAACAAACTGCGAATCCTGGAGGATCTGAATATGATGTACATCCGGCAGATCGCTCTTAGTCTGCAGGTAACACAAGATGCCATTTACTACTTTTTCACAGTGACCTTTCTGACAATATGTTTTGGTCATTTTCATATTAATTACCTTGATTAGCTGACCACATTCAGCTTGTTTCCTGCTTACAGGGACTTGCTGGGAGACGACATCTTTTAAGATTTATGGCTAGACTCCTAGGTGGCAGATGTCACATTAATTCAATTGACAGACCCTTGTGCATGATATTTGTCAACAGCTGTAAGGTTGTAAAAATGCTGGAGGCGGAAAATGTTGTGTTGAGTGCCATCTATTGAGTCTCATTACAATATCGATTGATCTAGCAAAGAGCAAGGCGCCGCACTGTGTATTCAAAGGCAGCACCAGAGTTGACTTGTTTATGTCTATAATTTGTAACTACACTCAGTATGCAGCGCTACTACCGCTGATCCGGTTCAGGCCAGCATCGTGGAATTTGCACATATTCCCTTTGGTCAGAATGTGTTTTTCTGTATATACTCCAGCATTTCTCCCATATCCTAAATATCTTTGTGTTGGGTAAATTGGACCCTGTAAATTGGCTCATTTGCATGAGTATGCCCTGTGATGCATTGGTGACTTCACTCAGAGTTGGTTTCCGCCCTTTGCCAAATTCTGAATTGTATTAACAGGATTTCAAGATGGATTAATGGATTGAAGTTTATGCAATATCTGTGGTGAATGACATGTGTTAAGCACCGTTTAAGAAACATTTTTCCCTTTTTTCTTTGCTCTTTGTCAGTCATTGTCCCTTTAAAAGACTGTATACTTTTACATTTTAGATTTGGTTTGAATTAGTTTTTTTACTCCCAAGGTAAAGAAGGCCAATAACTACCAGCCTAGGTATATTCAATATGTTAAACTGTAATTAAAAAAGAAAGGCTTAAGTCAGTAGTGCCAGATGAGAGGGTGCGGATAGGAAACACTGGATCATAGTCAAGTATGATGTTCTGTTGAAGAGTCAGATAGAAAAAAAGTAGCATTCATGTGGCTAATAGCTTTAGAAGTGGCTGTTCTGAATGGACATGAAAAGGTTCACCATATGTTAAACTACTCTTGTTCTTTTAGTTTGCTGCCTTTATTTCTTAAACCTCCAGCCTTAGAATCTAAAGATTAACTTATGGCAAAGAATACAGACTGGCATGAGGTTATATGTAGCAGAATGGGAAGGCACATGATGGATTATTGGAAATCTACTGCCATCATACCTTGTTTGTTTTGTAATGCAGATTGGTGCTTTGACCTCATGACCAGCTTGTCAGTTGCAGAAGGCTTTGAGGCATGAAAGGACTTGTTATATGTGCTGGGGTTGGCTGGGGTGGGGGTTATGTCACATTTCTGATATTTCTCTGACCTTCCATATCCACTGCAAAATGATTTGGTAAAGGGATTATTATCAAGCTTGCTTTAATTTTATACAGCATTTTATTGACACCCCTCCACTAAGCAGAACCTTGATTAAAATGTAAAACTTAGGAAATATGCTCCTTTTTCACTGTAACCTGATTAGCAGAGTGCAGCAGGTGGGGAGAGTGAACTCCAGACGACCCATGCTGTTCTAATTCCTCCCCTGGACGAACCCACCCACCCCACCCCCTTGTCTCCGCTTCTTAACTGAATACCCATTTGAGCCTAATAAGCCTGCAGTTGTCTTAAGCTCCAAATGGAAAAGTCCAAAATTGACTTTGTAGACAGAATCAATTTAAAAGCTATATTAAAAGTAAACATAAAAAGTTCTCTATGGCCTCATACAGTAATATTTGCATAATTTTGACTTCATACAGTAATATTTGCATTATTTTAAGTAAAGAAAAGGGTCTATCCATTTGTTTTCTAACCCACTTTTGTAGTTTTGAGTCACTAGGAGCCAGTGCCATAATTATAAAACAAGGTGCCTTACCCACTTCATTAATCAGAGCACTTGGACTTTGCAATTAGCAGCTGTTTTAGTATTATTCTTGAAAAATCTTAGACTGCTCCATGAAAAGTGAAAACACCAAAGTGTTCAATTTTCACAGTATAAACAGAAGGGGGATTTTGTGTGAAGCTGTTTATCAGATTCCAGTTAAGTCTTTTAATGTTAGGACTTAACAGACTCCTTGCTTCTTCAGTTAACATAGGAGAGGCACTCACCAATAAGTAAAAACTTCATACATTTTGTAAATATATTTGTATTTAAAGTGAAGAAAGTTAGAGTTAACTCTAAAATACTGCAATTGACTACAGGGGTGCTGGTCATCATGACATTCAGTATTGAATTACACTGAATGCTAGTAGACTATTGTTGTGGTTGCTTGTTTTATTTTTATGTCATGGCAACACTGGCACCCCATTTTATTCATTCTTTATTCCATCCATATTCTCACCCTGAAATTTTTGTTACAGAGTTGCAAAGAGGTTGGGTCTGTCCAGATAATATCAGATATAAAGCATTAAGCTTAAGGCATGGACTGACTCTAGATGGAATGTACTCATGCACACATAGTAGAAATAGTAGTAGTAGTAGCTGTAAGTTGTTGTTTGTTGTTGTTGTTCCCACATGTTCTTCAGCTAATTTGAATGTCTTTGGAACATGGGACAAAACTAGTACCCAGAGAAAGCCCATGCGGACATGAAGAAACTATACATGCTCAACATAGACACACTAAGTGGGCTGAAAACCATTCTGTGAGATACAATACAATACAATACAGTTTATTTTGTATAGCCCAAAATCACACAGGAAGTGCCGCAATGGGCTTTAACAGGCCCTGTCTCTTGACAGCCCCCCCTGCCTTGACTCTTTAAGATACTGAGGAACTGTTCTGCCCAAGATTGTTAGAGTGACTGTAAAAAGTATTCACCTCTTTATACATTTTCGTATTTTATTATTACTCAACATTGAACCATAGCAGATTTAATTTGCACTTGTATCTAGAAGGTCAAATGTGTGGTGAGTCATTACTGGGACCTCACCTAACTCAATGAAAACAAAAGACTGAAAACTACAAGTTGGGCTGGATACAACAAAATATCTAAGTCACTGAATATCCTTAGGAGTCCAGTTAAATCAATAATTAAGAAATGGAAAGAGTATGAAACAGTGGTACATTTGCCTGAAGCATGCTGCTCACAAAAACTGAGTGATCATGGAAGAAGGCGACTAGTCATGGAGGCTATCAAGAGACCTATGATAACTCTGAAGGAGTTACAAGCTACAGTTGATCAGACTTACAAACACTGTGCATTCAGCAATTGTTGCTAAGTGCTTCACCAGTCTCAGCTTTATCTGAGAGTGGCAACGAGAAAGCACTGTTTGAAAAAAAGAGAGATCTTGGAGAGATATTGCTAGAAAATACATGGGAGACTACATTCACCTGATAGAAGGTTATCTAGTCAGATGATTCCAAAATTTAGCGTTTTGGACATCAGACTAAACCCCGTGATTTGGCCTAATAAGCAGACACTGCACATTATCAAAAATATACCACCTCCCAAGTGAAGCATGGTGGTGGAAGTGTCATGCAGTGAGGATGCTTCTCTGCAACAGGCTCTGGAAGGATTGTGTGGGTAAAGGGTTAAATGAAGGAAGATCCTGCAGGGAAGCCTGATTCAGTCTGTAAAAAACCTATACCTTGGGAGAAGATTTGTGTTCCAGCAAGGCGACTCCATAAAGCCAAAGTTACCGAGGAATGGCTTAAAATGACAATGTTAATGTCCAGGAGTGGCTGAGCCAGAGTTCAGATCTTATTCCAATTCAGAAATTATGCCTGAACTTGACAAAGGCTGTTCACTCATGATCACCATACAATCTGGACAGAGCCTCTAGCAGTTTTGGAAAGAAGATTGGGGGAAAAATTACACTGTCCAGATGTATTAAGCTGATAGAGACCTGTGCTCAAAGATGTAAGGCTATAATAGCTGTCAAGGGTGAATTTACTCAATACTGACTGAGGGGTTGAATATTTATCTGATCAATTCATTCTATTTTACAATTCTAATTATTTTAGATCAATTTGCAAGATCTGTTTTCACTTATGCATTACAAAGAGACTTTTTTCTATTGATCAATGTCAAAAAAAAAGTCTAATTAAATCCAATGTAGTTCAAAGTTGTATAATAATAAAATAAGAAAAATTCTAAATAGGGTGAATACTTTTTATAAGCACTGTTAGTTCATTTCAAAAGGGGTTTCTGTGTTTTTTAAGTAAAATGTATAGTTCAGTGTTCAAGATTTTTTTTTCAGTATAATGATAATTACAGGAGGTTTCCTCCTAAATCCCCAAGATAAGTCTATTAGTTTCATTGTCAATTCCAATTGGTCCAGTGTGGGTGTGCGTATGAGTGTGCCCTGTGATACCGTGACCCACTATGCAGGACATGGGTTCTCTGCAATTCTTTACTACATAAACAGGATAGAAAATGGATGTTTGTGATTTTGAGATCTAAAACAAGTTGGCAACTTAAAGCAGAGTGTCAGACTGTGGAATGTTTGGACTGTTGAACTTTAGTGCATGTATTACAGCATTTGAATGTTGAATGTGATATCAGTCCAAATGGGAGTCAATTGATTCATGATATCAGAGGAGTTGCTCTGAGACAAGGCAACAGGTGTAGTCTTGAACTTGGTATTGCTTGCATTACAGTTGTCTCATCACAATACTGTAGCCCGCTACATTTAGGCAAAATTCCTTCTCACTTTTAAGGGCTCTTTTCTTTCTTTTCTTTCTTCTTTCTTTCTTTTCTTTCTTTCTTTCTTTTCTTTCCCTTTCTTTCTTTCTTTCTTTCTTTCTTTCTTTCTTTCTTTCCTTACCTCATTTCCTTTATGTACTACCATTCAGTCATTCTCTAGAGACTAAGTGTGTACACATCATATTCTTTAATATTTGTCTACATGCACTGTAGCAGGGGCTTTTTATAATACATTCTGCCTTTTGCACATCCTGGTTGTGCAGAGACAAAGAAAGAGAGAGAAGGGTCAATATTTAATCAAGAACTTGCTCACACAGTGCAGAAAGCTCACCACTAGCTGCTCGTAGCTTAATTCCACTGTAATAAGAGTTCTTTACTGGGGAAATCAAGATCCCCCCTTTATTCAAATGCCCTTTAATACAACCCCAATTCCAATGAAGTTGGGACGTTGTGTAAAACGTAAATAAAAAACAGAATACAATGATTTGCAAATCCTTTTCAAATATTTATTCAATTGAATACACTACCAAGACAAGATATCCAATGTTCAAACTGATAAAGTTTATTGTTGTTTTGCAAATCTTCACCTCATTTTGAATTTGATGCCTGCAACATGTTCCAAAAAAGCTGGGACAGGGGCTTGTTTACCACTGTGTTATATCACCTTTCCTTTTAACAACACTCAATAAGCATTTGGGAACTGAGGACACTAATTGTTGAAGCTGTGTAGGTGGAATTCTTTCCCATTCTTGCTTGATGTACAACTTCGGTTGCTCAACAGTCCGGGGTCTCCGTTGTTGTATTTTGCGCTTCATAATGCGCCACACATTTTCAATGGGAGACAGGTCTGGACTGCAGGCAGGCCAGTCTAGCACCCGCACTCTTTTACTACGAAGCCACGCTGTTGTACACATGCAGAATGTGGCTTCGCATTGTCCTGCTGAAATAAGCAGGGACGTCCCTGAAAAGACGTCGCTTGGATGGCAGCATATGTTGCTCCAAAAACTTGTATGTACCGTTCAGCATTAATGGTGCCTTCACAGATGTGCAAGTTACTCATGCCATGGGCACTGACACACCCTCATACCATCACAGATGCTGGCTTTTGGACTTTGCGCTGATAACAATCCAGATGGTCCTTTTTCTCTTTGGCCCGGAGGACACGACATCCATGATTTCCAAAAACAATTTGAAATATGGACTCGTCAGACCACAGCACACTTTTCCACTTTGCGTCAGTCCATCTCAGATGAGCTCGGGCCCAGAGAAGCTGGCGGCATTTCTGGGTGTTGTTGATATATGGCTTTCGCTTTGCATGGTAGAGTTTTAACTTGCACTTGTAGATGTAGTGACGAAATGTGTTAACTGACAATGGTTTTCTGAAGTATTCCTGAGCCCACATGGTAATATCCTTTACAGAATGATGTCGGTTTTTAATGCAGTGCTGCCTGAGGGATCGAAGGTCACGGGCATCCAGTGTTGGTATTCGGCCTTGCTGCTTACGTGCAGAGATTTCTCCAGATTATCTGAATCTTTTGATGATATTATGGACAGTAGATGATGAAATCCCTAGATTCCTTGCAATTGTATGTTGAGAAACGTTGTCTTAAACTGCTGGACTATTTGCCCACGCAGTTGTTCACAAAGTGGTGAACCTTGCCCCATCCTTGCTTGTGAACAACTGAGCCTTTTGGGGATGCTCCTTTTATACCCAATCATGACAAACACCTGTTTCAATTAACCTGTTCACCTGTGGAATGTTCAAAACAGGTGTGTTTTTGAACATTCCTCAACTTTCCCAGTCTTTTGCTGCCCCTGTCCTAGCTTTTTTGGAACGTGTTGCAGGCATCAAATTCAAATGAGTGAAGATTTGCAAAACAACAATAAAGTTTGTCAGTTTGAACATTCAATATCTTGTCTTTGTAGTGTATTCAATTGAATATAGGTTGAAAAGTATTTGCAAATCATTGTATTCTGTTTTTATTTACGTTTTACACAATGTCCCAACTTCATTGGAATTGGGGTTGTACATAGCCACTAGATATTTTGGACAGCAAAATCTTAGATCTTTGAAAGGATCTACATGACTAATGTGTAGATAGTATGGAGATTAGGCACACAGAGAGGGAGTAAAATGTACATCCATGCATTCATTCTCTGAACCTGCTTACACCAATACTTGGTCACGAAGAACCAAAAGCTATCCATTAAACCTCAAGAGGAATATGCAGGCTTTATTAAAAGAAGTTTTTTTGAATTTTTTAGTGTGTTTGAAAAATGTATATCATGCTTGTTTGAGTGTGTTTGCATTTAAAATATTTTTATAAAATTCTGCCTTGGCTGAATGTAAAATATCAACTCTTCAATCACCTGATAAACTCAATCTCTTAGAGTTCAGTCCCTGAACTGAACAATTCAGAGGCAGTGTTTGTGAACAAATCAGTTGAGAGAGTTTAATTTGAAATGCTACTTTTTTCCCTTAATTTTCCTTCAACACCCATTCAGCCAGAAGTTGAACTGTGATTGTTAAGGAAGCAACCCTTTTTTCAGAGTGGCAGCTTCTTATTACAGCAGGGCAGCTGGCAAACAGCTAGCTGGATGTTAACGTTTTTGCTGTTTTGTTTAATTCTTTAAATAAATAGTTTTGTCTTCAAAATAATCAGCTACTAAGAAAATGTTCTTAGACTTTAGTCATTGATATTTATGGTTTTGTGCCACCATCTGGTCACCATATGTTTTATGATTTATTTAATTTCATTTTTCTTATGAGGTTCAGATGATATTAATATTCTTATTTTTCTAGTTGAATACAACTCCCTGTTTAAAATGTGTACTGTTTTGCTAGACAGCTCTTCGCTTAGCGAAAGATGGCAAAAATTATTACCAAAAAACTTGGAACTTTCAGATGTAAGGGAACATGGTAAATTCCATTTAGTTTTATCCAAATAAATACATCATCCACCATTTTGGGAGCTATGTCTAGAGGCCCATAAAGCCTATGCTTTGTTAATTTGTTCTGTTTTGGTGTGAATGCTTGCTTCATGAGTCCCTTCTTTATATGTTGTCTGGAATCATGGCTCTCAAATAACCTTTTGACTTCATATTTTTACCTTGCCCTTGAATAATTCTGGAATAAAACATCCTGCTTATATAATTTTTTGTCCCTGAATTCTCAATTTTTTCAAGAATGGTTTTCTACCATCTTTTTGTACTTATTCTTCATATGGTCTTACCTCTTGAGTGCCTCCATGTTTCTCTTGATCCAAATTAAACACCTCTAACCTGCTATTTTCCTTCCTTTACACAATTATTGTCTATATTGTATCTGTAATACTTTGATCAGCACTACTGCTATAGTAACCTTTTTGTTGAACTCTCTATTAGCACACTTTTGTTCTCTCAGTTATCTCATATTTGATAATTGTGGTTCCACAATGTGAATCATTCTATAAAAGTTATTTTTGACAATAACTGACAAATGACTAATGTAACCAAAAATACTGAGAACTTTACTAACAATACTATAAATAAATAGCATAAACAATAAAATGAAAATAACATTGAACAGAGTTGCAGAGTGTGACACTATGTGGTGCTCTTGCCTTAGAGTATCAGGAATTACAGTTCAGTTTCTTGCCACCTTCTCTCAGTGCCCTTTTCTTAGGTAGTCTGTTTACCTCCCAGATCCTAAGGATAGGCTAACTTTCGGTGTGTTAATATGACTTGCCATGCAATGATGTGCCAAACCTGGGTCGAATCATGGGATAAATGTCTTTTGTCCATGAACTTGCAATGCAAAAAGTTGACTCAGGTAATTGAAAGTTTGGAAATATTGAGTAGGATGACGTTGTTGCCTCTCAGCATAAGAGTTCAACGGTTCAGTTTCTGCAGACTTTGTGTAGTTTATTTTCTTTTCCCATATAAACCCAGATTTTTTATGGTAATTTACCATTAAAGTATATTGGCAATGGTACATTATGGTAATGCTGTGAGACAGTAAGAGCCTTTAATGTTAGTTGTGCACATGACAAAGAAGCAGTCACTCAGGGAAATATAGGTATATTATTGACAAGAAAGTGAATCGGAGTAGTTCTAATTTTTTTAATCATCTTCCTTGCTTCATTTTTGCTTTCATCTATGATGAGTGGGACACAAAGATGGCTTATCATCTCCTCACGTACAGACTGGGAATTGTGTAGAAAGCTGTCTGTGTTCCCTAGGGAGGGGAGCCCAAGAGCAGCAGAATGGTGATATTGTACTCATTTAGTGGTAGAAATTGCCCTGAAGCAGTTTATGGTGAAAGACTCTTTTATGTCAGAAAGAAATTTTAACAGACGCCTTTCGAAATGAATTGGCTTATTCTGTACTCTTTGGAAAAAGTGAAGTTTAATAGGCACTACAGAATAAATATGAAATAAACAGCATTGTAAGGAAAGAGGAATTCAGCAAAGGCTGTGTTCGTACACTGCACTCTTAGTGTGCTGCTTGAACCCGGATGGGTTATTTGACTCACACTATCATTTGGAATAGTTATTTGGCGCCCTTTGTCTTTTAGAAGTATGGCCATTATCCTTGCATTGCCCCATGTCTGCACCAACTTCAGAAACAAAATGCCCTAGCAAGAAAGAACTATGAAGCTTGTGACACAAAGAAATGTGTAGGTGGCTGCACACTTTTATTCTGTTACCCAGAGCTGGGTTATGCAGCTTCGATAGATAGATAAATGGATGGACATTATAGGTAATACTGCTAAGAAACAACAGGAATACATACAATAATGGGTGAACTGCTAGGGTAACAGAGTCTTACTGTGCTGGGAGTTCATTGCAGAGCCTGTCAGTGATTAGTGGACAGACTTCTTGTGTCTATATTTCTAGATTTCTGTTATCCACATTAAGGAGACCATAAAAGCATGGAATTAAAATGAATGGTACAAACTAAAGGGGGTGAAATAAAACCTAAACAACTTTATGATGACTATAGAAAAGAGAATCACATACAAACCTTATTTTTCTTTTTATAAGGTATGATGAGCAGTCACACATGAGGTTGTCCCTGTAGTAAGGATCTTTTTTAACCCTGATAAATAAAACTTGAAAAAAACTGAAAATATGGAATTAATTGTGTGTCCTACAGACTATAACATTCAATTTAACGCTGAGTAATTTATTGAGAGTAACACAGTAACAAAGTAGCCAATCCCACCTTATGCCATTGCTTAAATCCTAGTTCATTTTACACTTACTATTTCCAATTTTCAACGTTTTTCCAGTCAATGTACAGGCCAGGTGAAATTAATTTAGAACATTAGAACATCTAGATGAGAATGGGCCATTCAAGCCCAACAAAGCTCCCCAGTCCTATCCACTTAATTCTTCTACAGAAGCATCAAGTCTTGTTTTTAAAAGTCCCATATTCTTATCATCTACCACAATACTTGTTCACTTATTCCAGGTGTCTATGATTCTCAGTGTAAAGAAAAACTAGCTAATGTTTGTGTGAAATTTGCCCCAAGTTTCCAATTGTGTCACCATGTTCTTGATGAACTCATTTTAAATGACAGTCTGTCCACTGTACTAATTCATATTTTTTAAACACTTCAATCATCATCTTCTTCTTCTTTCGGCTGCTCCCGTTAGGGGTTGCCACAATGTATCAGCTTGTTCCATATCTTCCTGTCCCTCTGCATCTTGCTCTGTTGCAATCATCATCTGCATGTCCTCTCTCACCACATCCAAAAACCTTCTTTTAGGTCTTTCTCTTTCCTCTTCCCTGGCAGCTTTAGCCTTAGCATCCTTTCCCAATATACCAAGAATCTCTCCTCTGAACATGTCCAAACCAACACAATCTTGTCTCTCTGACTTTGTCTCCCAACCATACAACTTGAGCTGACCCTCTAATGTGATCCTTTGTATTCCTGTCCATCCTCGTCACATCCAATGCAAAACTTAGCATCTTTAACTCTGCCACCTCCAGCTCTGTCTCCTGCTTTCTGGTCAGTGCCACCGTCTCCAACCCATATAACATAGCTGGTCTCACTACCATCCTGTAGACCTTCCCTTTCACTCTTGCTCATACCTGTCTGTCACAAATAACTCCAGACACTCTTCTCCACCCATTTCACCCTGCCAGCACTCACTTTTTCACCTCTCTTCCAAAATCCTTGTTACTCTGTACTGTTGATTCCAAGTATTTAAACTCACCCACCTTCGCCAACTCTACTCCCTGCATCCTCACCATTCCACTGACCTTTCTCTCATTCACACATGTATTCTGTGTTGTTCCTAATGACCTTCATCCCTCTCCTCTCTAGAACATATCTCCATCTCTCCAATGTCTCCTCAACCTGCTCCCTACTCTCGCTACAGATCACAATGTCATCAGCCAACATCATAGTTCAAGGGGACTCCTGTCTAATCTCATTTGTCATCCTGTCCATCACCACTGCAAATAAGAAAGGACTCCGAGCCAATACCTGATGTAATCCCACCTCCACGTTGAATGCATCCATCACTCCTACTGCAGACCTCTCCACTGTCACAGACTTCCCTTGCTACATATCATGTACAACTTTTACATACTTCTCTGTCACTCCCAACGTCCTCATATAATACCACAACTCCTCTCGAGGCATCCTGTCATATGCTTTCTTCAGGTCCACAAAAACACAATGCCACTCCTTCTGGCCTTCTCTATACTTCTCCATCAACACCCTCAGAGCAACATTGCATATGTGGTGCTCTTTCTTGGCATGAAACCATACAGCTGCTCATCACCTCCCTCCTCTTTCCCATAACTCCATGCTGTGGCTCATCAATTGTATCCCCCTGTAGTTAATACAGCTCTGTACAACCCCCTTATTCTTAAAAATTGGCACCAGTGCACGTCCCCACTCCTCAGACATCCTCTCAATTTCCAAGATTCAATTAAACAATCTGGGCTAAACACTCCATCGCCATCTCTCCTAAACCCCTCCATTCTTCCACAAGGTATGTCATCTGGACCAATGGCCTTTCCATTCCTCATCCTCTTCATTGCTGTCCTTACTTCCTCCTTGCTAATCCGTTGCACTTCCTGATTCACTATCTCCACATCATCCAACCTTCTCTCTCTCTCTGTCTCATTTTCTTCATTCAATAGCCTCTCAAAGTATTCTTTCCAACTTTTCAACACACCCTCCTCACTTGTGAGTATGTTTCCATCTTTATCCTTTATCACCCTAACCTGCTACACATCTTTCCCAGCTGGGTCCCTCAGTCTAGCCATTCAGTACAGGTCCTTTTTTCTCACCTTAGTGTCCAGCCTCTCATACAACTCATCAAACGCCTTGTCTTTAGCCTTCGCCACCTCTCTCTTCACCTTGCGCCTTATCTCCTTGTACTCTTGTCTACTTTCTGCATCTCTGACTATCCCACTTCTTCTTTGCCATCCTCTTCCTCTGTATACACTCCTGTACTTCCCCATTCCACCACCAGGTTTCCTTTTCCTTTTTCTTCTGTATAGATGTCATGCCAAGCACCCTTCTTGCTGTAGTTACCCAGCTGTCTGGTAACTTCACTACCACCCAGTGCCTCCCTAAATTCAACATTGCATTCTTCCTTTTTCAACTTCAACCATTTGATCCTTGGCTCTGCCCTCACTCTCCCTCCTCTTTTTGATCTCCAACATCATCCTACAGACCCCCATCCAATTCTTTTTTTTTTTTAATTTTATTGTAATCATTCCATACAAATATATCAATTTTTACAAAAAAATAGGATTGAAAACAAGTCAACCCCCATCCCTGAGAAAGAGAGCATGGCCAACGGACTAAAACTTAAAAAAAAGTAAAAATAAATACATTGATGAGTTTATTAGGTGGATAAAGATAAATGGAGAAGAAAAAGAAATGGGGAGGGAATCTACTTCCTCAGTGCTTTAAGAGCTTATTCTAAAGTATTATTGATTAGATCCTGCCAGGTTTTGAAAAAGTTCTGCTCGGATCCTCTAAGTGAGAATTTGATTTTTTTCCAGTTTCAAATAATATAAAACATCAGTTACCCACTGACTTAAAAGAGGAGAGTTAGGATTCTTCCAGTTTAGCAAAATAAGTCTGTGTGCCAATAGTGTAGTGAAGGTTATCACAGTTTGTTTGTCCTTCTCCACTTTAAGCCCATCTGGAAGAACACCAAACACAGCTGTTAGTGGATTAGGAGGGATTGTGACACCAAGGCTGTCTGAAAGGCACTTAAAAATTTTTTGTCCAGAATGATGTTAATTTGGTGCAGGCCCCAAAACATGTGACCCAGTGAGGCTGGAGCTTGATTGCAGCATTCACAGGTTGGATCTTGCCCCTGGAAACATTTGGACAATTTCAAGCGAGACAGATGTGCTCGATATATAATTTTGAGTTGAATAATTGTATGCTTTGCACATATGGAGCTTGAATGAATTCTCTGCATTGCTACCTTCCACTCCTTTTCTGATATGTTGAATGAGAGATCATTTTCCCATTGTCCTCTTGGATCTTTTAAAGGGAGGGACTGTAAAATATTTTTATATATTGCAGAAAGGGTGTCTGAGTCCTCGAGACTGAGCAATATTTTTTACACAATAGAGGAAGGTGGGAGATGGGGAAAATCGGGCAGGTTCTGTTTGACAAAGTTTCTAATTTGAAGATAATGAAAGAAATGTGTTGCTGGAAAATTAAATTTGGAATGTAATTGTTCATAGGATGCAAAGATGTTGTCTATATAAAGATCTCTAAGCAATTTAATCCCAAATGCTTTCCAGATATTAAAAACTGCATATGTTTGCAAGGGTTGAAAAAGGTGGTTCTCATGCAGAGGTGCCACAGATAAAAGGTTCTCCATCTTAAAATGCTTTCTACATTGGTTCCATATTCTGAGTGAGTGAAGCACAATTGGGTTATCAGTATATTGGCGATAACTTGCATTTATTGGGGCACAAAGCAGGGAATATAGAGAAGTACTGCAGGATTTTATTTCTATTGCGGACCAAACCTGTGTATGTTCATCTATTTGTGTCCAGTTTTTATAGATTGTATGTTTGCTGTCCAGTAATAAAACTGAAAGTTAGGTAGAGCCATGCCACCTTCTGTCTTAGGTCCTTGTAGAGTTGCTTTTTGGATACGTGGATGTTTTAGGTTCTAAATAAATGAGGTTATGGTTGAATCTAACTACTTAAAGAATGATTTATTGAATTCTCAAGCATACAATATTAGATTGGACACCTTCCCTTTTATTATTGCAGATCAGTTTAAATACCTAGGGTAAATATCACAAGTAAACATAAAGCTCTTTATCAACAAAATTTCGCCATCTGTATGGAAAAAATTAAGCAAGACTTGCATAGATGGTCAACCATCCATCTCACTCTAGCTGGAAGAATTAATGTTGTTAAGATGAATTTCCTTCCTAAGCTTCTCTTTTTATTTCAAATCATTCCAATATACATCAATAATCATTCTTTAAGCAATTAGACCACCATCCTATTCTGCCTAACTACACTTTCCCTTGCCAACACTTTGCAGTCTTTAATCTCCTTCAGACTGACTCTTCTGCATAGGATATAATCTACCTCTTCTTAAAATATGTATTCACCACAGCCATACCCATCCTTTCGCAAAATCCACTATCATCTGACCTTCTTCGTCCCTCTCCTTGACACCATACCTACCCATTAACTCCTTGTCTCTTCTGTTCCTTTCCCCAGCATGTCCATTGAAATTCACTCCAATCACCACTTTCTGACCCTTGGGTACACTGTCCATCACTTCATCCAACTCACTCCAGAAATCTTCTTTCTCATCCATCGCACACAACCTGTGTGGCATATGCACCAACTTCATTCATCATCACACCTGCAATTTCCATCTTCATAATCATTTCTCTGTCTGACACTCTTTTCACCTCAAAAACACTCTTGACATATTGTTTCTTCAGGATAACCCCTAACCCATTTCTCCTCCCATCCACACCATGATGGAACAATTTGAATCTACCTCCGATCCACCTGGCCTTATTCCCATTTAGTCTCTTGCATGCACAGTCTATCAACCTTCCTTCTTTCCATCATATTGGCTAACTCTCTTCCCTTACCAGTCATACTGCCAACATTCAAAGTTCATACCCTCAGATACAGTGCATCCGGAAAGTATTCACAGCGCATCACTTTTTCCAGATTTTGTTATGTTACAGCCTTATTCCAAAATGGATTAAATTCATTTTTTTCCTCAGAATTCTACACACAACACCCCATAATGACAACATGAAAAAAGTTTACTTGAGATTTTTGCAAATTTATTAAAAAGAAAAAAAATTGAGAAAGCACATGTACATAAGTATTCACATCCTTTGCAATGAAGCTCAAATTGAGCTCAGGTGCATCCTGTTTCCCCTGATCATCCTTGAGATGTTTCTGCAGCTTAATTGGAGTCCACCTGTGGTAAATTCAGTTGAGTTGGACATGATTTGGAAAGGCACACACCTGTCTATATAAGGTCCCACAGTTGACAGTTCATGTCAGAGCACAAACCAAGCATGAAGTCAAAGGAATTGTCTGTAGACCTCCGAGACAGGATTGTCTCGTGGCACAAATCTGGGGAAGGTTACAGAAAAATTTCTGCTGTTTTGAAGGTCCCAATGAGCACAGTGGCCTCCATCATCCGTAAGTGGAAAAAGTTCGAAACCACCAGGTCTCTTCCTAGAGCTGGCTGGGCCATCTAAACTGAGCGATCGGGGGAGAAGGGCCTTCGTCAGGGAGGTGACCAAGAACCCGATGGTCACTCTGTCAGAGCTCCAGAGGTCCTCTGTGAAGAGAGGAGAATCTTCCAGAAGGACAACCATCTCTGCAGCAATCCCACCAATCAGGCCTGTATGGTAGAGTGGCCAGACGGAAGCCACTCCTTAGTAAAAGGCAAATGGCAGCCCGCCTGGAGTTTGCCAATAGGCACCTGAAGGACTCTCAGACCATGAGAAAGAAAATTCTCTGGTCTGATGAAACAAAGATTGAACTCTTTGGTGTGAGTGCCAGGCGTCACGTTTGGAGGAAACCAGGCACCGCTCATCACCAGGCCAATACCATCCCTACAGTGAAGCATGGTGGTGGCAGCATCATGCTGTGGGGATGTTTTTCAGTGGCAGGGCCTGGGAGACTAGTCAGACTAAAGGGAAAGATGACTGCAGCAATGTACAGAGACATCCTGGATGAAAACCTGCTCCAGAGCGCTCTTGACCTCAGACTGGGGCGACGGTTTATCTTTCAGCAGGACAAATACCCTAAGCACACAGCCAAGATATCAAAGGAGTGGCTTCAGGACAACTCTGTGAATGTCCTTGAGTGACCCAGCCAGAGCCCAGACTTGAATCCGATTGAACATCTCTGGAGAGATCTTAAAATGGCTGTGCACTGACGCTTCCCATCCAACCTGATAGAGCTTGAGAGGTGCTGCAAAGGGGAATGGGCGAAACTGGCCAAGGATAGGTGTGCCAAGCTTGTGGCATCATATTCAAAAAGACTTGAGGCTGTAATTGCTGCCAAAGGTGCATCGACAAAGTATTGAGCAAAGGCTGTGAATACTTATGTACATGTGATTTCTCAGTTTTTTTTTATTTTTAATACATTTGCAAAAACCTCAAGTAAACTTTTTTTCATGTTGTCATTATGGGGTGTTGTGTGTAGAATTCTGAGGAAAAAAATGAATTTAATCCATTTTGGAATAAGGCTGTAACATATCAAAATGTGGGAAAAGTGATGCGCTGTGAATACTTTCTGGATACACTGTATACTCTCTTTACCTTCCTCCTCTCTTCGTTCCTCCAGACATGTCTCCCACTCTTCTTCTCCTTCTTCACCCAACAGTAGCCCAATTTCCACCAGCACCCTGTTGGCTAACAGTACTAGTGGTGACCGCTGTTAAACCAGGCCTTGACCTATCCGGTATGGAAATCTGTATTTTTGTCCGCATGTTGATCTGGCAAAATTTTACCCCAGATGCCCTTCTGGACATAACCCTCCCCATTTATCTGGGCTTGGGACCAGCACAATGAAACACACTGGTTTGTGCATCTCCTCTTAATCTTCTTTTGCTAAAAAAAAAAAAAACTGAAAAGGCTCAGCTCTTTTAATCTTAACCCTAATTCTTCCCCAGTATTGTTAATCAGTGAATTTCACCTTTGTTCATCGAATTGTTTACTGATAATTCATCTGGTTTTAGTAGAATTTTTTCTTTTCAATACCAGCAGTCCACAATGCTTTGCGAGAACAGTGCAATGTCCTCCAGAACTGTAACAGCCAACATTGATGGGACCGCTCTCGGGTATATAATGCTGATCACTTGCATTACAGACTCTGTGGGACGAGTTATCTGTTCCAAATGTGCAAGTCGATCTTTGAGTTTCACATCAACATAAGAGACGAAGGTGTATGCCCTATGTATGCATAATAATTAGGCCCGTGGCACAGCGAGAGTGAAAACAATTTTTGAAAGAGCCTGATGCTCCCCTTCCTATGAAATAATGATAATAATGAAAGGTTTATTACTATTTACAAAACATTTCTATCTTTTTTGATAGACGAAAAAGTGCAAAGTAACAGCACAGACAGTTTGGAGAACCTTCAGAGCAACTTCAAAAAATAGAACGAGCCAGCGGCTTCAATCATAACATGTCACTTTGAATTTTCTGCTTTTAAAAGACCTACATTTTTTTTCTAACTTTTGAGTATGATTTCGTCATTTCTGCTTTTTTTTTGACAAAAACTATGATTGCGCCACTCTGACTGCCTACTTTCTTCTTTGATATCACATAGGTACGGTGGTGCAGTGGTTGGCACTGGCACAGCTCAGGTCACCTTTTTGGCTACAATAATTGGTTCAGTATAGTTGGCAGTCGTTTCTCTAGCTCTCAGGGACACTTTAAAGATGACTGCACCATTATAATCCAGTCAAATCTAGTTCAGTTAGACCCTCCCCATTGAGTTTAATGCAGTTCGGCAAGTTCGGTGAATATCACAAGCATTTGATATTCGGGGACATTTCGGGGAACTCACAGCGAAGTGAACTGAACTTGGCATTGTTTCGCTCATCATTAATCCCCAGTAAAATTGGCATTGGCCTAGTCTTTCTTATCTCAACTTTTTCTAGCCCTTCTATGTCCTTTTTGTAGCCTGGAGACCAAAACTTTATACAATACTCCATATGAGGCTTTACCAGTGCGTTATAAAGCTTGAGCTAATGTATTTGTACTCCAAACATTGTGCTGTATAACCTAACATTCTATTAGCCTACTTAATGGCTTCTGAACACTGTCTGGCAGTTGATAGTGTCGAGTCCGCTACAACTCCTAAAACCTTCTCATGTGTTGCTAAATGTTGTCCTCAATAGTTCCTTCCATTAATTTTCCTGTGATGCACATTAAGCTTACTGTGGAGACCTCAGGAAAATGTGAGTTTAAAGCTTCTGCTCTTTCAATGTCTGTATTTTTTAATTCCACTTTACTATTCCTGATGGACTTCACCTCCTTCTTGACTGTTCTTTTACTACTAAAATACTTGAAGAATCTCTTTGGTTCATCTTTTGCCTTATCTGCTATATTCCTCTCTAACTGCCCTCATGTTCTCATATGCCTTACGATTCACATTGGAGTTATCAGTCTTATATGCCTTATACAGTTGTTTTTTCCTTTGCACCTTCTTTTTCAACTCTTCACTAACAACTGTTCAGTTTTTTTTTTTTTTATTTCTTACTAATTCCAAATTTAGGTATGTAGCTGTCCTGCATTATACCATAAAACTTGCCTCCGCACTTAAAAGCTTATTCCAGTCTACAGTATCTTTCTTAGACTTTTCCGCATCTGCTCAAAATTTGCCCTACCAAAGTAAAACTTAACATTTTTTGTCTTTGCATGAGCACTCATCCAAACATAGAGACATGTATTATATTGTGGTTTCTTGTCCCTAGTCACCCAATCGCCTCTACACCCTCAGTTCTATCTTAAATTATTACAAAATACTAAATCTAGACAGGTTTCTCAACACGTTGGTGATGTAACATACTATGATTTGATTACAATGCTTTTAAAACTCCTGTTGTTGTGCTCCACATTTGCAATGTTTTCCCAGTTAATATTCGGGTAGTAAAAGTCATCCATAACTATAATATTTCCCTGTAACCTTGCCCTTTTAATATTACTAAAAGGATATGCATTGAAATTACTCTCTGCATTGGGGGATCTATAGCACACTCCTAAAATAAGGCCTCTTTCCCTAATGTTTTCCAGATGAAGCCATATGTCTTCACTAAGATGGAGCTCATCGTCCAGCTGAGGAGGACTTGCTTTTAAATTCTATTTGACATAAACAGCAACCCCCACCTCCTTTTCTATTCTTTCTATTGTTCCTAAAAATGTGTATCCCTCTATGTTATACTCATCCCCATCTTTATTTAGCTAGGTTTTTATTTATTTTTTATTATATATGTGACAGGTGAGTCGCTGCCTTGCACCCAAAAGACGAGGCTGAGTCTTAAGATTTCAACTTTAATTTCAATTGGTGGCTAGTTTTTGCTGCTAATTAACTAATTAACTTGTTTTTTTTAAGGGTTGTTCCCTTGAATTTCTTCTTCAATTATCTGAATTGCTTCATTTCTTACCTTAAATGGCATCCACAAAGAAATGAAATGTGAAGTGAGTAAGCCAACAGAAGACCAACTAAGTCAAGGCCTCAAACTCGAACCAATTTCACTCCAACTAGTTGCTTATTTAAGTGCCGATTCTTGTTGTTAAATAAAACAATTCTTTAATTACTTGGTTTGTTGCTGCTCTCATTGTGCAATAGCATACATTTCCAGCATTGTTTTTCTCTTTTCTAAGAACACTGTTAAAATGTTTTGGGGATCTGAACAGATTAACATTCCTGAGATCTTCATCTTTCTTTATTTTCAGATATTGTATCATGGACACAGTTTGCTGGTCATGTTTTGGCTCATTTTGCATCTCATTATCGTTTGGCTGCTAATTAAGGAAAAAGAAACAGTTAAGGGGGTCTGAGTATTCAAGAGCAAGTCAATTAAAATTAATTCAAAAAAGGTTAACTAGCAGCAAAAACAGGTCACTAATTGAGAAAAAGGTTAAAATGAAAATCTGCAGCCATTGAGGCCCTCCTTGACCAGAGTTAGGGATCCCTGTTGTAAATGATGAGGTAGAATTTACATTACTATGTATTACTTGCTCATGGTCACGTGGTGCCAGTAGTGGGCACTATACCACATTACTAGCAGTTTGGTTCCTGGCAGAGCTGCATTCTATGAGGAATTTGCTTGTTTTACCTGTTCATGTCAGCTTATGCTGTAAAAAGTTCTACTGTAAGTCTTTACTTGTACTTGAAGACTGTTCACTGTATAGCAACCTTCTAAAGTGTTTACTGTAAATGTTTGTGTAAAATAAAATTTGTTTTTGGGCGCATCCTTTGTTCTTGATATAGCCTCTGGATTCCTGCAATCTTGTCAAAGTAAATAGCACCAAAAAATAAAAATATGGATTGATCAATTTCTTCGATAGTGCAAGACTCTTAAGACAAATGTGCAGTCTTTAGGCTCCCAGGCCATTTAAGCTTCAGTTTTTTTAAAATTATATCTTAAACAAAAATTAAAAAAACTACTAGAACAAAGTAATTCCTCATTACATCATCTCTTTTCAGTCTGATTGTGTTTTCTTGCTTCGTCACCCTCCATTCTCAATCAATTCCTATACAGCAGCCCCGTGACCACACATGGAGATTAAATAGCTTCAGCACCTTTCTTTGGTAAAGAGGTCAACAACCAACACTTTACAACAATTCCAAAGCTTTCCTATACGTTCCTGAAGTTACTTCATTTGTTTGAAGGCTGTCTGTAATATCACAATTGGTATCCACGTAAGGAATGGATCATGTTCTCCAAAGGTCAAGGCTTACTGTATGTCCTAATTTTAAACGATTTAATTATAACGCTTCAACAGCAAAACCACAAGTAAATTTAAAACAGCCTATTTGTAGCTTCCAGCTTTTCCAAAAGATTTCACTGTATGGCAGTCACGTTGGTAATCCTAATGGTCTGCAGATAATACTACTCATAGTCTTAAGTAATGTTCTTGTACTACCAGTTAAATTTCACCCTGTTTGCATTGATAGAATCTACTTGCTCCCCAAAACACAAGGTTGAGTCTTGGTATTTAGCAAAGCCAGCTTTATTCATTTTGAAACAGGGACTGCAGGATTATTTATTGCAGCAGGAGCTACCACTCTCCTATACACAGACTCAGCAAACAGACATAGTCAAAGTGGCCAAGTTATACTATTCCTTTTATTTATAATGTTCCTTGCATCACCCATTGGCGACAGGTGCTTATACTGCAATCTCAATAGTCTTTCTTGGGCATAGCAGTAGCCCAAACAGAATGCAGGTTAGGTTGATTAGTGATCTTAAAGTGTTCCAGTGGGGTGTATATGTGTGTGTGCTCTATAATGGGTCAGTACCCAGCCCTGCCTTGTCCCCAATATTTTCATGATGGACCTAGGTCCGTTGTGATCCTGCTGTAATGGAATAAGTTCAAATAATTGAGTGAAATGTCCATTGGCCCTGCTATACAGCTCAGGAACAAGCACTGTTTTGCTAAATTTGTAATGTAATTTATTAGGCATGTGGTCAGACATGAATTGGTCATTCACTATTACACCTTCACTTCAGTCTAACTTATCCTAATGAGGGTCACAGCAGCAAAACACCAAATTGGACAGACATGGACACTCCATCCCATCCATAGCAACTGTCTCCGGTTATGGAAGAAAACACCTTTATGATCCAATCTGTTACACATCTAAATGTTAATTCTAAATTTCCATACCAAATGCACATACAGATACTTGCAAGAGTAGCATTTAGGATTTAGGTACTAATCAAGATGTAGTCTACAATGAAAACCAGTGGACATTGCCCAGCTGGATGGTATATTCTGAGTATATTGCAGACACAGAACAATAAAAACATCTGAACAGCAGGAGACAAATAATGTAATGGGTTATTTCCACACTAAAATATGACAGAAGGTAAGAGATTCACGTTTTACATTTTAGCTATACAGCTCTAACATTCTATTTTGTATTTTCTTTACTTTTTAGTGTGGCAATAACTTTTAACCTTTTTTTTCCTTTGCAGATACATGCAGGCACAGTCCTTTACTAACTACATAGCAAAAAAATAAACTTGATTTGCTGTTCCGTCTATAGATTGATGAAGTTATTTGCTTTACTTTTCTGCAGTACTTTTTGGAATTCACCCATACACACTTGGACACACTGTGTTTTATTAAAATAATTAAAGAGGAGAGTTTGTCACCCATGCAGTAATTAACATTTCTACTTTACAAGGCAGTTGCTGGTAAGAGATGGCCTCCTCGCAGACCTGTCTCTCAAAACGCTTAGTTCTTTTCTCACCAAAACCTCACAAGCTTCTCTGCTCCTATTACTATTTTTTGCTCTAAAATGTTAATGAGTGGCTTCTGATTGACTCTGACCATAATGACTGTTTAGACTCTAGAAGAACCTGCTATTGGAGTTGCTTTGTGTCTGTAATTTGAAAGTTTCTATTTGAAAATACTGTTCTACTTTTTTTGGAGACAAGCCATTTGAAGTATTTTCTCTGTTACTAAACCAGAAAGATGACTGCCAATATCAATTTATAAATCATTAAAACATAGTTGAGAAAATATTTTTTTCAGCTCAAACATCGGTGGCTGACTAGAGCTACCCTGTGTTAGCACAATTCCACACAAGAATCCTGACTTTCAAGGGTATGATGCTTGACAATGGGTAATGGCTGTATTTAAAAGCTAAATAAATAAACCTTTTAATTTAAAGAAATAAAAGTTAAAATTAATATCTTTAAGGTCAGTATGGTGGCACAGTGGTTAATTGTTAAAACTCAGGAACCGTCAGTTTTGATCCACTCTGCTGGGAGTTTATATGTTTTTCCCATGTAGTGAATCAATTATTATAGTGCCCTTCACAGAGCACACCATCATTTAACAATCAAGCAAATGTAATAATGAAAGCAGCAAGATTAAAAGCAAAAATATCCAGTACATAATCATATACAAGATAATAAACAGTGACTGAACATAAACAGAAAATGAATGGGGACAAATTAAAACTGTGATTTGGTGATGCAGTAGAATAAGGATCAATACTCTAGATACAAGAGGGTAAATAAGAAAATGTCGTCTATTTTTCTGAGTGCTTTGGTTTCTTCCACCTTCCAAACATTTCTGTAAAAGGTGCACTCTAAATTCCTTGCTCTGAAATGGACTGGTATTGGTACCAGGCATGCACTTGGTGGTACCAAGATATATACTGCCCTCCAATTTCCCTGCATTATGGCTGCAGAAAGTGAATGGATAAACATTTGCCTTTTCTCGGATTACTCAGCCTCTGATACCATGCAGCCTCCCAGGATGTGATGGTAAATGGTTTTTATGACCTCAGCTTTAGCTTAGCTGCTGTCTCACAAAGAGCTGTTGACAGAGGCACAGAACTAGAAATGGTGCATTGTCCCTCAGAGTGAAGAAGTCAGGACTTCCAGATAATGCTGTAGTGATGTAATGAAGCAAAAATTCAAGTGAGTATGATATCACATTTCCTGTGATTTGCTGTAAATTGTAAATTACTATGAAGAGATGATCTCATAGCTTGGAGCATTTCAGTACTGTCTCTTTCATCTTCATTTAATTATGGGCTCAATAAACACTCTGATACTGGAGCTAATGAGGCTCTGTGGATATCTTTCATTGAATATTGTAATTTTTTTTCAGTGCTTCTCAGATGCTTATGCCTGCCTCACTATTAATGTCTTAGCAGTTAAATGCTGGCAAAAGAACATCTTTGTTGGCTTTGTGGCATAAAGTTTAACTACCACACCAAAATTAAAAAAAAAATAATAATAATAATAATTTTGTAGTTTTAAGGTGATACTTTGTCATGAAACTGTGACAATATTTCAGTTTGCCTGTCTATAACTTAGTTATGGTGCATTATCACCATATTTGGTCCAACAGTTTCCATGTCTTATAGCAAATTGTTTATCTAGTTCGGCTGCACTTCATCTATTTTCACTGTGACCTGCATGGTTTAAATGTGGCAGCAATTGTGTAGATTTTTAAAGGCCATTATGTCTGTTTAAGTTTACTGCTCTAAATGAGCTATATGTCAGAGTTTCAGTCTTAGTGATCCATGTAGAGGCAAGTTTCTATGCATTGTCAGAAAGACTCTTACCATTATTCAGGACTTTTATCACCGATGGGTTCTCCATGTCCAGTATTTATTTACTTTTTGGCTGTTCATTATCAGTTAACATTTGCAAAAATGCAATTTCAGAGTAGTGACCTTTTCATTTTGCATTATGTATAGCCAGGGGCAGCTCTATTGACACCGAGGAAACGTGTGAAAAAGAAAGATAAGACAAGCCTGCCTGTTCATTTTGAAAAATGACAGCAGGTTTGTATTCTAGTGGTCTTCCTGAAAACCATTATGTTCTACTTGATTAATCATCATCCTTCCTCTCAAGAAGTGAATAATCTTTTGGACCCAGTGGGGTGGGGGTGCGAGATAACTGCATTTTTTGCATATACAATCTCGGCAGTGAGTCGCATCCTGTCTCTGTGACCCTTAAGAGGGGTCCTACTATAAAAGGAATATTTTTGCTATTTCCCTAGCTCAAAATAAAAAAAATAAAGAAATTATTAAACTTTTGGAAATAAATGTAGTTTTGAATTAAAATAAGATTCTGTGGGAGTACAACACAAGCACCATTGAGTCCTGTGTTAGAATATGCATGTTTGGATAATAAATGAATGAGTAATTTACTGCATTTGCATTCATACAAATCTTTACACCTCACAGTATATTTAGTAAATGTTTCTGACAGATAAGCAAAATAAATTGTTCATAGTGTATCAACAATTTTAACATCATATTTGGCTACATGGTGGATTTTTCCTTATATAGAGAGCTAGACAGTAAAGAAATTATACTCTCTCCAAAGTCCCTCTAATCTAGTTACTGTATACACCCTTTCATTACATGCCATGCCCCAACAGACGTGCAAGATTTTTGTTTTAGTCTCTTATATTTTTATTGCCTGTAAACATGTAGAATTAAACTCATTCACTGGAAGGAATGAATTTTGCATTGTATGGTAACACAGACACATGGTGCAAACAAAGATCTGTGTTTTTTTTTTTTTTTTATTTAATAAATCCAGATGGAAAATACTGTATAAGCCATGTTGCAGAGTGCGGTTGCGGTGCCTCTAAATCAGTAAAGAATTAATTATACAGTATTCTGTGTCTTCTGTATATTTTCATCATGCTTTACTAGTTCGATGTGTACTCTTTGACTTCTTCCTTCTGTTGTGCAGGAGTTCAAAGTTATTCAATTTTAATATTGATCTTGTATTGTCACACACGTGTGCATAGGAGGCAGCTGAAGGGCTTAGAGATGAATGATAATACGTCTGCCCGGGGGGGGGTGTGGGGGGCGGGGTGCACTGATGCTCTTTCTGAGTTCCCTGCAGGCCTTTCCCGGGAAATCCCACCAGGAGCCACTGCCTCGACTCGGGACACATCACTTCCGGCCCCGGCCCTGAGGACGACATCACTTTCGGTCCTGGCCCCGAGGACGACATCACTTCCGGTGTTGTTCCCGAGGACGACATCACTTCCCCCAAACTTCCTATAAAGCCTCACACCTTTTCCCTGGAAGTCAGTTCTGTTTTGGACTCTGTCTTGTAAACTTGACTCAACAATGAATCATTGACTTTTGCAGCCATGATACTGAATTATACGGGTGGCTGCCCCAAACCTTGCCATGTCTCTTGTCTCTTCTTCTCACAGTATACATGTAAAAATGTTGTTGAAAGCTAAATAATTAGTTCAAGCACTCAAGCACCTTTTTGAATATCTACATGTTGTAACAGTATTGCTTCCAGTGTAGAATTTTTAACACCCTTCTACCATTGCACAAATATGCTAAGGAATATATTTTAAGTTATTGCAGTAATTTTATCATCTACATGATAGAGTGGACACTGAGAGGCTGTAAAAACTGTGTATCTAAAGTGAAAGCTTTTCGGAATGGACCATAATTCCTGTTTTTTGGGGTAGCAAAAAGCAGTGAAGTGCATCTCTGTCACTACAAGGATCCAGTGTTCTGGGTTCAAATCCCATTTCTGGCCATGTTCGATGTGGAGTTTGCATGTTCTCCCAATGTCTATTGCAGCTTTCATCCAAGTACTCAGGTTTTCCTCCTATATCCCCAAAGATGTGCTGGTCATATTAATTGACAATTCTAATTTGGTTTATGTGTGAGTGTGAATGGGCCTAGCAATGATCTGGTGCCTTAGTTAGGACAGTTTCCTACCTTGGAGCCATTTCTGCCAGGTTAGTCACTGGCCCCCAGTGACACTAAATTTGAATAACCAGATTTGAAATTTTTTTTTCTGTATATTCAGTTCAAACTGGATATGCTTTGAAAAGTGCAAACCTCCAAGCAGTTTTAAATGGGGGCTTTGCTTGACAAGGTATGTATAACTGAGTTTCCTTAAACTATAAAATATAAGATGTAGATTTCAGAAGAATATATAAATTCTTTGCAAACATTGGCATGGCTTTTGGTATAATCTTCTGATCTTATAGAGGCTCCATGCAATAAGTTCATGAACATTCTGCATTACTTAAATATAAAGCCATAGAAAAAAAAGGATTCAAAGAATACATTGAACAACACAATATTTGTGCACCCTGTTTTTTTTTCCAAAAATGTTACCCAAATTTATATCCATAAAATGCTATGCTGGAACAAAGATCACAGTAATTGTGCTTCCTGCACAGTGATCCATGACAGGTTTCTCCATTCTAAACGTTTATCTGACAATCTTTGCTCAAAAGTAAGTAGAGTCATGAGGTTGCTCAGAATTCAGCTTTAAAAAAAACTCAAAATACCTTTTAGGGTCTGTACTAGAAGAATTAATGTAAATGAATAACTACATTAATAATGTAAATTTAACAAGGATTGTAGCAGTAGTGCTTCTGCCTAACAATAAGGAGACCGTAGTTCGAGTCCTAGGTGCTTCCTGCAGGAACTTCAAATGTGTGAGTTTCCTCCAGGCACTCTGGTCTTCTCCCACCATTTAAAGCCTTGCAGGTTAAATGAATTAGCATTGCTAAATTGGCTATTGGTATGTGTGTTTGTGTCTGTGTTTACACCCTGTGATGGGCTGGCATCCTGTCCAAGGTAATGTTTGTACCTTGTGCCTGATGCTTGCTGGAACTGGATCCAGCTTCCATGTGCCTCTGCTACAGATGAGCAGGTAAGAAAATAGATGGATAAATAAATTTAAAGAGGTGTAGTGTGGCAAGGTGCCATAGTGGGTAACACTACCATTCCACAGAACTGGAATCCTGGGTTGAAAACCCTATTCCTGGTTTTTGACTGTAGTTTGCACATTGGTTATCTTTTGAAGATTCAGGTTTTTATCCTACAATCTGATGGTTACGTTAATTGGAAAATGCAAATTTGCCCTTAGTATGTTTGATAATTTTATGTAATGTTATGAAAATATTTGTATTATATATAAGATTGTTTTAATATCTCTTCCAAAGTTTATTTTCTTTATTTAAGACAAATTAATATTTATTTATAATTATTTCAAAAATCTGTTGAATATGTCAACACAAATTATACTGTTTATACATTATATATATATATATACAGTGATCCCTCCTCGATCGCGGGGGTTGCGTTCCAGAACCCCCCGCGAAATGTGAAAATCCGCGAAGTAGAAACCATATGTTTATATGGTTATTTTTATATTGTCAAGCTTGGGTCACAGATTTGCACAGAAACACAGGAGGTTGTAGAGAGACAGGAACTTTATTCAAACACTGCAAACAAACATTTGTCTCTTTTTCAAAAGTGTAAACGTGCTCCATGACAAGACAGAGATGACATTTCCGTCTCACAATTAAAAGAATGCAAACATATCTTTCTCTTCAAAGGAGTGTGCGTTGGGAGCAGAGCAGAGGATGTCAGAGAGAGAGAGAGAGAGAGAGAGAGAAAAGCAAACAATCAAAAATCAATAGGTGCTGTTTGAGCTTTTAAGTGTGTGAAGCACCATGCGGGAAGCATATCGCGCAACAAAGCAACCACAAGTAAGCCCAGCAAAGAAGGGAGCAATGTGAAGGTAGTCTTTCAGCGCTTTTTGAGGAACGGCCGTATCCTCTAGGGGTGCGAACAGCCCCCGTGCTCACAATATATTTGAGGAGTTTTATTTAATACGTGATACGTGCTCTGATTGGGTAGCTTCTCAGCCATCTGCCAATAGCGTCCCTTGTATGAAATCAACTGGGCAAACCAACTGATGAAGCATGTACCAGAAATTAAAAGATCCATTGTCCACTGAAACCCAAGAACCAGTGAAAAATCCGCGATATATATTTAAATATGCTTACATATAAAATCTGCGATAGAGTGAAGCCGTGAAAGTCGAAGCGCGATATAGCAAGGGATTACTGTATATATACATACAAGTTGACATTCAAAAATTCGGCAACCTCCGGACCTGAGGAGTGCCGGATTTTTGAAAATGCTGGATTTTGGCTGGTTATATATGCTGTATATATTTAACAGAAAATGACTACATGTACAGTCCTTTAAAGAAAGAAAATCAAACACTAAATGAAAAGCAAATGGTTTGCACAGACACGCCGCTATCAAGTTTTGTTTAGCACTTCTACTTTCTCTGTGATTGACAACGCATGATGTTTACGTTTTACACCACCTCTTTTCTTTGCTGAATCCATAATGGAGCTATACAACAGCAAATAAATGATAAAATGAGAAGGAATGAGCAGGAATGCCTGTTAGCAGGTGTTAGCAAGACTCAACAACTGATTATCGACTACAGCACCATTAAAACATAAACTGTGCCTCCAGAAAACAGTGGTGTGCCAACGCGGTAAATTTGAAAATGCACTCCGAAATTCATGTCAGAAATCTGAAGGAACCAGATTATCGATGGCCGGATTTTTGTATGTCAACCTGTGTGTATATATATACACACCAGGACATACCCACACATTTCTCTCATTTGAATAAGACAAACGAAACAATACTGTATGTTGTGTGTATACGGTGTCTTTTGTGCATGTCATATTTTGGTTTATTTTTGTGAATTGAATGAATATCAGTGTCTTTTGCCAAAGAATGTTAATCTGTGCTCACTGCAGTATAATTCCTAGGTGCCTTGTCAATTTGGCTGTTAGGATTTGTTAATCAACAAAAGAAAAAGGAAGAGGAAATTATTTGGAGAATGCAGATAAAAACCTCTCAAAAGAATCTCTGTTGTTGATTACAAATGGCTAGTGTATCTTCTTACAGGATATGCCTTGAAAGTAAAAGTCTAAGGTAAATAAATTTACATGTGAAAAATTGTGTGTCTTTCTTTATTTGAGTCAAGACATGTGATGGACTAACTGATACTGGTGGAGCAAACAGCAGCCAGGCTAAAACAAAACTGTAGTTTTAGCAATAAGCAAGTGTGTGTTTTACATTTAACAGTAGGGAATTTGTGTTGTCTCAATGGATGTTCTGTAACAGGGGTGACCAGACATCCTTGTTTTACCTGGAAGGTAATAGGTCTCGGCTTCTGTTCCCAAAGAATTGCACAAAAAATGACTGACCAATATGTTATTTAGTTCCCCAAAAATGTTTGGCATTCCAGTTTTCATTACAAAAGAGGCCCAGCCAAAAACTTAACATTGGTGCAATTACTGTTTCAATTATTCAATTATTTTACTGCCTACTGAATTTTTTCACTTGATACTCTGCCACAACCTATAAGTGAGTGAACTCATACAAGCCTAACTGGCCTAATTGAACATATATATACAGTATATGTTCTGATCCATTGAATACTCTCTAGGCTATCATCTTTAGAAAACAACAGCAAGTATACCAAAAACAGCTTAACTAACAGGGAAACTGACTGTTACAGCAACTTTGACCCTGTTGTTACTTAGTGGGGATTTCCTAGCAGAGCTTCACCAAACAATTCTAAACTAAACATAAAATTATTATTTTTGCCATTATTGGTGTTTTGTTATTATCATTGTTGCTATTTTGTTGCTGTTGTAGCTTTGAGGTGTCACTATACTACCTTTCCGCAGTGCATTTCCAAGTATTCAATCTGGAGCTAATGCACCCCGCTGGACAAACTCAGTTCAAGTCCTTTGACTATTACTATTAATAAACATCTTATTATTTCAATTACTGAAAAAACACACACTGTTATGTTTTAATGAATTCACGGACTGAAGGCAAACTAAAACGTTCTACTGAAACAAGATGATCAGTAAACATCCATCCATCCATTTTCCAACCCGCTGAATCCGAACACAGGGTCACGGGGGTCTGCTGGAGCCAATCCCAGCCAACACAGGGCACAAGGCAGGGAACCAATCCTGGGCAGGGTGCCAACCCACCGCAGGAAACACACAAACACACCCACACACCAAGCACACACTAGGGCCAATTTAGAATCGCCAATCCACCTAAGCTGCATGTCTTTGGACTGTGGGAGGAAACCGGAGCGCCCGGAGGAAACCCACGCAGACACGGGGAGAACATGCAAACTCCACGCAGGGCGGACCCGGGAAGCGAACCCGGGTCCCCAGATCTCCCAACTGCGAGGCAGCAGCGCTACCCACTGCGCCACCATGCCGCCCCATCAGTAAACATTAGGTATTAAACTCTCCATATAAATCTATTGAAACCAAAGAAACTGCAGAAACTGTAGGGGGTACTTGAACTCCATAACGAATGGATAATGTTTTTTTGATGCACAACATTACATGCAAACAAATTTCATCCATCCATCCATCCATCCATTTTCCAACCCGCTGAATCCAAACACAGGGTCACGGGGGTCTGCTGGAGCCAATCCCAGCCAACACAGGGCACAAGGCAGGAAACAATCCTGGGCAGGGTGCCAACCCACCGCAGGACACACACAAACACACCCACACACCAAGCACACACTAGGGCCAATTTAGAATCGCCAATCCACCTAACCTGCATGTCTTTGGACTGTGGGAGGAAACCGGAGTGCCCGGAGGAAACCCACGCAGACACGGGGAGAACATGCAAACTCCACGCAGGGAGGACCCGGGAAGCGAACCCGGGTCCCCAGATCACCCAACTGCGAGGCAGCAGCGCTACCCACTGCGCCACCGTGCCGCCCCAAACAAATTTCAATAAATCCAAATTAGAAAACAAAACTAATGGTGTTTAACTTGGGCTTATAATACAATGAATATGAATGAAGATGGATCAGATATAATTAAAACCAGATCCTTTTAGTAAATCAAGTTCAAAGTGATATGTTGCCGAAAAGTAACTTTTATGGGTGATCATATGATCTCATTTTTCTACATTTAGAGCTATGCATGTGGAGTTGCTAAGGAGGAGCGGGGCTAGGTTACCATGCGGGGAGGTGACATCCTGGCATTGTTCAGTGTTGATTGAATATTTGCTCCTCATGTAAATCAGCAGTCTTTGTGCAAAACCCATAATCCCTTATCCCCCCCACCCCCCCACCCCCACCCCCATGGGTTATAGCACCATCTGCCCAGTGGTAATTTAAATGCACATCATTTAAATTGAAATGAAGGGAGGTGTGCATTACAAAGGTAATGAACTTTGAAATGTTCGATTTTGCATTTTTTAATCTAAGAAATATTGGTTTTGTACACAATAAAATGAATAAAATATACATTTGGAGCAGTGTATTGTTGGACAGTAGTATATGTTGGCAAGGTGTGGCAAATTAAACTCAGTTCTAAACAGCCTTGCCTTTCTCTCAGAATTAAATTTCCCATTTTGAAACATATTCTCAATGCTTTGATAGTGCAGTGGCTGGTGTGGCTTGCAGACTCTGGGTGTAAATCCTTGTTCAAGTGTAACCTGTGTTGAGTTTGCCACTTCTCCTCACGTCGACATGGGATGTACCTGGTTACCTTCCATTCCAAAATGGTGAGGGTCCAGTTTCATATAATACATATGTACAATTGAGGGTCACAGGGCAGAACATACCCTTCAGACACAAGGCAGCAATCAGCCTTGGGAAGGAGGCCAGTCCCTTTCAAGCAGACATTCACACTTATAGCCAATGGAGCCAATTTGGAGTTGTGATTGAGAATTCCACTAAATAAAATGTTAAATATAAAAAAAACAAAAAAAAAATACATTGTAACATAGTGAAGAAGTTAAACTATGTGCCGTTAATGTCACAGAGATCTTACCATTGCACACTAAAGTAGAATAATTGTAGCTTTCCGTACCCTAGGAACATTTCCTCAATTCATCTAGAAGCAGTGATGCTTACCAGGTGAGGTTGTAGCTTTGAGACCAAGTAGTGACTGACGTATGGTGGCTGCATGGCTAACTTGTTATGTTGTATAAAATTTATGTAAGGAAATTCTCGTGAAAAGCCACTTTAAGCAATGGAGGGTTTAACAGAGACAAGATGTGAGAACGTTTTAGTCAGCATAGCAGTGCTGTTACAATTCCATAGTGAAAAGGAATGCATGTTAGCCTCCTAGGACCATATCATCTATTCAGCAAGTCAAGTCATTTATTTACCACTTCCAGATCAGCAGATATGAACCTGTCATAATATTAGATTAAAAAATGGGTTGCAAATTGTTAACTTTTGCAATTATTAAAAAAAAAAAGTAGTTAAAAAGTAGTTAAATAAGAATAGTTTATTCACAACCCAGTACTTTAAACACATTTTATTACAAGGTTCAGTAGTAAGAGAGCTGGAGCACACAGTATTTTTTTCCTACAGTTTTGTACTAAAATCACTTAGTTACTGACTGATTATCAAATTAATTGTTGTAACGATGCGGGTTTGCTCCACACTCCCATCTTGCTTTTGGGAGCCCTTGAACCCGACACCGTTGGTAATGTCACCGATGAGCTTGGCAATGAGGCACAACAGTGAAACAAGGGAATGGTGTAAAAGTGTCAAATGCTTTTATTTTAAAAACAACAAAACAGTGTCCAAATAAATAGTGCAGTGCATCAATTCCTTAAATAAAGAATCCAATAAAACGAGTAAAAAGGTGGAGGTTAAAATCCAATAGACAAATGCCTTTAAAAAAGCAACAAGGTTAAAACAATAGCTGGAAACAGTCTCTTTTAAAACACAAAGCCCGGTGCCTTCTATTACTGGTGACTCCCCCATTTCTCCCATCCAGGCTATGCACCAGGGGAGTCACCCTACTGTACATGCAGCTGATCTTCTTTGCTCTACTGGTCTGGTGGCCTTCCGATCCCTGGCTCCGGTTCTGCTCACCTAGACCGAGACTTGGGCTCCCCAGCGACCAGGACACTCACACTGGGGCTTCTTCTATGGCGAGCCAACCTTCTCCCGATCACTCCTGCTTCAAACAGTTGCTCAGCAGGAGCGAACACTACCGTCGGCCCTCAGGTGCCGGCCAAATACCCCACTCGAGCTCGCCTCTCCCAGCTACTTGTTAACAGCGTGCGCTTGCTCGTTCTCCTTCTCTCCTGCACCAGCTTTCTCCCTCTTGGTTCTTGCAGTCTTCTCCTCCTTAACCTCTGTCCGCCTTTTCTGTCTTTACTAGGGGGCTCCGCCCCCTGCTCGCTTCGCTCGCCAACCCCTGGTGTTGGGAATGACAAAGAGCGTGATGTATGAATGAGATATAGAATAGTGTGAAGGTGTAGATGATGCAAATAGAAAGCAAACAATAAAGTGTGTGGCACAGTGTAAAGGTTTATTGCAAAATTTCTTTGTACACGCCGTTTAAGTGTAAAAGGTAATTCCAGCTCAGAACTTGTAAGGTCAATGAAGATGGTTACTGTTGTGATCAGAGTCAAGTTTGTCAGAGCTTAGAAAGAGTTGTGTCTCTCCAGGAAGTAATGGAATGACTTGGGTATTTATGTTTTCCACATTAATATTTTTTGGACATAATATAGTGCGTTGTGTTAAAAGGGGCATTTGGTCTAATGAGATTGCTGTTCCAAATCTGTCTGTAACTAAGTCGTCGCAGATAAAGGCTTGAGGAATTGTAATAATATTTTTTGGGTGAAGTCCATCTGTATTGGTGAGTGTACCATCTCTCAGTTGTAATAAGCAATTGTTATGATCTGGTTCTGGACATCGTATCTTTTTTACTAACTGTATCTTTTGAAAGCAATGCCAATTGTCTGCGTATTTTAAGGTGCACTGAACAATAGCTGAGTGCATGGCATCTGGAAGAATAGCTAATCACTGTCTAAAATCTCCTCCTCATAAAAGTACCTTTCCTCCAAATCGAATATTATTATTCATAAACGTTTGTAGAAGTTTATGAATGGTGTTGAGTAAGTGACTTCATGCCATTGTACATTCATCAATAAACAACATTTTTTCAAGACGGATGTCACGTGCAGTGCCACCGTTAATGTCCATAGTGGATACCGATTTGTAGGATCTAATGCAGTTAATAAAGATTTCACTTTCAGGTACATCGTCAGTTAGAAGCTTCTGTAGAAATTCAGGATATGAATGTAAAGGAGGCAGTCTAATTTGACCCTTTTGACAACAACGTGTAAATGTATTACTTGTATTGCCAGTTGTTTCTTCAGGGAAGTGAACTGAATGACAATGATTGCAAATGACATTCATTAATCCGAATGAATTTTCCTGGTGTATGTTTTGCTTGTGCCGTTTGAGAGGCGCGTTGTTGCATGTGTAGTATTTGGGACGTGTGGTTTTGGAGCTGTAATCGATTTGCCTGTGCTGTGTGAGAAGCCCATTGTAGACTTCGCTGCCGTTAACATGTTTTGCTTGTGGTGTTTGAGTGCCGCGTTGTTGCATGTCCATTATTTGTGACGCGCTATTTTTGATTTTTAATTGATTCGCCTCCGCTTTGCGCAAAGTCCGTTTCACTCTACGTCGTGCATTGTTTGTATCGTGCCTTGTCCGTTTTTGTATGTCGGTCAGTTGAGCTTTCTGCTTTTGGAGTCTTGCTTGCTTGTTTTCTGGCCGGTCATATGCGCGTTGCTTTGCTCCCTTTTTTGTATGTCTGAGACGCGAGCTCTTTCTTTTGAAATCGTGCTTGTTTCGATGCAGCACTTCGAGACGCGCGCTGTATGCATCTACGTTCAATGTGTCTGTTCATTTGGGCACGTCTCTGTAACGGGGTTACTTGAGCTTTGCGTTTTTTGATCCGAGACATTTTTTCTCACGTATTTTCCGAAGCGCGTTTTATGCGCCGCCGTGTCTTCTTTTTGTTTCATTCGTGTTCGTGTGTTTGGTCCCGTTATCCGATCCGAATCGTTTTGTACCCGTGACCGTGTATGCATGACTTGTTTGTTCCTCAGCGTGTGAAATTTGTATAAGTATTAAGGAGGATCGCACTCACTGTTAATATGGAGCCTTTTCTCCAGTTGAACGGTTAATAGTGCTTTATTTTAATGAGATCCACCTATGCTGCCTAGTGTGAAGGTTTTGAGATGACGTATGTTTAATATGGACGTTTCCTTTAAATATGTGGCTTTGGGTGTCACTTCTTATTGATTTGGGGGGGGGGGGGGGGATTGTTGTTGCGCGAGCGTCTTCTTTCTTTTTGTGTTCCTGTGTCTTGTTTGAATCCCCCTGTTTGTGTGTGTCCCGTCCCTTGCTTGTAGGGTCTGTGGGGCGGTTTTGTGTTCTTTTTTTTTGTCTTCCATGGGCTTGTTGAATCCCCCTCTTGGTGTGTATCCCGTCCCGTGCCTGTAGGGTGTGTGTGTGTGTGGGGGGGGGGGGGGGTTTGGTCGTGCCTTGCTGTTGTGCGCTCGTCTGTTCTTTTTTTTTGGTGTGTTTAGTTTCGTGTGCAATGTGTTTCGTGCTTTGCCCGCGTTTGACTACTTTTTTATGTGCCTTTTCCTTTTTTCGGTGCTTGTTGCGACTCATTTCTGTGACTCCTTTTTGTATGTGCTCACTCCTTTTTTCTGTGGTCTTGTCCGCCTCTCGCGGCCCCTCATCCGCCTTTGTCGCCCTCTTTTGTCCGCCTTTCTCCGACTCTCGCGGACTGTTTTTGCGCCTGCGCCTCTCGCGGACCCTCATCCGCCTGTCTCGCCCTCTTTTGTCCGCCTTTCTCGGCTCCTCAGCCGACTCTCGCGGACTCTTTTTGCGCCTGCGCAGTACGTCTTTTTGCAGCTACGGCCCATTGCCGGATGTGCCTGCGTCCATCATCCGGTTTAGCATTCTCGGTTAGTAATATGGATCCTCCCCTACTAGCTGCCTCATGCTTCTATATATCATGGGGACGTGGATCAGCTGTGGCAATCAGCAGCTCCCGGGAACAATTATGGGTGCGGACAATTCCTCACCTGTGCACTTAAGTGAGAACCGCCCGCATCACGAATTCCCCGCGAACAGCTCAGCCACACACCACCATGCCCCCTCACTAAGCCGTGAGTGCATTGATTATTTATTTTATGGGAAAAAGAAAACTGGCAGAAGAAAGACCATCTGTGTGTGTGTGTTCTTAGCATGTTCCAATATAATATGTTCATGAGAGAAAAGGAAAGCATGGTTGTACAGAGTACCTATTACCATTCCTTCTGCTTTACTTTGCCAGGTTGGGGAAATTTCTGTGTGTATGTTTTGTACATTTTCTTTGTGCTTGCAATGACCCTGTTACTCAAAATAATGATAAACAGGCCAAAATGTACAGAAATAGATTTATTATATAAAAGGAAGAATGAACAAAGTGAGCAGACAAAATTAGCAAAAATAAGGGAAAAAAACAAAACCTGTAGCCTTGATCCTGAAGGTGTCTCCTAGTTCAAGGCAGTTAACCTTTTTTAGCATATACTTGCATTTAACTTCCATTACCTGACATACCCAAACAAAGAGAAAGACTTAATAGTAACGTGCAGATAAAGTAATATGTCTTTGAAGAGAGCACACTGAACATTTGCAAGGGAATACAAGTGAAAAATGGTGTGGGGCAAAGAGAAGAGCATGGGTTTTGGAATCAATGGGGCAGATGACAGTGGATACACAGTATCAGCAAGAGAGGACAAGTAAAGCGAGCTGTGGACACAGACAACATCCTTCCATCCATCCATTTTCCAACCCGCTGAATCCTAACACAGGGTCACGGGGGTCTGCTGGAGCCAATCCCAGCCAACACAGGGCACAAGGCAGGAAACAATCCTGGGCAGGGTGCCAACCCACCGCAGGACACACACAAACACACCCACACACCAAGCACACACTAGGCCCAATTTAGAATTGCCAATCCACCTAACCTGCATGTCTTTGGACTGTGGGAGGAAACCGGAGCGCCCGGAGGAAACCCACGCAGACACGGGGAGAACATGCAAACTCCACGCAGGGAGGCAGACAACATGTAACATAAAAAATTCAAAGTTTTTAGGTAAAGTGGGCAATTTTATTGAATATTGTATAGGTTTTTAGGCTCAAGTGATTCATCCAACTATTTTAGAAAAAAATGTATCATTCATCTCCTTTAAAAAGCCAGGTTTTCTGTGTTTCAGGCTTTTTTTGTGTATATTGTTGGAAAGTGTAAGGCAAAAGACAGGGTTTGATAATGAGAAACTGTTAGGGACCACTAGACTCATAGTTATAGAATTCTTTGGAAGCAATAATGCATGCACCATTAAAAAGCTTAATGTGAATTAAATGTGGCAGAAACCTTTGAAGAGGCAGTTCATAATTACTCCTTAATGAAGGTACCAATACTTTTTAACCTAGAAGTAAAATGTTGCTTTCGACCTAGCTTAAGAAAAATAATTGGTCTTGGAGGTGTCCTACTTTTCCATATCTTAAAATCAAATCAAGACTGTACAGTATTTCTTTTCATGCAGGTCTCTTCTAAATTTCATAAGCTTTTACGTTAACCTTTTTGTGTCTTTTTTCCTACGGCCTTCTTCTTATTTCGCTCTTAGCTCTGTGACTTTCTTCTCTCTCTTCCCTTTGATTTGTCTCCCCTGCCCCATTTCCTTCTCCTCTTTGGGTACCTCTGATCTCTATGGTTTTTTTTTTTTTGGGTCATGCACTCTTTCTCCCATGCATGCAAGCAAGATTTAACCCTCGGTTTCTTGAGCTTGCCATAGGGAATTTAATGAAGACATTTATCAGTGTTATTGGTTCGAAGGTAATGACAGATGCCTAAGGGGATGAAATGTGTGGTAGCCCCCCTTCTCCCTTCAACTCCGTGCCATTCTTCATTCTCGGCAATTTTACAGTCAATTATAGCTCTGGTCTAATAACTGCACTCTCATTGTGCAAATGTTATTTGGAGGCACCCCTGGTATTACTGCTGTCTGCGGCTAATCTTTGATGAATGATATGCAGTGGGACCTCAATCTGATTAGCCTAATTGAGTTGGAAGACCTCCTCTAATTAACAGTGGCTGCCCTGCTGTGTCGCGTGTCAGTATTTTCCACTAAGCTCTTGTCTCCTGCAATGTGAAGCGTCAAAGTGAAGAAAAAGATTTCTAATGACTTGAAGAGAAGGCCTTCTTTGTGTATGGACTGCAGAAATGGCAGTGTGTCACTCTTCTAATGCCTTTTACGCATCATGTCCCTTACATCTATGATATGGAACCTTAATTAGTTAAAATACAGAATGCTGAACATGTTGATTAAATGAGGATAGACATGCAGTCTGTAGTTGCGCCCAAGGCATGGAAAGACCTTTTGTTTTGTTTTTTTGTCTTTGTGTGTGTGTGTGTAGTGGGTTACAGAAGAGAGCCATTGCACCATGGTGACTTGAAGCTTTGGAAGATGCACTGCACACCATTGGCCAATCTCCTCAGTATCTCTTCTTGCAGTAAACTACAATATTTAATAAAACATCTTTGTCAACAAAAGATTACTATTTTATATTTTTATTCTCCGGTATCGTAAACGACTGCTTTTCATTTAAATTGTAACAGCACTGAATACATTAGGGAATTCAAAATATAATGAAGTCGAATTTAGGGGTGATTTGGGATTAGCCTTCTGTAGACAATAACTATGTCCAGTAATGAAAGTGACTAGAGATTTTCATTGTATCCTGTTTGATAATTTGGCTGCTCATTTTTAAAATGGGCACTTAAGTTAACTGTGACTGCTTTTCACCATGTAAATAATAATACTTTAGGTCTCCCTTTTTTAATAACTGGATTAATTGCTACAGTATAGATGAAGCCACTACTTTCTAAAAGGTAAAATTAAACTTACAAATTTTAAATGAAAGTATGAGTGATAATTATATATTATTGTTTTATGCCTGCCCATTATACCTAACCGGGTGAACTTGGGAAAATAAGACAGTAACTGACTTTAACTGGTGTCTGTAACTAACTGTAATTTAGTCTTGTGTTCTTAGAATTAGTACATACCTCAGTTTATATTTTGTTAAAGCTTAAAATTCACTTGTTGGGACTTATTTACACATAGGAAGAATTTGGATGACCAGGAGGATATAGAGCAACAAATGTTGTGCTTGCAGACACAATGTAACAGCCTATTTTCAACAACAAAAAGCTTAAACCTTTGTTGCCTCAATTAGTCTACTGCTGATCCAAACTAACCCAGCATGTGAGTGTTGTGGTTGGAGGTGCCTTCACACATCATTCATTGTTTTGGAGATTTAATTCAGTTGCTTATCACTGACAGTCTGTTTTCAAAAGTGCTTTGTCATTATTTCACAGTATTTCAGTAATGCCAGTTAGATGTCTTCTTTCTCATCAGTACTGGAGTTTATTAAAACAAGGTCAGCGCTGTGAAAGAAACAGAGAGAGAACGATAAAGTTTTGGGGGTCCCACCCCGTATATTCTCGGTGCCAACAATCAAAAAAATAGAGAAAATGAGTAGTGACAAAGGACTGAGCCAAAAACAATGACTGATTTGAAGAGTGGAGTGCTGGGGATTTGTAGGTGCAGGACAGGAATGGGAGGGATCTCAGATGGAAATGAGGTCTGCAGGAGGGGGGTTAATGTAGCAGCGGAAGTGGGCAGAGTCTACCTGGGCTTTCCTTCTGGTGGTCTGTGGAAGAGGGAGAAAAGGCATTAGTATCGTTCATCAACCCCTGACTCTGCATCTTAACCCCAGTTAGCTCTTAAACTGCCTCCCATGTGCAATTGTGTGACAACACTTAAGTTTTTCAAGAGGAGGGGAGTTTTAAGCTTATCTTATGAATGAACTACAGTAAATTCAACAACAAAAAACTACTTCTACTTGTATGTACCTTTGAATTTTCTCCTCTAAGAATGAAGAAATGTTATCAGTGAAGTATGACAGAGAAAATTTAGCATTGTTATTACCAACTTACACTTCATTCAAGGAAAATAAATGTAAATAAATATGCAATGCAAAGTTTTAAACATTGTGGTCAAGTCCATATTTTATTTATGATGAGGATGTATACCTACATTTAGTTTGGACATCTGCACAACATTTAGCTGTTCCAGTGTACCTGATGTTAAAATTTAATATTTAAATGTCAGGAAACATGTACAGCTCTTGTAATTGTGATTCTCATCCACTTGTTTAAATTGGGGTTACCTAGCTATTATTAAGACTTTTCCCATTTTGACCTTTAGTTTTAAATCACACCATTATCTGTTTTCAAATGACTGTCCAGTTTCAGATTCACCAGAAGCCAGGAAGGGACCATCCTCAGAGAGGGCACACTCACACTCAAACACCAACACTCTGTCATTCTCTGCCAATTGGGGGTTGTCAGTTAGCCTATCATGGACATCTTTGGGATGTGAGAGGTAACTCATAAAGATAAGGAGAATATACGGACACTGCGATAACAGTGACTAGGCTAGGATTCAAAACTAGCTTCCTGTAACTTATAGTTTACATTATCTATCTATCTATCTATCTATCTATCTATCTATCTATCTATCTATCTATCTATCTATCTATCTATCTATCTATCTATCTATCTATCTATCTAAATATTCATAATGAAATTACATCCATAATGTAATAATGTGAGTAAAAAAGTCATTGGCTCTTTCATAAAATCGTTGAGTTTATCAATTATTTTTTGATCTTTAAAAATATAAGTCCCATAGTAGCAAGTGGTGCTCCTATAATATATCTGCAGATAAATTTCTGTTTATCTAAGCAAAATTACTTCAGCTGTTGTCCAATAACAAACAATGTGACCAATTGATATTTGGCACCTGAAGTTCTTAATCTCAATTTATCATTTATCTTTTATTTTCAAGTTATCGAATTTGCAGTTGAAACTATTTAAAGTGTCCTGCAAAGAGAATGAAATGCAGTGCAGCGCAAGGTCACTGCCCTGGGCTTATGAATGACAGCAAGAGTTCTGGTGTAATGAAATCAGATACAGAGACACACACACACACACATACAAAGAAGAGTAAATGTTAAAAGGGAAACATAACATGCAAGGAAATAAAAATGAATAAACAAATACATAAATTTGTTACCATAACAAACAACTGGATAGTTCATAATTGGTTTTGTTTTGAACTATATAGCTTTTATGCATTTATCCATCCATCCATCCATCCATTTTCCAACCCGCTGAATCCGAACACAGGGTCACGGGGGTCTGCTGGAGCCAATCCCAGCCAACACAGGGCACAAGGCAGGAACCAATCCCGGGCAGGGTGCCAACCCACCGCAGGACACACAAAAACATACCCACACACCAAGCACACGCTAGGGCCAATTTAGAATCGCCAATCCACCTAACCTGCATGTCTTTGGACTGTGGGAGGAAACCGGAGCACCCGGAGGAAACCCACGCAGACACGGGGAGAACATGCAAACTCCACGCAGGGAGGACCTGGGAAGCGAACCCAGGTCTCCTTACTGCGAGGCAGCAGCGCTACCCACTGCGCCACCGTGCCGCCCTTATATGCATTTATTTAATTTTTATTATATTTCTAATTTTGTCATATATAGTGTGATATGTGGCCGGCTTTTCATTCCGGCCAATACCCCCAGGCTGCCAGGTGGAGCTTTCCCTGCAGCATGGACGTGCCCCGAGTTCCAGCAGGGACTCATGGACTATGTAGTTTTTATGCACAGCCCTGCTGGATGCCTTGGGGACCACCAGGAGTCGCTGTAGGGAAGCCCGTAGACTCTTACATGCCCTATAACCCGGAAGTACGTCATAATCCCAGGACAGGAGGAAACGGTGTGCTTCCGGGTTGAAGAAAAGGACTGTTTACCCTGACCCGGGAGGAATAGGGACTTGTGGGTTGTGGAACAGGAACCACTTCTGGGTCAGGGAGTATAAAGGACCATGGGAAAGCCCAGTACGCTGAGCTGAGCTGGGTGGAAGGGTGGCAACGCGTCTGGGAGAGGAGGATTGGTTTTTGTATTGATTATTGATTTATTTATGAGTATTGTGGAGTGTAGGGTGCTTGGTGCACATTATTATTATACAATAAATAATAATTGGATTTTTATCTGGTGTCTGACGTCTGATCAGAGGGTTCAAGGGGTCACGGAGACCTCAGTCTTTCACAATAGACAGGTATCCATTTATATAATCAGTTAATTGTAAACTTCAGGACATATTTTTTAATACATACTCCATTTTATCAGCACTGTAACAGTATAGATTTGAAATATGGTCTTAGTTGATGTTGTTTTTCCCTGGAATATTTAAAGTTATATGAATTGATTGAACTGAAGTAGTATGCCTTATTTTTCTTGGGATTAGCTCTTTTTTACATAAATGATAAGAGCTGTCAGTTTTGATTATGTGTTTAAACTGTATGGTGCAAAAAAAAAAAAAAAACAAATTAAGGTGGGACAACTCATATGCTCCAATCCATATGGGACAGTCATCTTCTAAAACCCATAATATTAGTTCTGCGGGAGAAAGAATTAGATCACCTGAAGAATAATGTGCTAATTCTTCTTAGCCTGAATCACTATTTCATAAAGGAACTTGTGGCTGACCTCTCCACTTTCCATTTTGTTTAACTCACAATAGGCTGATATTGATTACTAACTAAATGACTTGCTTGATGGGATTAGTATGGAGGCTCATTGATTACCTAGATAATTGATTGGGTTACCACTGTGTCAGGATGCAGAGTTAAGGGAAATGAATAGATGGATAGGTTTTCTACTGTTTGGTCTTTGAGGTGGTGTTGTCTATTGGCTAAAAGAGATGATGGTCAACTGCAAGGCTGTCCTTTCATTCCCACCATTAACTCACCATGTGATGCAGAGTAAGCCACTAAATTGGCAAGAGCTCTAACTGTAAAACTGCATTCACACTTAGCCTGTAAAGCACCAGGATGGTGTTCACTATGGAAATACACTGTGTAAAATATAGCTGAATTATTTTCAACTGTTCTAGGCAAATACAGGGTTATTTTTTCTTGAAATTCATTAGGTGTTAAGCACATTATTTTTGGTGTTTTATAAAAAAAGAATTAAGTAGAATTTTTTTATTGCTGTCATTTGATATGTATCCCAATAAGCCCACTTTTCTTTGAAAACATCTTTTATTCATGTGATATACATTTGTCTTGGTAGCTATTTGATCATTAAAATTAAGCATTTCAAGCACTGTAAAAGTTTCTGTGAATTGTAATATTTTGATAACTGAATTACTATATTCATAAATATGTACATTATTAATATATTTTCATATATTACCGTGCCCATTCACTTTGTAAAATACTGTTGAGTCTCAGTTTCATTTTTTTTTCTTCATATTACTGATATTGACTATATGTAGGCCAAAATGCATACTCTATTAAAAATGAACTAAATGAAATGAATCGTTTCTGAAGAGGATGGTACTGTAGCACAGCAGCTATTATGATGATTCATGGTACTTAAACTCTTCTTCATTTCTTGCCTGAAGTATTTTGCATATATTGTTGGCGTATTTTCCATGTGACAGACTTTGTTTCATCAGACATCTTTATTGCCAGTAGTTCAAAGACAGGCTGTCAGAATAATTACCGACTCAGAATTACCTTGTGTCAGTGAGTTAGTGTTACCATTATGGACTGGCACTCTAAGACTTTGGAGATTTTTTTTGGCAACCTTATCTTTTAATCAGAACTGTTTGGGTAGTTGGAGTTGCATTTTTGTACACTGGTTAAACTCTATTTCATTTCACTGTATTTTCTTAACAGACCTTTATAGTATGGACATACATGTAGAGAGGCAGTGTGGCCCAGAACAGATCCACTAAACTTTCAACAAGAATGCTACCTGTTTAATCTTTGCCTCTGGTTTTCTGTGAGACCCTGAGAGAGTCATTTAATCTGTCTGTGCTCCATTTCTAAAAATATATTTAAACTCTTGGGCTGTAGTTCAGTGCTTACAAAGTGGTTTGGGTGGAATTTAATATTGAAATGTGATATATAAAATAAAGTTTGTGTTAATGGCACATTTGCATGCAATAGCAAACCACTCCGTAGTGTAAATTAATTTTAATTCTTGCTTAGCTTTCTAAATTCTCAAAATATGCACATTTTTTAAAATTACATTCTACTTAAGGAAAGTAAAAAAAAACACAGAAATATGTCAAGTGTACTAAAAAAGTGTACAGTAATCCCTCGCTATATCGCGCTTCGCCTTTCGCGGCTTCACTCTATTGCGGATTTTATATGTAAGCATATTTAAATATATATCGCGGATTTTTTGCTGGTTCGCGGATTTCTGCGGACAATGGGTCTTTTAATTTTTGGTACATGCTTCCTCAGTTGGTTTGCCCAGTTGATTTCATACAAGGGACGCTATTGGCAGATGGCTGAGAAGCTACCCAACTTACTTTTCTCACTCTCTTTCTTGCGCTGACATTCTCTGATCCTGACGTAGGGGGATTGAGCAGGGGGGCTGTTCGCACACCTAGACGATACGGACGCTCGTCTAAAAATGCTGAAAGTTTATCTTCATGTTGCTCCCTTCTGTGCAGCTACTTCGTGAAGCGACATGCTGCACGGTGCTTCGCATACTTAAAAGCTCGAAGGGCACGTATTGATTTTTGATTGTTTGTTTTTCTCTGTCTCTCTGTCTCTCTCTCTCTTTCTCTACTCCTGACGGAGGGGGTGTGAGCTGCCGCCTTCAACAGCTTTGTGCCGCGGTGCTTCGCATACTTAAAAGCCAAACAGCCCTATTGATTTGTTTGCTTTTCTCTGTCTCTCTCTGACATTCTGTGCTCCTGACGCGCACTCCTTTGAAGAGGAAGATATGTTTGCATTCTTTTAATTGTGAGACGGAATTGTCATCTCTGTCTTGTCATGGAGCACAGTTTAAACTTTTGAAAAAGAGACAAATGTTTGTTTGCAGTGTTTGAATAAAGCTCCTGTCTCTCTACAACCTCCTGTGTTTCTGTGCAAATCTGTGACCCAAACATGACAATATAAAAATAAACATATAAACATATGGTTTCTACTTCGCGGATTTTCACCTTTCGCGGGGGGTTCTGGAACGCAACCCCCGCGATGGAGGAGGGATTACTGTAGTTCAAAATGCTTGACAACAAAAAAAAATGTAATTACAAAACAATTAAAAATAAATAAGTAAATTACCTAGAAAATAAACATTTTAGAGTTTCAAGGCCAAATGACCACCCAGTTTTACTGTGCATTTTACAAAACATGAATGTGTAAAGTTTTTCATTTCTGTTATGATGCACCCGGTCTCATCAGTAGTTGGTGCATCCTCATCCCTACCAAAATTAAATGTGGCTACAGAGTGTCTTGATCAGGTGGCAGTGGTGCAGGATGACACCACAGTAAAACAGAAAAAGAAAGCAAAGAAAAGTAGTAGTTAGTGACTAGTGCAAAGCTTACAGGCATATGACATAGCAGTACCAGTTACAATCAGCATTAAGATTAAATTATGGAAAGGCCAAATGAAAGACTTTTTTTAAAAGTCTTTTCAAATAATTCTATAGTATTAGCCCAGCATTTCTGTACTGGCTGAGCATTCCAAATTTTTGTGCATAGGAGGAAAATACTGCCACACTCTCTGAATACTAAGCAAACTAGCGTGAGAGAATCTAAGATAACAACTAGAAATGTAAAATGGCAAATATTACAAAAGCAAAAGAAGCAAATGGTTCAAAGCCTTATATACAATTAAAAGTATTTTAAAATCAATTCTATGAGACACATGTAACCAGTATAATGATAATAGGACAAGTAAAATGTGCTCACATTTTATTTGATTAAAATTTTGGCTGTTGTTTACCAATTTACAGTATGCAGCATAAATAAGTACACCCAATCTTAAAGCGAAGAAAACCAGCTGACTCCCTTTACAAGTAACAAATATAGGGTGTCCCACTCGGGAGTACAACTTTAAAAATGCGAATTACTCTGCAACGTGTGCATGTATCATCATGCAACAAGGTTCAAAATATTCCTTATTTAATGAAGAATTGATTCTGTGTCATAAAGAGGCGGGCACTATAGCGGGCGCCGCTACGGGGCAACGTGCCATACCTCTCATGCCAGTATGGAAGAGATCCGATTGTTTTGTGGAGACAGGGTGATCTCGAAAGGTTTGTGGCCACCTCGATCGCCCGATTTAACTCCCCCAGATTTTTTTCTATGGGGATATTTAAAGGGCAAGGTTTATGCAAGCAAACCCAGGACCATCGAACAACTGAAAGCAAACATTGAGCGTGAAATTGTTTCCATCGACAGTGACATGTTGCAGAGGACATTCTCAAATATGGAGCGTCGCGTTTCCTTGTGCGCGGAGGTTGGGGGAGGACATTTTCAGCACCTTTTGTAATGTGGACTTTTTTTCCACTAAATACAGGTATGTTCAGTTCTTACAACTCGCCTTTACGTTCACGCGTTCGCGAGTAATTCGCATTTTTAAAGTTGTACTCCCGAGTGGGACACCCTGTATTTTCTATTCCAATATTATGGGATTGTGTCAGCAACATTGATTTTTCAGTTATCAATGAAACATGTCAATAATAATCAGGAATTAATTTTTTAACAAAATGATAAAAGGTCATGTTTAAAACATTAATTGCATAACAAAACTGTAAAATTTACTTGCTAGGGCTAGTTCAGGGTAATTGATAAGCAGATGAACCGTCATCCTTAAACAGGTTAATCAGTTCACGTTCAGTTACGAGGGATACTTATACCATTGAATGATTCTGAGACTTAATTGCACCATATGCGACAGAGTCTAAAGACCTAAGAAGGAAAATTATTTTATCATACAAAGGAGTGTAACAATACTGGAAGATTAACAAAACACTATTATTAAGCCACAATACAGTATCAAAAGTAATACAGAACTTGACATTAACTGTCATCTTGTGATTAGCATTTTTTGCTGAAAAATGTGGAGGCAAATTACAAAGTTTGATCTGGTGAGACCAAAATCAGTCATTTTGGATCTGATGGTGCCCCAAATCTATGGTGTCACAAAGGGCAAGAAAGCATTGAAAAATGTATGGTTCCCATAGTGAGCGGTGGTACTGAGAAAAGCGCTATATAAATGTAATGAATTATTATTATTATCATTATTTCTTATATGGGGATACATGAGTGCTGAAGGTGTGGGAGAATTGTACTTCATCAATGGAATCATGAATTCACAGATGACTGCAAAATCTTGAAAGAAGAGATGCTATCTTTGCTCCACACCTTGCGCTGTAAGGTAATTTTTCAACATGGCAATAAGCCCAAACATTCTTCCTAGGTCACTGTTGCATTTTTAAGTAAGAAAACAGTAAAAGTGCTGGAGTAACTAAGTATGTCACCCACACTCAACCCTTCTGAGTACTGGGGGGGAATTTTGAAAACTTGTACAGCACTCAAACATTCACCGAGGTTATCCTCCAGGAATGGAACTGGATTGGTTGGGAGCATGCACTGATACAGCGCATTGCTGCACCCGTCACATGACAAACCACCTTAGGATCAATGCCAAGAAGGACTAGTTTAGTACTAAAAAGTAATAATGGACATACTAAGTACTAGAATAATACATAGTAGATTTTAACCCAGAATATACTCATTTTTTCCAGCTTTCCTTTAGGCAATGTTTCCTAATTTTATTATTTTAGAGATATTGATGACATATTCATCCATCCATTATCCAACCTGCTATATCCTAACTACAGGGTCACGGGGGTCTGCTGGAGCCAGTCCCAGCCAACACAGGGCGCAAGGCAGGAAACAAACCCCGGGCAGGGCGCCAGCCCAACGCAGGGCACACACACCCACACCCACGCACCAAGCACACACCAGGGACAATTTAGAATCGCCAATGCACCTGAGGAATGCACCAGAGGAAACCCACACAGACACAGGGAGAACATGCAAACTCCATGCAGGGAGGACATGGGATGCGAACCCAGGGCTCCTAACTGTGAGGCAGAAGTGCTACCCACTGCGCCACTGTGCCGCCCTGACATATTTATGTTTTTATTAAATATGTGTTTAAAAAAATGTATTTTGTCATTCAGAAATTGTAACAATAATAAGTTAGAAGCATGAATATATATTTATATTCAGAAGAGATGTACTCATTTATGCTGTATACTGTTTTCTCGCATAGTCCTGTTAGGATGGCATTACAGTAATCTATAGATGGCTAAAAAGTAAACATGTGCAGTACTATTAATTTTACAGGATTTTCAGATGTTAGATAGAACTCCTTTTATTTTATTTGTCCCCAGGAGTAAATGCCTTTTTACAGAAGCTCTTTAAACAAATAAATAACATTCATAAATAGATACACACACACAGACATATATATATAATATGTAATTGTGATGGCTGGCTGGCAGCTCAACCTTGGAATGGAAGGATGAAGGGAGGCAGCTACTTGCCGACACTGCTTCCTCCAAAACGCTAGATGGCAGCTCTTCTGGAGTGTAGCGGTACCCTGGATTCCCGCAGGGCATCCTGGGACTTGGAGTTCGATTTCTCAGCCCTGTTGGGTGCCTTGGGTGCCACCAGGAGGATCTGTCGAAGAACCTGGGGATGTATTCTTTCCTTATAGCCCGGAAGTATGAGGTAGTCACGAGGACGGAAGCCCCAAAGTACTTCCAGGGCTGAAGGAAATCTCAGTTCTTCATTAGACCCGGAAGTGCCAGCCAGTCACGTGGTTGGAACGACAGAAGCACTTCCGGGTCAAAGACTATTTAAAGGCCTAATGGGAACCCAGCAAGCTGAGCCAGAGTTGGGTGGTTGTGGACAGAGCTTGCTGGAAGGTGTGGAGGAGAGATTTGAGTATTATTTTGTGTATTTGGTTATTGTGGCGGAGGTGCTTTGGGCACTGTACGAGAAGGCAAAAGAAATGAAACAGATTCTTGGTGTTTTAAAATGTGTTGTCAGTGTCTGTGTGTCAGGTTAAGCGCTGGTATAGCCCCATCTCTCTCTCTCTCTCTCTCTCTCTCTCTCTCTATCTATATATATATATATATATATATATATATATATATATATATATATATATAGTGACATGTGAGTCAGTCATTGTCTCGCACCTGAGAGTCCAAGGGCTTTGTCCAATCAAATCCGGAACAGTCAGGGTATTTATTCAAATGGGAGCTACCACTTCAATAGACACAGACACCTATATGTGCAGTGTTCTCCCCAGAAATTTTTTCCAGCCGGGTGGCATGAAAAAGTAGCCGGGTGGGGCAGGATGGGGAAATTTGATGGTTGGGAAAATTAAATGTGCACTATCTTTATTATCCATCCATCCATTATCCAACCCGCTATATCCTAATTACAGGGTCATGGGGGTCTGATGGAGCCAATCCCAGCCAACACTGGGCGTAAGTCACGAAACAAACCCCAGGCAGAGTGCCAGCCCACCGCAGGGCGCGCACACATACTCACAACAACAACAACATTTATTTATATAGCACATTTTCATACAAAAAAGTAGCTCAAAGTGCTTTACATAATGAAGAAAATAAAATAAAAATAAAAGACAAAATAAGAAATTAAATAAGACAACACACACACCAAGCACACACTAGGGACAATTTAGGATCACCAATTCACCTAACCTTGCATGTCTTTGGACTGTGGGAGGAAACCGGAGTACCCGGAGGAAGCCCATGCAGACACGGGGAGAACATGCAAACTCCACACAGGGAGGACCCGGGAAGCGAACCCAGGTCTCCTAACTGCAAGGCAGCAGCGCTACCCACTGCGCCGCCCTACTATTTTTATTAGTTAATTATTATTTATTTTCCAATTATTAATATTATTTTAATAATTATTATTTTCCAATGCTTAATATGACTTCTTTTTTTTAAGGTTTGACACTTGTGCCAGAATATTTTTATTAAATTTAAGAAGTATCCAGTTCAGGATCCTGCAACCCTAACAAAATTTTTAATTAACAATTGTTATGACATAAACCAAGAGGCACAAGTATTGTCGCTGTCGGGAAGAAAAGTGAAAACAATGAAAAAAATGTATGGGAAACCTAATGAAGAAAAATTTAAAAATATTCTTCAAAACCAACTTGCATATGCAGAAGGTGTCTTCAGTTAAGTATTTATTCTTCTTTTCTTCCTAGAGGCCCAGTTGTCTGCAGCTTTCCCATAATCATAGTCCCCAGGATCTGGGCCCTCCAAAGAGATCAGCATGAGATTATTTAGCATGCTTTGATTCATGCGATTTCTCAAACATGTCTTGATCCTTTTAAAGGCAGAAAACCACCTTTCACATTTAGCTGTGCTCACTGGGATCACTAGCCCAATATGAGCTAAGTTGGACAACAAAGGTAATACGTCTGAAAGCATCATCAGAGAGGAAACAAAATTGTACGTTTTAATACATCTGCTTAATCCTTCAGCTGTGATGTCATTTCGTTCAGTGGCCTCTCTTTCCAGCGCAGTTATGACACTCATCATACACTGTCGTAGTGACTGTACTGCAAAGTCATGAGACAGCCATCTAGCGTCACTGGCCATTTTCAGCTTAATCTGGGGAATGTTCAGAATATTTTGAATTTCTGTTAAACCAGCCATCCTAAGTGATGAATTTTGGAAGAAATAGAATAGCTGCCTTAAGATATCATTCAGTTTTGTTAAATAAGATACAGCAGCTGCTGCTTGGGCACTTGCAAGGGCCAATCGGTGGTTTACATAGTGGCAGTTGACCAAGAGTCCAGATGTTTTATCTTTCAACAGTTTGCCACACCTTTCTGTTTCCCAATCTTAGCAGCTGCTCCATCTGACCCTAGTCCAACCAGATTAGCAGTTTTCAAGTCTAGAGTGTCCATAGTCACTCTCAGTGTGTTGGTTATAGTCTCCACTTGCCATCAATCATATTGCGGGTTGATACAAAACTAATTCTGACCTCATTAGTGACCTGGCAAACATATTTAATATAAACAATTAATTGTTTTACAATTGAGATGTCTGTGGTTTCATCATGCAGAATACTGAAAAAATTTTCAGTGTGTATATTTTTCAGTATGTTAGATTTTATTTCTGATGCTAAGACATCCAGCAGCTCTTGCATTATTCTTTCAGAGGTGTAATGTGCATTTTTACCAACATTGAGATGTTGTAAAAAGGAACAACCCATTTTTTTACAGTGTTCCAACAGCTTTTCAAACAACGTTGAATGTGGCAACTCATTTTTTGCCAACCAATACATGGATCTTAAAGCTCCCACAAAGGCATCTCTCTGTAAGTTATTTAACACAGATACAGATCTTTCAATTTGACCGATTCCAGTTTGCTCTAGTACATGCTTTCCTAAAAGGTCAGAAGAAGACTCAAAGTGCTTTTTACTTTTATCATGGTCCAGCAAGCTTTCTTTTCGAATTCTTGTGCATGGCACGTTTACCCAAGGTAACTCCCTCCTTGGGGGATGTGTGTTTGAATATTTCATGCACAATGAGCACCACATACCATTTTCTTTGACAATTAGCCAATCAAACTCTTTAAACCATTGTTTGTTTATGCCGGATAAGCGATGCTTAGATTTATCAATTGGCAGAGTGTGTGCTGAAGAGATTTACCCTGATGGACCAGCTTCTGCCATGTCTTTGTCTGAAATTGCCACATGAGGAGTTGACGCTGCACCTTCATTAGTTTGTGGCATCTCTTTTCTGAAATAACTGAGCAGTGTTGTTTTCTGAACACTTTTGTGCTCTTGTTGGTAAAACATTAGGGGAAGAAAAACTATACAGTATGTCGAAAATAAAGTTGACATGTTGACTTTATTCTCGAAATTTCCACTTTATTCTCGTCGTTTATGTTGAGAATAAAGTCGACATTTCCACTTTATTCTCATAGTTTATTTTGTCATTAAAGTAGAATGTCATAAACTAAACTTCATCTTAAAATCAATGTTTAATTTACTAGATTTTCTCAAACCCCATCATAAGGTAATGTAGTACATTAAATGCTTTATGTTAAGTGTTCCCCGACTGAGTTGTTAATCACTACGCACTTCTTAAGCGGACTTCCTCTTGCACTGAGGAGGCACCGGGAGGGATCGCCGCACAGAATGCATTCACTTGATGATATTCCTGCTCTCGGAACATTTACAATGCTAAGATAAATACTTGATATCATGTTCATGATGAAATGCAGTAAAGCATGTATTAAACCATACACGGTAGTGCTGCTTCCTCGCAGTAAGGTGTCCCCAGGTGTATGTTCAGTGTAGAGAACTTTATGGCAGGTGTGACAAGGCTCCAAAAAACTGGATATATGAATGGGTATCGCACAGGTTTAACTTAAATATTGTGTAAATGTTGGGTTCATGATCTGGTGGTCAGAGACACGAACACAGAATTCAATGGATGTTCTTCTGAGCAGGCTTTCTTTATTGCATGTGTGCTGTCTCTATTTGATGTACCAAAACCCCAATTCCTATCCTTCCTTTTTTTTTCTCCACATAACCAATCACCACACGATAACACAAAGCATTTCATGTGCTACATAATTTATGACGGGGTTTGAGAAAATCTAGTAAATTAAATATTCATTTTAAGATGAAGTTTAGTTTACGGTATTCTATTTTAATGACAAACTACGAGAATAAAGTTTCCTCCGGGCGCTCCGGTTTCCTCCCACAGTCCAAAGACATGGTGGATTGGTGATTCTAAATTGGCCCTAGTGTGTGCTTGGTGTGTGGGTGTGTTTGTGTGTGTCCTGCAGTGGGTTGACACCCTGCCCAGGATTGGTTCCCTGCCTTGTGCCCTGTGTTGGCTGGGATTGGCTCCAGCAGACCCCCGTGACCCTGTGTTCTGATTCAGCGGGTTGGGAAATGGATGGATGGATGGATGTTTTGTAGTTCAGGTGTGAATAACGCCTAGGCAGATTCATGACTTCTTTGTTCGAGTAGTGAATGGATGGTATCAAGTAGGGAACAGCATTCTGCCTGGATAGGCTCCAGCTCCCAGTTACACTGTATTTTAAAATATGGCTTCTGTGATTTAACGGAATGAAGTTTATTATACATACAGCACACACCTACATCGTGTACTGAAGGCCAAAATTAGCATGACACAACATTTACTGAGTTCCCTCCTATTGTGTATACTTGAGCGGAAACAGCTTAAAGGCGGAGTATACAAGTACTATAGTCTAATTAATCAAAGTGTTAAGGTAAAAGCAAACGGCAGTTACCAATTAAACCTGCGTTGGATCTCCGGTTATTTAAGACTGCTTTGATGCTCACTGCATGCTACCTTGTTCAATAATGTTTGATATGGAATGCAGACTTGGAGATGTGCCATGTTCTACCCTGGGGGAAAATCCTATTTATTTGTTTATCCTGCTGTTTTTTATCTTTCCATACCTGACTAACCCTTCCGTCTCCTACCCGTAGTCCGCGCGCGACCCGGTTTGTTCGCTCCCAGCGAGCCTCGGCGCGTCTCGAGTAGATGCGCGCAGTTCAGCGAGGCACAGGCGCTCGGCTCCCTGCTATTGTTAGCTTGCTGATAGATGATGTCATGCCTTTACCAATGCCCGTGCCCGCGCCGCGCCTGATATCTCCTTGTGAGGAGCGCAGCGGAGTCGGGGTCTAGAGAGGTTGTGTTAAATCGGCCTCACTCTCCGAGCTCTGCGCTCCTCTCCGCGGGCTGCGTCTCGGCACTGCAACCTCCCACCAGGGGAGATGCACCGAGTCAGATGACCTTAGGCAGTCCGGCTGGATCGGGCACTGCAGAAAAGGCGTTTGGTAGTTCAGCAGTCTGGCCGGGAAAAACGTGGAAATGAACGACACCGCGGTGAGTGAACAGAGATTGGGCACCTTAACTTTCTGCAACTCGTGACCGATAAAAAGCGATTAGCTAATGAGATTGTGTTAAGAAACACGATCATATGGGATCAGAATCATCCAGACACGAGTCGGCAAGATGGGAGGGGTGGTCGCATTCCGATACTGGTACTGGCTGCACTGCAGGGCTTCTAACGTAGCGAGAACAAGCTTCTCAGCTGCGATCAGACTGGAAGCTCAGCCTCCTGTCAATGCGTCATATAACAGATTGAGCAGTATAAAAGAACCATCTCTAATGATTAAAGATCGTGTCAGTCTTACCTTATCACGTAAAACTTTAAACTAAGGGAGCTTAAGATACTTTGTTAGTGTTTTCTGAGAGGATGGAAAGGAGGTAAGAGTCGGGAAACTACAGTACAGAATGTCCTGAAGTGGCGGGTCGATGGTGCCCAGGATTATTCATTTTCTTGCTTGTTGCGACCTTCAAGAGTTAAGTGCAATTTAACAGTAGTAATGCATGGAGGATCCAAATGAGGAAGCTGCATTTTAGCCTCATCTTTTACACCTTGTGACTACTACTCTGACTTCTGTCTAATAAAGCTTTCCTTTGACATTTTACCCTAAGGGGTGGTATTCAAATTCCATGGCCATGTTAGTTTGTTGACAGAGATGCGTGGAAATCTGCACATTTCAGCAGTAGGCCTACCCCAGACCCCCCAAAGTGTCCATACATTTTTTACTTTATACAGCAACACTGTTCTTAGTTTGCTTGTGAGAAATTTTAAGATATGACAAGAAGACACTTAAGACTTGCTGTTTGCTATTTCTCAATATTTTTCTCCAATCTAGAAAAAATCTGACCTTACTATATGAATAGTTATTGGAGGTTCAAAGAGATACTAAGTTTGTTATTTAGCTCTTGTGTTTATGGTATGATCTTCAGCCCTTGAAATGAAAAGGGTTTTTAAGTAATGGTGCTTTTACATATGCTAGCCTTGTCTCTTTCTTCTGAGGGTTTGTTGTGCCTTTCAGCTGAATGTTGTGGTGCCTGCTATGTGCTCTTCTGATCACAATTCCCTGCAAGTAAGGGCTGTTAAAAAGTCTTGTTTAGGAGCTCCTAAACAGGCTTGTGTCTCTCCTTTGCTCCTTCGCTGTCTGGGTGGCTACAATGTAGGGTCTATATGTACCGTCTCTAGTTCACACCACTGTCTCTGTTGTCTATATATTGTCAACTGTTTGAGTTGATCCATAAACACAGGGATTCAATAAGGTCAGTGGTTTATTGCAGCACTAGCCTCTCACAGTGGTGGCACAGCTTTACCATTTATTCAGTTTTAAGAAATGCCTTCCAGGTCACATTCCTTTAAGCAGATTTTTTTTCACAAGTGCTGTTAATGCAGATATTTTAATGTCCATTTTAATTGCATTCAACTGGCTTTATTCAATTTAATATTCTGCTGTTCTATCCAGACTTTGAAATTCTATAATTTATGTGTCCATGTTGCAGGGTTTTGTCTACATTATGTTGTCTGATGGAGAGAAATGTAACTTCAAGGGTTAATAGCTTGTTGAACGGTTTACTTGCAAAAAAATACATATGTATAAGGATCATGAAGATTCAGTTATAGTTAGTTTCAGTGTAATAATTAATAATAATTCAACAGTAGTTTTGCTATCCCTATTAAGATATACAGCACATGGTCTAAATGAGGTTTAGTAATTTCAAACTTTCCAGGAAGTATGGCTATCTGAGTGTGTTGTTAAGCTATCCCAAAAAATAAATAACCTCTACAATTAAAGCACATCAAAATAATCAATTCCAAAATGCATATTGGTATCTGATCTTTTTGAACAGAAGAGATTAAAAATGAAACAGGTCTAAGACAGAGGAAATTTGATAGGTTAAATATTGATTTTCTGATATTTATCATCAATCTATTTTTTAATGTTGGGAACAGTGCCACAGTACCCTGTGCCAAGCTCTTCACTGAGAAAGCAGAATGAATACAAACAATGGAACCCTGCATATTTGAAAAATCTAGCCATTTATGCTTTATTTCTAAAAAAAGTATAACTGTCTAAGTAGTTGTTGTGCACTTTAAATGAAAAGTAATTGGTTACATTTTATTATTTGATATTGGAGGCCATCCATTAATTCAGCTATTTTAGGAATTCTGTTTTTTCACTTCAGAACTGCAGAGTCTTTAAAAATCTGATTAGCACAAGTCACCCAAATTCATAAGAAATGTAATCACTTACTTCATGAAGCAGATGTACCTGTACATAATAAAGAAGAATGATGGTGAAAGATCTTTGATATATTAAAATGTGTGCTTTAGTTTAAATGTTTAAGTCTAAATATCCATGATTGCAATAGAAATTTGTCATTTTCACCCTCTGATAGAGGTCCATTGTGGGCTAGATCCCTAGTAAAGGATCAATAATCAAATATAACATCATATTCATAATCATTGACCTTGAAATATCCTAGCACACACATGCTTATGTTTGAAATTTGTCATGTTTATCCTTCTGAGAGTGGCTCTTAGAGGACTAGGACCACCTTTAAAGAATCAATTAACAGCATGAAACGACACTTCACATATTACTTGTCCCCTTTTTATCAAAGTATTGTGAAAAGGAGTAACTTTAACCCCTCATATCTCATTAGGGGTGAACCTCTGGATGTGGTTGTTGTAGAATGTACAACTTCTGGTCCTTCTGGTAATTTTTGCTGAGGAAGCCTATTGGTTTACTCTTTATCATAAGGATGTGATTTCCTGCACAAAGTATAATCCAAAAATGGCCTAAAGCTAAGGGTTTTGTGGGCCTGGAGGGACAGAAATTTGTGGGAAAACCCAAAAAATTTGACCTTGCATAATTAGTTATCAAGACGAATCAAGCAGTATACCACATGTGGGGCTTTTCTCATATACAGTAGGTGAGCCAGAAGACAATGGAAAAAATAAAGTGAAGTGATTTCTAAGCATTCATAAGTAATTCTTATGAAAAAAAAAAGACAGGTACGAATGTTGGATAGGATGTCAGTTTGACTCATGGCACCACACCCGTACTCTTTTATACTGGTAAAAAATCACCACTTAACCAAAGCATCTTTGGTAAGTTGATGGAAAGCAGATAACCTAGAAAAAAGTGTATCATGACCAGAAGGTTCTGTCAAATAATAAATGATCCGAAGGTCAAATAATGGCATATATTTTTAGTGTACGAGATTAATGTATGACCTCAGCTGTGGCTTACCTACAAATACTAGATGAAAAGTTTAAGTTACAATCCTGTGCATGAATGCTGCCTTATGAACCTAGCATCTTTGGTTCAGATCCAGTGGTCGGTCAATGTCTGTATAGAATCTACATCGTCTCCACATGTCAGTGAGGGTTTTCTTCTCGGTACATTTTTTTTTTCTCTCAAACATATGGATGAGGTTAATTTGCCCTGTGTTTGTGTGTGCTTGAATGGGCCCTGTTATGGAGTGGTGTCTTATCTAGATTTGGATCCTGCCTTGTGCCCAGTGCTACCAGGACAGACTGTGGTTCCCCATGACAGTGACTATGAATTGTTACCATTTATAAATAAAGGCAAAGGCAAATAATGTACCTAAAAAGGAGTAAAATATGGTGAAATACAACTGGGACTTCAAGTTTGATTTACATTTTGTAATTGTTGGGACATCCAAAAAACTGACAGGCAGATTAGAGAATTGGAGGCCATATGCTTAAAAACTTTTCCGCTGAAGTATTTAAAATTTACCTTACAAATAACAAACAATAACCACAACAATGTAGCACATAAAATGCCAAAAAGTACTCAAACACAACATAGATACAAATAATTACAAAACCTCAAAACAAGATTCATGTCACTGGACACAGATCAAATATGCAATAATTATAGTAAGATGTAAGAACTTGAGTGTAATGTAAATGTTAGTGTGGAGAGAGGCCGCATTGGTCCATTATAAAAGAAAAATCTCACTGGGTTGTGAGAATGCTACATTAAAATAACAACAGGTGGAAGGTGGTACCTCCCAGATAGAAGAGACATTTCTTGTTCCTGTCCAAGGCATTGTTGTGTTTATGATAAATTAGATGAAAGATATTCTCCACAATGGCAACGGCTGGATAGACTGTTATTCGGGTTTTTTTTACTGAGGAGCTTGAGCTTGCTCGCTATTTTGGTGCATGAGCTAAAATGTCAGTACCTATAATTAAATAGGGTGCTTTTAAAAGAGTACCTTCTAAAAATTACATTGACCCTAACATACCAACATTCAGAAACATCCATTTAGTCAAGATAATGTTTCCCTTGAGATTGTACTTTTAATTTATACTATTTAATATTTAACCTACTATGCTGTCTTGACTGGAAGTAACGTGCGCTAAACACAAGTGAATGAAGCATCATGTTTGCTCTTTTAAATGAAGAGATTACTATCATTTAGTAATAGTTCTAAGCTGGAGAAACCAGGTCTTAGATAGGGATTCGCCATTTAATATAACAGTCTTACCTTAAGATGCAGGAAGAAATTGGAATCCCCCAGGGAAAAGCTGTTTTGACAAGTATCTGAATATAATGTGCTAATGAATCAGGAAATTAATAGATCTCCTCAGCACTGTGAGACAGCATTGCCAAGCTCTGTGCCACAAAGTTTAATTTATTGAGAAGCTGAATACCCAATATATTTAATAAAACATCTTTGCATAATTTGTGAAAGGAATTGTTACCTCTTAGTAACACATACTGTAAGATGTAACAAATGAAAAATGTACATAAGAACAGACCAAAACATAGATGATTATTGTTTTTTACTTAACTGAAAAAAATCAATTAACACTTTGAAGATCCCTAATGCAGTACAGCCTAGTGGTTTCTTGCTAACTAAGTCCATGTTTCTATTATCCTCCATGTGTAGAAATATTTTCTAACATTAGCCTGAAATTTACCCTTAACAAACCTATGTATGTGCCGCCTGTGTTCGTCTTGAAGAAGACTTTTGAACATAAGAGCTGGCATCTATCATACTGTTTATTTTCTTAATTTAAAAACTTTTGTCACATTATTTCTTGATACATGTTTCCTTAAACTGAAAACACTGAAGTACTTCAGCCTTTTCTTGTAGTTCATACTCAGCTGTTTTGGAATCAGTGTAGGTAGCAGGTCTCTGAATTTTCTGAACCACTGATGGTATCTTTTGTATTAAGTCTCACCAATGTCTTAATATGCTAAACCAATGCTATGTCTTACAGGTCTTTTTTGACCTGAATCTGGCTCCCCCATTTCATGTGCTGTGGATGTCAAATTTTTCACCTCAAACCTATTTTGTATTGATCGACTGTCTAACCTGTAGTACCAATGATTTAAACTTTTAGAGCAGGTGACATTTAGGATGTTTCTACGGATTCTGAATGAAAAAAATACCCTAAATGATAAATAAAATCACTGAAGTGTATGGTGGATCAAAACTGAAGACAAGTCAGTATTCTGAATGTGTAGATATTGACATTTGGAAACTTCTTGAATTTTTATAAAGTTAGGGTAGTTGTGGACAATGATGAGTCGACTATGATTCCTAAGTCTTTCTTGTATGGTACACTGTCAAGACTAAGTTCGTGCAACTAAATGTCATATTTTTAGCTCCTTTGCATAAAACCCTATATGTATTGACATTAAAAATCATCTCCTACATATCTGCCCAGTTCTGAATTCTTTCCTGTCCTGTAATGATTTTGCTGATTCCAGTTATCACCCTAGTAGATTATTGTCACTTGCAAACTTATTTGCTAGTTCCGTTCATATTCGGATCTTTTTGTGTAATTTAAGAGTGGTGGCTGTATCATTAATTCCTGATGGACCATATCTTTTAACATTACCTAATTCATAAAAAGCTCATCATGCCATAATTTGTTGCTTTATTTGTTTAAGCCATTTTTGCACCCATCTGCACCTTGCATCTTGATTTTAGTTATCTGGTAAAGACTGCTAATATTCTGGGAATCATTCGACCTGGATATGTAATTTTCTGTTTTGAATCGGAAATAACTATTAACTACTAGGTGAAGTTCACATTAATGTACTGTATAACTATACAGAAATGAAAGACAAACAAAAATGGTATTTTGTATCATGTTTGTATAGGTTCTGAGGTTTCTGAACTCTTTTAAGGGTGCAAGACAGTGTGACTCCAAGAGTAGGGTCTTGCACGAATGGAACCCCAAGAGGCATATGATATCTCAATACCAGGGGAGCAAAATGAGGCTCCTGCAGGCGCTCCGGTCTTAGCACTCCCCAGGGATGTGCTGGTGAACATGGCTACCTTGGACGACCCAGAGTGTTTCCTGTTGTGCTTTGAGTGCACAGCAACATTGATGCATTGGGACAGGGGAACCTGGCCGGCTATTGTGGCCCTGTTTTTAACTGGAGAGGCCCTACAGGTCGTACGAAACCTCCCTCCCAAAAGCCTTGATGATTATGACTTCCTAAAGCAACAGATCCTCCTCTGCACAACTGTGAGTCCGGTGGTGAAGGGGTGCCGGTTTTATCTGTGGCATATTTATCTGGGCTGCCCCATATGAGGACAGTTCCAGGGCTTAGTGGACCTGATTCAAAGCTGGATCCACGGGGACACTTTGGAGTGCATTGTGGAGAAGCTCGCTACTGATGCAGTCCTGTCAGGGATAGACAAGAGCCTTTGTGATGAAATGCTACGGAACGATGTCCATTTGCTGCTGGATCTGACCTGCAGACTAGAGTGTGCACAAACCACCTGGAAATAACGGGGCTAGGCTTAATCCCGATTTTGATCCAGCAAGGACAGATTTCCAGGGTCACCAGCATCAGTGGGTAGAAGATGCCATCGTGAGAACACCATAGTGCAGACTGAACGCTGCTGCTTTCACTGTGATCAACCGGGACATCTGGCTCGGGAGTGCCATCTCCCACCAGCGCAAACCATGATCATCGGAAATGAAATAGCAGTGGGAGGTGAGTGTGATGCTGCATTGGACACGGAGGAAGCAGAGACTGCCATCCAAACGGACTTTGCCCGACTGCAATGAGCCAATAGCAACTTGGATTTTGCATTCAGACAAGTCCACGTCACAAATGGCTCTTACTATCTGGAGAGAGGGGACCCAAATTTTAAAATATCACATTTTTTACTTATGGATGGTTTTCTGTATCAGGTAATTTCTGATTGCATGGGTAATGGGTGTATCAAGCAGTTGGTAGTGCCAAGTGGGCATAGAAAGGAGGTTGTAAAAAGTGCTCACAGTCACGTTTTAGGGGGTCACCTCAGCATGGAAAAGATGAGGGAATGCTTTTCAAAATGCTTTTATTGGGTGAATATGGGCTGGAATGTGGAGCAATTCTGTAAGGCCTGTCATGACTGTCAAATAGTTTCTGCTCACAGACTCACCAGGGCACCCATTGTACCGATGCCTATTTGTGACATCCCCTTTGAGAGGGTGGGATTAGATATTGTTGGCCCACTTCCCAAGTGTAAAAGTGGCTTTCAGTATATGCTCGTGTTAGTTGATTAGGCTACAAGATACCCAGAAGTGGCTGTGCTGCAGCGAGCAGATGCCCAATTTGTGGCAAAAGCATTGTAAGAAATGTTCACACATATTGGTATCCCTCATGAGGTTTTGACTGATTAGGGCATGCCTTTTATGTCTTGCATCATGAAGCAACTTTCCGAAAACTTTGTAATTAAGCAGTTAAGCTCCACGGTTTGTCATCCGCAGATAAATGGCCTGACTGAATGATTTAACAAAACCCTAAAACAGATGATTCGACGAGTTACCCATGACGACTCAACCTCGTGGGATACAGTAGTGCCCTTCCTCTTGTTTGCTGTGCGAGAGGCACCGGGCTGGACAGCAATTGCGGAACACAAGATCGTAACTCCACCCGGTGTTACCGTACAGGTGCCGTCGTATAGCCTGACAGAGGCGACAATAAGGGGATAGGTGAGGAAGTGCAGCAGATGCTTCAGTTAGACATTATTTGTCTGAGTAAAAGCAAATGGCAGAGCCCAATCGTACTTGACTTAAAGCCCGACAATTTTGTTCTGTATTGATTTTAGGCCTTTGAATAAGATTTCATAGTTTGATACAGCACAGAGACAGGTTCGTGCCTTCCTTCATGAGCAAAATAAGTCTATGTGCCAATAATGAAGTAAAGGCAATTACAGTTTATTTGTCCTTCCCCACTTTAAGCCCATCTGGAAGTACACCAAACACATATGTTAGTGGATTCGGAGGGATTGTGACACCAAGGCTGTCTGAAAGGCATTTAAAGATTTTGACCCAATGAGGCAGGAACTTGATTGCAACGTTCACAGGTTGGATCTTGCCCTCGAAACATTTTGGACAATTTTAAAAGAGACAGATGCGCTTGATATATAATTTTAACTTGAATAATTTTATGCTTTGTGCATATGGAACTCGAGAACTGTGCATTGCTGCCTTCCACTCCTTTTCTGAGATGTTGAGTGAGAGATCTTTTTCCCATTGTACTCTGGGATCTTTAAAAGGGTGGTACTTTAAAATATTTTTATATATTACAGAAATGCTGTCAGAGTCATCGAGACTGAGTAATATTTTTTTCCAGAACAGAGGTAGGTGGGAAGTGAGGGAAATCGGGCAGGTTTTGTTTAACAAAGTTTCTTATTTGAAGGTAGTGAAAGAAATGTGTTGCTGGAAAGTTAAATTTGGAGTGTAATTGTTTGTATGATGTGAAGATGTTGTCTATGTACAGATCTCTAAGTGATTTAATCCCCAATGTTTTCTAGATATTAAAAACTGTTTACATTTGAGAGGGTGGAAAAAGATGGTTCTCGTGCAGAGGTGCCACAGATAAAAGCTTCTATATTTTAAAATACTTCCTAAATTGGTTCCATATTCTGAGTGAGTGAAGCACAGTTGGGTTATTAGTATATTGGCGATGACTTGTACTTATTGGGGTACAAAGCAAGGAATATAAAGAAGTATTGCAGGATTTTATTTCTATTGTGGACCAAGCCTGTGTCTTTTCATCTATTTGTGTCAATGTCCAAGTTTTTATAGCTTGTATATTCACCGCCCAGCAATAAAACTGAAAGTTAAGTTGAGCCTTGCAACCTTCTGCCTTAGACCTTTGTAGGGTCGCCCTTTGGATATGCAGATGTTTTGAATTCCAAATAAATGAGGTTATGACTGAATAAAATGTCTTCAAAAATGATTTATTTATGTATATTGGAATGTTTTAAAATAGAAAAAGAAGATTAGGAAGGATATTCATCTTGACAATGTTAATTCTTCCAGCTAAAGTGAGATGGAGGGTAGACCATCCATGCAAGTCTTACTTAATTTTTTTCCATTCAGACAGCAAAACTTTGTTGATAAAGAGCTTTATGTTTACTTGTGATGTTTACCCCTAGGTATTTAAACTGATCTGCGATGACAAAAGGGAATGTGTCCGATCTGATATTGTGTGCCTGAGAATTCATTGGAAAGAGCACACTTTTGTTCAAATTAATTCTGAGACCAGAAATCTTTTGAAATTCTGTTAGTGCTGCAGGCACAGTATTTTGTGGATCTGATACATATAGTACCATATCATCTGCATATAGTGAAATTTTCTCTTCAAGTCCTCTGATAATCCCCTTTATCTCATAATCATTTTGACCGTAAACTGCCAGTGGTTCAGTGGCGATTGCAAAAAGCAGTGGTGACAAGGCACATCCTTGCCTAGTACCACGTTCTAGTTTGAAGTAGTCTGAATTAATGTTGTTAATAGTCTGATCCATGCACATTGGTGATTTTAGTAGTTTGTGTTCAGTAGCCACACTGACAAACAAGAAACCAACTTTGGTAGGAACGAAAATGGGCAGATATTGTGATATAATGGGATGGGCAGCTGCTCCAAGAAACAGGAACCCAGCAGTGTAAGTATCTGCTTTCTGAGCAAAGACACAAAACTGTGACATGTGGCAGGATGAATCACTAAAGAAACACAAAGTGAGCAAACAGCAGCGAATTCAAAGACGTAGACTGCCACCAATTAATGAAGCACACGGACAGCTGCCGTCCCCCACCCCTAAAAAAATAAAAGAATGCTCTGCAGCAACAACCACAGCTGCTGCTTAAAGAAACAACAACACAGCCTGGACAGAAATTCAAAATGATACACACAGACTCTAAACAATCTTTCTGTGGTTGCTACTCAATCCAGAATGCCACAGTTTACTCTAAAAATAAACAAAATAACAGGTGATTTATAACATTTGTGGCAGACGACCAGGGACCTTGCCCCACCGGGAGCAGGGAAAGACCAGGAGAGGGGCAAAATCTCCCCGGGGCGCAAGAGGCCAGTCCCCCTGGTTTCCATCAGGGGCCACGGATACGGAGCTGGGAAGCTCAGCCCTGTGGGGGTCCATGGCCACCACCAGGGGGTGCCTGGATGGTTCCCGAGCACTGTAGGACAGCACTTCTGCTCGAAGAACTGTGCACGCCTGGAGTGCTTCCGGGTGCAAGGGCAGCACTTCCGCCACACCAGGTAGTGCTGCCGGAAGACCATCACAGAGCACCTGGAGCACATCCGGGGCGTTATAAAAGGGGCTGCCTCACTCCATTCGAGGAGCCGGAGTCGGGAGGAGGAAGACGGAGCTTGCAAGAGAGGAGTGGAGGCAGAAGAAGAAGAAGAGTAGAGAAAGAAGGGACTGAGTTTGGGCGGATTAGAGCACTGTGTGGTGTGCTGCGGCATGTGTGTGCCTTCTTCCGCTGTGTGGGGCTGCCACCACAAAATTATTTTTTTGAAGGGTCCCAGTGGCCTAATGAATAAGGCAATGGCCGCCTAAGCCAGGGTTGTGGTTTCGAGTCCCATCTGGGATGTGAGTGTGATAAGACAGCCCCCAGGCACAGACAGACAGACACCGAATGTCCCAAAACACACACTATTTATTTACAAAATGTCCTGCACACCACACAGCACTCTAATCCGCCCAAACTCAGTCCCTCCTTTCTTTACTCTTCTTCTTGTTCTTCTTTTGCCGCCTTTACTCCTCCACACACAAGCTTTGTCTTCCTCCTTCCAACTCCGGCTCTTTGAATGGAGTGAGGCAGCCCCTTTTTTTTAACACTCTGGATGTGCTCTAGGTGCTTTGTGATGGTCTTCCGGCAGCACTTCCTGGTGTGGCGGAAGTGCTACCCTTGCACCTGGAAGCACTCCGGGTGTGCACAGTTCCTGGAGTGGCAGCACTTCCTGGTGTGATGGAAGTGCTATCCTCCATGGCTCGGGAACCATCCAGGCACCCCCTGATGGAAACCAGGGTGGCTCCCCTCTTGCACCCAGGGGAGATATTGCCCCTCTCTTGGTCTTTCCCTGCTCCAGGTGTCCCAGTGGGGCAAGGTGTCTGGTCGTCTTTCACACATTCTTTATCCCACTTCATTTGGTTCAGAGCTAGAAACTGTGTTAAAAGCACTGACTGCAATGAAACAGGAAACAGACATGAACAGGGTGCAAATCTGTTGGCGGACCCTCTACACAGACACACTTAGAATGGGACAAGTTTAAATTTGCAAGTAAACCTAACATCTGTATCTTTGGGGATGTGCGGAGAAAGTGCAGTCTCTGAACAGAAACACATGGCATTGGTTCGGTAAAGCAGCAGTGCAAATCACTGTGCTACCATATAATCCATTTACTATCCATTTCAAACATGGTGCCTACCTTGTGGTATTTTTAAAAAGTAAATAGCATCAGTGATATGAGACGTCCACAACCTGGTGTTCTAGGAAAATGACAGCCAACCTTACCTTGTTAACTCACTGGAATCAGAAAATAATAGAACAAAAGGGAAACAAACCAAAAAAAACATTAAAACAAACAAAAACCTGAAAATGGTTTACAAATGCTTCAAGCAGTACAAAAATTGTGTCAAAACTGTTTTTAGAGGCATATTACCAAGGGGTGGCAGAAGTTTTATGCTTCCTGCTCCTTGAATAGGCTCAGAATCCAAGTGAGTGTTTACAGGCTGGATCAAGTGCGTTCAATGAATGAACGCATGGATCTCAAAAGAGAAAACAACATCATTGTGCTATGTTTACAGAACAAATGTAAAAAAGCTGAGTTGAAGTTAACTATAAATGATTGTCACCTTAAATATTTATAGGTATATTCTTTGGAGAGAGTTTTGGGAAAATAGTGCTTGAATTGTTGTGTGCAGAAATAAATGTACAGGCACTGGTCAGGTTCCTGGCCTTTTTGTTCATAAGAACCTATTCTGGATAGCTTATGTCAGCCACAGCACTCTTTTTTATTAGAAATATCTCAGTTGTATCATCATTTAAACAAATAGCATGATCTAGAAGGCAGCTGTCTTAACTAATTAATTCATGCATTCAGAGGATATTGTCATAGATAGTTATATCATTTAATGAATTCTTTCAGTTTTTTATGGGCTGTAAATGAGAGGTAGTGACAAAATTTAAACGCATTCTTACTTAAATATTGCAGCAAACACTTGGTAGATGGAGTAGCCAGTCTGGGAGTGCAGCATGTTTAAAGGCCTACAGATTTGATAGTATGAGCTTGGAGACTTTCTATATTAGTATAGTTCCCATTTTTATGAGACAAACGGGTCAATACTTGAACACCATTGGGAAATTGCATAATACTGGACAAAAACAAGTTTTGCTTGAACTATTGATATACTCTTTGAGTGTGTTGTTGTATTTTTTGAAAAGTAGTCCAAAAGCAAAATGGAATTTATATTTCTGAGAAAATCTTATAAAAATGTTGAAATAATATGACTTTACATGATTTGTATGTGAGCCTAAGCTATATTCATTATGTGTGTAGACATAATTTAATATGGTATGTGAACTCAGCACATACAGATAAGAGACCACCCATGCAACAAAGGAAGGTTGTCTTTAGCTGTTGGCAAAGTTAACCAGGTTTCACACAGGTTGTTTAGTAGCACTTTGTCTCTCAATACTTTATAAAAGTAATGAAAATAATTTGAAATTAATTTGAAATGTCACATTCACAAAAATCATGAAAGCATTTGTCCTCAATCCACACTCGCAATCATCTGTAAAACAACTTCCCCACATTCTTTTTGACTCTACATACAGTATCTTGAATAGAAAGAGCAACAATTAATCTATGACTGTGGTAAGAAATGTATCATTCACATCCTTCTTGACTGAAAACGTAAGTAGTTTCAAACTAACTTGGAGCAAAAAGCAAATAAAGGAGTCAATATGTGCTGAAAGCAGTTGTGGAAGGAAGAGTTTTTTTTTTATTTTTAACTCATCTTTTCTGGATAATGTGGCTCATCTGAATGCTCCAGGGAAAACTCCAAATGTCTTCTTATAACATGGCCTCTTTTATGATTTTTTTTTCCCCAACAGCAAGTTAGTTTCTATAAGAAACAGCATTTTTTCTGCTTGAGAAAGAAGCCTGGAGATTGCAGAGTGCTGCAAAGATCTTGTGTGTTAGCATTTTGTCATTTACAAAGTATAGGCATGCCAGATTTAGATTTAATTATAATTGTTTGGGTTTTTTGTTTGGATTTTAAACAAATATTAGTTAACTTTCCTGATAAAATTTTCCATTACAAATATGAAAACCGCATCCTGTATTATTAACACTCATCAGTTGTAGGGGTCAGTGAGAAGACAGTGTGTTTAGTGGGTACAAATGGCAAAGACTTTAGCAGCTTAACCGGATATTGTCTTCCTCTTATATTTCATAGAGTGCAATTGTAGGAAATGTCATTGTAAGCAGAATTTCCTGTGCTGTAGCAGTATAGGAGCATTTATCATTAGGAAACACTGCAGTGGATGGCGTGACTTCATTCCTCTATAGCTGTATTTTTTGTAATTCCTATATACCACATTCTCAAGTAGATAATTAATATTCATCTACTCCTGGCTTTCTTTATAGGTCACATTCCCAATACTGTTCTTCTGCTTGTTGCAACACTTAGAGGGGTTCATCTCTTTTCACTATCTGGTTTTGGTGTCAATAATCAGCAAAGTGTTGCCCCAACTGTTTTTAATCCTAAATTTGGAAATTATTTTACAGTTGAAAGTATTTTTTTCTGGATATGTATGAATACAAGGGAACAGATGAGGTCTTTGTGTGCAAACAGCTGTAAAAACGCTGCCTCAGGACTTTCTTGACATCAGAAATACAACATTTAACCAAAGCCGCAAATCTTTTTTTGACTGCACTAACTTAGAGTCCCAAGGGGGGCCCCTCTGAGGTGTTTGCCAAAGAGCAGCACAAGAAACTCTTGACTTTCTGTGTTAGTTTACATTTTAATCTAACTGCAAAACGATTCAAGCCAAAGCAAAGTATTTTCACTTCCATGCACAAGTTTTTTCCATGGAGTTTTGAATTTTGTGTGTGCTGTTGATATGATTCCACTCTTCTTAAGCACATCTGTTCAGTGAAGAGAGCAGATCTATGTCAAATTTGAAAGTCTTTACCAGCTCCGTTTTGGCAGTGTGTTCACAATTATGATGTGTTAGCTTTACCTAGCCCTTACATAAGGTACATATTTGAAAGTTGGCTGGATATTGTCTGTCAGGCAGCTGCTTTGGAAATTGTAAGCAAATAATCAGGGTATGTGCTCTGCTTAAGCCCATTCTCCTTTTGCCTGTGCCAGACATATGGCCTGCCTGAACTCTCTTTCTCTCCTTTGCGGTTTGGCCACCTGACTTCAAGACTTTTACTGTTTGCCTGGAAAAAAAAAAACTCAAGACATCTCTGGTCTAAAATGGAGCAGTGTCTAGATTGATCTACAGTATTAGACATATTATTTAACTCCTAGACTTTGCTGGATCGTGCCAGGAAAACTGCTTGACTGACTCCTTTGGCATCATAATCTTCACAGTCTGCATGTCTTCATTTTGACAACGGAACCTCTCTGCCTGCTTGTCTTATGCCTTTTTGTTACAGTACCCCTCAGATTCACACCCTGGATAGTCATCACAATGACAAATTTAAACAAAATGTATATATATGGACTTCTGTTAAGTCAGGTCCATACACTTGGACGCTTTCATACAAATAAAACACTTGAATGTCTTGGTTATTGCTGGACTTTCATATACAAATATAGAAATGATTTGTATCTTCTTGACAAGACAGATTTGGTTTTATTTATAAAATGAAGTACAGTGTGTGCACTTAGTTATGTATGTGTGTTTACTGTGCTGACATTGCAAGAGTACTAAAAATAGAAAGTATGTGATGTAAGGTAATATCCAATATGAAATCATCAAGTACTCTGCTACTTAGTATGCTTACAAAACTCATAATTTCAGAAACTCTGATATAATTGACATATTTTCTACTTCATACCTACTTGCTAGTCAACCAAAATCCTGTATGGCCTTTTTTTATGCCAAAACCTCATTATGAAACTGTTGGGGAATGCTGAGTTTACTTTGTGGCGCCCACTATATGACCCATTCTACCTAAGTTGTGAAGGCCATTCAATGGTAATGTTTTGACTGAAGACTGATCATTTCTGTATTGCCTGAATTTGTCTGTGTTTTATTTTATCCTCTACCTTAGTGTAATTTTATTCCTCTACTTACATGGACACACCCACACACCAAGCACACACCAGGGACAATTTAGAATCGCCAATGCACCTAACCTGCATGTTTTTGGACTGTGGGAGGAAACCGGAGTACTCGGAGGGAACCCACACAGACACGGGGAGAACATGCAAACTTCACGCAGGGAGGACCTGGGAAGCGCTACCACTGCGCCACCATGCCGCCCTCAAAGCAAATATTTTTGTTATATTTTTTTTGTGTGTCCTTTGAAATGGCACAGTGGTTAGTGTTGCTTTTTCTCAGCAGTATTCAATAGATCTGGATTTATTTTTCTGCCAGGTCACTGCCTGTGTGAAGTTTGTACATTCTCTCTGGTACCCTAAAATATGCTTGCATCCATGAGTATAAGCTGTGATCCACAGTTGTCTCCCGTCTAGCTTCCAAAGCTGCTAGAATGGGATCAGGCTTCCCATAACCCTCAACTGGATTAAATGGCTTTAGATTAATTGTTTTTTGTTTGTTTGTTTGCTCACTGCACATTTGTTTGTGTTGGCTTCTTTAATACTTTTTGTAAAGCTGTGCTCGTGCTATTCCCATAAGGCCTAACAAAATTAGAATTGCTCCAACGTAGCACTCTGAGGATTCTCCTTTATTCTCCAAAAATATATTGCATAAGCAATACCACTTCAATCCAAAGTTTCACTCATTTTATGATTACATTAGTTTGCAAAAACATTTAGATCATACAAAAATGCTCAGACAGTTCATGGACTTCCAGACTTTTCACCTTGAACAAATTTTGTATTTGATTTAGATATTTCTTGTGCCTTAAAAGGTCACATTAGTTTTACTGTACCTTTTTGTTTTCTCTTCTCTTGAGTTGAAGGTGTCACCTTTTTTGCTGAATTAAGAGAAGACAGTTCTGTTTCATTTTAACCTAATCCATTAATTCTGGTTGAAGTTTGTGTTATGCTTTAGTCAGCTTGCATGTATTCTTGTGCATATGTGGCATATTGACACCCTTTGTACTTATTACCTTACATTGTGTCTTACTCTTTTAATTTCTTTAAACTCTGACACAGTGTCTTGTTTTGTACATATTGTGCAGATTCACATCTACAAAGGTGAGCAGTTCCGTGATTGTACAGTATCTGGTTATGGAGTAATAGAGGCCAAAATCTTTAGAAATAGTTCTGTAATCCTGTCTATCTTCCTGAGCGTAAACAATTTGGATTGTTATATTTTAAAATATAATTGTGTCTCCAAGGTCCACAGAAATATGCTTTGGTAGAAATAGTTAAAAGTATTTGTAAATACTCATTTGTTTGTTAACTCATCCTAAGAGGATTTTTCAGTCTTTCTATTTTTTAATATACAGTACATACAGTATCTCAGCAGATCTCAAGGGTTCTTTTATTTTTTTCAAAGAATGTTATTTTATCCTGGATCACATACAGTAGAGTCTGAAGCTTTGAAATCTTGTCTCTGTCTACTTTTAATGACAGAATGTGTCAGTACTGTCTAATGACTGACCTTTCTTTTGTTATAATCTTTTATGTGTCACATTTCGTCTGTGTAATTCTTTGGCACATCCCTAATTGGTATCTCAATGTTGTCTTCAAAACCATTCTGCACTGAGATTAGCAGATGATTATTATTTCTCTATTGCAGGACTATACATAGTTTCAATCTCTTCTCTGTATGGTCCAATCTTAACATACTGTAACAACAAATAAAAATGGCTGAGATGATTGGGGTACACTGGTCATTGGGAATTAAATTAGGGGCTTAACTTTCAACTTAAGAACACATGAACCATCTCATAGCTAGAATCATACCTCTTCCTTTTCCTTGTCAATTTTATTTAACACAAAACAAAAAGCTGTTTTTTATAATTGTTTTATTTGTGTAATATGAGAAATTGTGGTTTAACTGTGATCCTAAGCATTGATTAAACACAGATAATGAGCATCATTCCTTAGCCCTGTCTGTTACTTGTATAGATTTATAGGCTTTTCACAATACAATTTTGGCAAACTACTATTTATTTCATAATTACTGTACAGTACTCTTTGCACATAGTAGCCGTTGATAGTTTTCAGGTACAGCATTTGTGTTTTGCTGTCTTTTATATTTTAAAACACTCGAAGGACTGACCCTAAAGGCTCCAGGTAGTGAACTTTCTCATATTTTCAAAAGACTTTACTCTCACAGAAGCATGGAATTAAAAAAAACAAAAGCACAAAAGTGTAATTCAGGCTTCCTTTACTTTCATAATCACCTTTGTACAATGGTATGCAGAACTTCACCTTGGATGGTATCTTTGTATAACAATGTGTTTCTCTTTTGTAATATAATATAGGTTTATGTGTTGGTTAGAGATCAAGGAAGCCAGACATACATTCCCAAATACTTAAGAAAATAAAAAAAATCCTTAGGTTAGGAGGGGATGTTAAAACACTATTTTTTGTTTTGTTTTTTTGTGTATTGTGTGTGTTTTATATTCTATCTAGAAAAGTCACACCAGTGCATAAAGTTTGATTAGAAAAAAGTTAAAAAGTGAACTAACATTGTGTTCTAAATTGGAGTTGAAGAAACACGCTAGTTTGTGCATCCCCTGTGGCTGGGTCAAGAAATCCAAACTTCCTACCTGTTTCAAATAAGCAACCTTTATTCCATCCATCCATCCATCCTCTTCCGCTTATCCGAGGTCGGGTCGCGGGGGCAGCAGCTTGAGCAGAGATGCCCAGACTTCCCTCTCCCTGGCCACTTCTTCGAGCTCTTCCGGGGGAATCCCAAGGCATTCCCAGGCCAGCCGGGAGACATAGTCCCTCCAGCGTGTCCTGGGTCTTCCCCTGGGCCTCCTCCCGGTTGGACGTGCCCGGAACACCTCACCAGGGAGGCGTCCAGGAGGCATCCTGATCAGATGCCCAAGCCACCTCATCTGACTCCTCTCGATGCGGAGGAGCAGCAGCTCTACTCTGAGCCCCTCCCGGATGATTGAGCTTCTCACCCTATCTTTAAGGGAGAGCCCAGACACCCTGCGGAGGAAACTCATTTCAGCCGCTTGTATTCGCGATCTCGTTCTTTCAGTCAATACCCATAGCTCATGACCATAGGTGAGGGTAGGAACATAGATCGACTGGTAAATTGAGAGCTTTGCCTTATAGCTCAGCTCCTTTTTCACCACGACAGACCGATGCAGAGCCCGCATCACTGCGGACGCCGCACCGATCCGCCTGTCGATCTCACGCTCCATTCTTCCCTCACTCGTGAACAAGACCCCGAGATACTTGAACTCCTCCACTTGGGGTAGGATCTCTCTCCCAACCCTGAGAGGGCACTCCACCCTTTTCCGGCTGAGGACCATGGTCTCGGATTTGGAGGTGCTGATTCCCATCCCAGCCGCTTCACACTCAGCTACGAACCGATCCAGAGAGAGTTGAAGATCACGGCCTGATGAAGCAAAGAGGACAACATCATCTGCAAAAAGCAGTGACCCAATCCTGAGTCCACCAAGCCGGACCCCCTCAACACCCTGGCTGCATCTAAAAATTCTGTCCATAAAAGTTATGAACAGAATCGGTGACAAAGGGCAGCCCTGGCGGAGTCCAACTCTCACTGGAAACGGATTCGACTTACTGAAGGCAATGCGGACCAAGCTCTGACACCGATCGTACTGGGACCGAACAGCTCTTATCAGGGGGTCCGGTACCCCATACTCCCGGAGCACCCCCCACAGGATTCCCCGAGGGACACGGTCGAACACCTTTTCCAAGTCCACAAAACACATGTAGACTGGTTGGGCGAACTCCCATGCACCCTCCAGGACCCTGCTAAGGGTGTAGAGCTGGTCCACTGTTCCGCGACCAGGACGAAAACCACACTGTTCCTCCTGAATCCGAGGTTCGACTATCCGATGGACCCTCCTCTCCAGAACCCCCGAATAGACTTTTCCAGGGAGGCTGAGGAGTGTGATCACTCTGTAGTTGGAACACACCCTCCGGTCCCCCTTCTTAAAGAGGGGGACCACCACCCCAGTCTGCCAATCCAGAGGCACTGTCCCTGATGTCCATGCGATGTTGCAGAGACGTGTCAACCAAGACAGCCCTACAACATCCAGAGCCTTCAGGAACTCCGGGCGTATCTCATCCACCCCCGGGGCCCTCAGTCCCAGAGATGGGGGAGCCCACCTCCGAGTCCCCAGGCTTTGCTTCCTCATTGGAAGGCATGTTAGTGCGATTGAGGAGGTCTTCAAAGTACTCCCCCCACCGACCCACAACGTCCCGAGTCAAGGTCAGCAGCGCACCAACCCCACCATACACAGTGTTGACACTGCACTGCTTCCCCCTCCTGAGACGCCGGACGGTGGACCAGAATCTCCTCGAAGCCGTCCGAAAGTCGTTCTCCATGGCCTCCCCAAACTCCTCCCATGCCCAAGTTTTTGCCTCAGCAACCACCGAAGCCGCATTCCGCTTGGCCTGCCGGTACCTATCAGCTGCCTCCAGAGTCCCACAAGACAAAAGGGACCGGTAGGACACCTTCTTCAGCTTGACGGCATCCTTCACCGCTCGTGTCCACCAACGGGTTCGGGGATTGCCGCCACGACAGGCACCAACTACCTTATGGCCACAGCTCCGGTCAGCCGCCTCAACAATAGAGGCACGGAACATGGCCCATTCGGACTCAAATGTCCCCCACCTCCCTCGGGACATGGTCGAAGTTCTGCCGGAGGTGGGAGTTGAAGCTACTTCTGGCAGGGGGCTCTGCCAGACGTTGCCAGCAGACCCTCACAACACGTTTGGGCCTACCAGGCCTGACCGGCATCCTCCCCCACCATCGGAGCCAATTTACCACCAGGTGGTGATCAGTTGACAGCTCCGCCCCTCTCTTCACCCGAGTGTCCAAGACATGTGGCCGCAAGTCCGACGACACAACCACAAAGTCGATCATCGAACTGAGGCCTAGGGTGTCCTGGTGCCAAGTGCACATATGAACACCCCTATGCTTGAACATGGTGTTCATTATGGACAATCCGTGACGAGCACAGAAGTCCAATAACGAAACACCACTCGGGTTCAGATCGGGGGGGCCATTCCTCCCAATCACGCCCTTCCAGGTCTCACTGTCATTGCCCACGTGAGCATTGAAGTCTCCCAGCAGTACGAGAGAGTCCCCAGAAGGTGTGCCCTCCAGCACCCCCTCCAGGGACTCCAAAAAGAGTGGGTATTCCGAACTACTGTTCGGTGCATACGCACAAACAACAGTTAGGACCCGTCCCCCCACCCGAAGGCGGAGGGAGGCTACCCTCTTGTCCACCGGGGTAAACCCCAATGTACAGGCTCCAAGTCGGGGGGCAATAAGCATACCCACACCCGCTCGGCGCCTCTCACCGGAGGCAACTCCAGAGTGGTAGAGAGTCCAGCCCCTTTCAAGGAGATTGGTTCCAGAGTCCAAGCTGTGCGTCGAGGTGAGCCCGACTATATCTAGCTGGAACCTCTCAACCTCACGCACTAGCTCAGGCTCCTTCCCCTTCAGAGAGGTGACATTCCACGTCCCAAGAGCCAACTTCTGTAGCCGAGGATCGGACCGCCAAGGTCCCCGCCTTCAGCCACTACCCAACTCACATTGCACCCGACCTCCTTGGCCCCTCCCATAGGTGGTGAGCCCATGGGAAGGGGGACCCACGTTGCCTCTTCGGGCTGTGCCCGGCCGAGCCCCATGGGTGCAAGCCCGGCCACCAGGCGCTCGCCATCAAGCCCCACCTCCAGGCCTGGCTCCAGAGGGGGGCCCCGGTGACCCACGTCCGGGCAAGGGAAAACGCTGTCCAAATTTTGTATTCATCATGGAGGTTTTGATGAACCGGACTTTGTCTCATCCCTCACCTAGGACCAGTTTGCCTTGGGTGGCCCTACCAGGGGCATAAAGCCCCGGACAACAGAGCTCCTAGGATCATTGGGACACGCAAACCCCTCCACCACGATAAGGTGGCGGTTCGAGGAGGGGAACCTTTATTCCCTTGCCATCAAAAGCAAAACAAGATTGTTTCAGTGAATACACACCTGTGGCATTCACTTCCATTGTGATAAAATACTTTGTGATACTGGTGCAAGGGCCCTTTAAACTTAGTATTTCACATTGTTTGGACCACTTCCAGTTTGCATATTGTCATAACGGGTTCACAGAGAATGCCATATCTGCTGTACTTCATACCACACTGACATACCTAGATAACAGACACTGTTATGAAAGAGTTTTGTTTATAAGACTGTTCCTCAGCATTAAACACTAAAGTGCCATCAAAGCTGATCATCAGATGTGTAGACTGGCAAGTCCCATTGGCAGCATCAATTTCTAATCACTGATCCTCCACTCAGGATAATATTCTGAGTTCCCTGCTGTATTCCTATTCATTTATGACCATGTGTCCATGCACCCCTCCACCTGTTTCCACCTATTTCACTAGGCTGGCTGATGATAATCATTATAGACCTGATAGCCACAATGACGAGACAGCCTAGAGAGTAGAGATGTACCTTCTGATACAAGGTGCCAGGACAGCAATTCATGGCAAGACAAACTGACAGAGATATCACAAAATAAATTTCAATCTCTTAAAGTGCAGTTCACATTTAAAAATATATAAATTCATTTGCTCATATCATATTTTCTTTTACCTTTTAAGATATCTGAAATTCATTTTGAGATATCTTAAATGCATGTTAAGATATTTCAGAATAACTGCCTGTCCATTTCAAGTTCTCTGAAATACATTTCAAGATATCTTAAATTGATATTGCATGCATGTTAAGATACAATATCTTAAATTTATTCTGAGATATCTTGAAATCACTTCCTGTAAAATCTGCTATTCTTTTAATATGACTTCCTGTCTATTTTAAGATACATTGAAATGCATTTGAGATATTTCAAAATGAGCAGGAAGTTATTTTGAAATATCTGGAAATGCATGTCAGATATGTGAAAATGAACAGGAAGCTATTTTGAGATATTGGGAAACATACATGAGCTATCTGGAATTTCATTGTAGATATCAGAAGTTGTTTTTAAATAGTTTATTTTGAATATATCTTCAAATGTATTTGACACATCTTAAAATAAAATGCATAATATCTTGAAGTACATTTTAACCAGTGGCAGCTAGTGAAAACAATTTGGGCAGGGGTGCTGTTTTTGGGGGGACAAACTGAAGCAGCACTTCATAGCTCAGGAGAAAAGAAAAAACACATACACAAACCATAATGTTGCCTACACACAAAGCACTTTGAGTTGTGAGAAAAGTACAATATATAAGAATTATTATTATTATTATTATTATTAATAGTAGTAGTATAGCAGCGTCATAGCCAGAAATGTGTTGGTGGGTGGCCATATATGAAACTAGGTGCACAAATAAATTACTCAGTGTGAAGTGAACCCTGACACAGACAAACAAGCACACAGGACTTTTATTTTCTTCTTTCTCTCATTGGAAATGCCGTCCCCATTCCCCACAAGTAAGACATAGTCCCCAAGCACAGCACAACACACAATAAACAATTCATTTCTTTTTTTGTCTCTTTCTCTTTCTTCCTCATCCACTCCTCAAAGTAAGGTTCGTCTCCCTCCTCCCAACTCTATCTCTTGAGTGGTGGTTACTGGCTGTATTTATAGGGCACCCAGAAGGACTCCAGGTGCCCAACGAGCTTTTTCCGGCCACACTTCCAAGCTCATATGCTAATGACCTGTGGCCCTGGTGGAAACCAAGGGGGCTATCCTCTGTTGGCCTGGGGGGAGAAACTGTCCTGAAAATACTCTCTTCCCTGGTCTTTCCATACTCTGTGCATCTCAGTCAGGTAATGGCTCTGGCCATCCGCCACGCCAGATAAGACGGTTTATAAAGCTTGACTATCAACAGCCAAACAAGGGGGGATCCTCTAAGAAACCTTTCTCAGTAATGCAGACAGTGTTGGAAGATTCACTCACACATATTCATAGACTTGGCCATTAAATATAAAATGTCTGTCCTTCTTGTCTGTTATAAGAAAACTAAAAGTATGGCCTTAAGATGATGCATAAAACTAAAATAAAAAACAACAAGCAAAAAAATAAATAAAAACAATTAACTGGCACGATGGCACCCATACTATAGATACCAATAATAGCTTATAGTGAGCAACACTGTCAAGTGAATGTTTTTTCTCTCTTTCGAGCTCTCACTCAGTTCAACCTTCTTAACCTGCATGACCTTAACAAACAGTAGGCCGATAGATAGATAGATAGATAGATAGATAGATAGATAGATAGATAGATAGATAGATAGATAGATAGATAGATAGATAGATAGATACTTTATTAATCCCAAGGGGAAATTCACAAATTCATACTAAAGCACAATAAGGGAATAAAACGCACAATCTACAAAAAGGCAAAATCTTTGCATGTTTTGTAATTATACAGGGCAGTGTTTAGTACCATAGTACACTATGAATTATGTAAACCTGTACAGTTACTTCATCATCACATCAGCTATAAATATAATAATGTCAGTATCATGATATACTGGAAGTAATTCTCAGAGGATTTCAGAGGTCAGGTTTGGGAGCATGCATTTGTACAGAGCTTTGTCATACCCAGCTCATGACGAAAAAGCTCTGGATCCCTGTTGGCAACCCCTCAAGCAAACAGGTGGTCCACTCCCGCCCACTGAAAATGACCATCTCTCTGTCACAGCCAGTTGTTACATGTGCATTCTCTTGGCCTGGTCCAGCTGCTCGGGTCCTCAGCAATGAGAATCCTGCAAGCCAGGTCACCCTCTGGGAATCGTGCCATATGTCCGCAGTTCTGTAACTGTCGCTCCCTTACGAGGCAGGTAATATGCTTCATTCGGGACTCCATGAGTCAAACCAGTGGTACCCAAGGATTCCAGTCTTTGTCTTAAGTCTTGTAACCATATAGCAAAACAGGAAGCACCAGACTCTAAAGACTTGGACCTTGGTCCTTTTGCAGAAACATTGGGAGAGCAATACACCCCTTTATAGCGACCTCATGACAACCCATACCCCCCCAGAACCCCCCCCCCCCCCAAACCATCTACTGACTTTATAGGAAGAGTCACCAGAGACATGAATGTTGCTGCTGAGGTAAATAAACCTCTCTACAAGGTCGGCATTTTCTCCACAGACAGACACACTGCTGATGGCTGTGCCCAAGAGGCCATTAAACTCCTGGATCTTGGTTTTTATCCAGGACACTTGCAAGCCCAGACACTCAAGACTACTCGCTCAATCTCTTGAGAGCCCCAATCAAAACCTACATTGACTCTGTTTGATTCAATCTATTGTCAAAATTATGACAAATAAAATGCAATATTTTGGACATAGCTGCAACATTGCTCAAGGCCACTGTCATCATTATTTTCCTTCTTAAAATTCTAACAGTTGCTAAGGCACACATGTTTGTTCACATTTTCAGATGCCAGAGTAAATCTCTTTTTGTGCACAATATGAAAAAGAAAAAAGGCAGCTGCACAATCCAGCATCAAAGACTGATTTTGAAATGCTTGCAAGAATAACAAAGCTCCTGAATCTCAACATCCCAAGTCTATTGTCAGGATGTAGGCAAATAATTTTGCTTGTTTGTATTTATTAATATTAAGTTTATATTTTACAAAGTAAATAATGTTACACAGCACTGCATTGATTACTTGTCGTGGGTATTTTCTGAAATGTTTGTTTTAAAAGAAAAGTTTCCACCAAGAAGCATCACAGGTGTATCTGCCATTGCTATATTACTTAATCCTGCATGAATTGACATCACACCCAGTTAGCCAACTCAGTTTTTCATAACAAGAGGTGGAAAAAGTATGTGTTTAAATTTGTCCTCAATCACCTGGCTGCTGCTGAATTCTTAAGTCAGATCGGTCAGGTCCATGCTCCTTTATCTTCTTTTTTTTTTCTTCAAGTGAACAGCTTATGAGGTGTTTCATTAAAAAAACAACCACATTTTCTGAAGTTCTGCTTGAGGTTACCATCCGCTTAATGTCATGCTCACTCACCTGTTGTTTCGTAACATTAAAGGCATGTGTGAACTGTGAACCATTGCCATCAACATGGTATAATGCGTAGATGATTCTCCATTCACTTTAGATTAAAAAACCTAAAACAATACTAATTCCCTGCCAATAAATGTCAGAGCATTCAGCACACAGAGAGCTGTGTCCTTGGAAAAATCTGAAAGCAACCCATTAAAGGGCAGTCTTATGTTGCCTGTCTGCCAAAAAAATTAAGAACTTACATAGACTCTCACTTGGCCAGCGACCTTCAATCTGGAAATACAGGTATTCATTCAGAATTTTTTTTTTATTCACACAGAAATTAAACATATACAGGTCAGAATCAATTTTTAATGGTTGAAGACATGCTCTGACACAAGGCACGTTGTGCAAATAAACAAATTTATTTAATGATTGTTTCATATTACCTAATTTATGTAGAATTTTTAAAATATTTGTGGGGACGGCACCCCACATTACAAACTGCCACTGATTTTAAGACATCCAAAATGGAGCAGGGACTTATTTTAAGATATCATTAACACTAGAATCCCTGAAGCCTATGAAAAAACTCCTAATCCTGGCCCACCTTAAATTCCTTTGCATCTCTCCATTAGCGTCTTTTGTTTTGTAAATGTGTCGATCAGCACAAGCAGCATGCTGTCCCATCCCCCCACTCAACTCGGCAGCTCAACTCGGGGGAAAAAAGTTCTCCCAGCTCAAGCAAAGGCTCTTTATCTGTGTGTGAGGTGCCTGGAGTTGTATAGTGTAAATAATACAGTATACCGTTATTTGGAACACATGCATTTCATGGGTGCTGTGTGTCAACAAAGATCTGGGTAAATGTAAGATGAAAGGAAATAATTGTGAGGAAAGAAATGCTGAACATGTACCTAAAACAGAAACTTTTTCCATGTTACACTGATAATGACATGAAGTGTATAACATGTGAAGACTTTAGTCCAAATATCAAATAAACACGTGCACTTTTATTTAAGAATATAACCATCCACCCATCCATTTTCCAACCTGCTGAATCCAAACACAGGGTCACGGGGGTCTGCTGGAGCCAATCCCAGCCGCAAGGCAGGAACCAATCCTGGGCAGGGCGCCAACCCACCGCAGGACACACACACACACACACACACTAGGGCCAATTTAGCATCACCAATGCACCTAACCTGCATGTCTTTGGACTGCGGGAGGAAACCCATGCAGACACGGGGAGAACATGCAAACTCCACGCACGGAGGACCCGGGAAGCGAACCCAGGTCTCCTTACTGTGAGGCAGCAGCACTACCACTGTGCCATAGAATATAACCAATGTTTTAAAAAATCATTCAATTTACATATTGCTGTCAAGCTCAATGGACACAAAGCAAATACATATTCCTGGATGGAGCAGAGGTATGAGCTGCTGCTTTATAACTGAAAGGTTGCAGGTTCAATTCCCGGCGCTTCATGTTTTGAGTAGTGAGCTGCTATTATTATTATTACTATAATATAATAAAAACATACATTTGACTTGAATCTGTAACACCCAGTGTAAATTTTGGCTACTTTTAAAAGTTAGCGCTTTTTTTTTATTATTGTTTTATTCTCACAGTGACATTCACGTGGTACAAAGAACTTGCCTCTTTGAGTTGATGCTGTTTAACTCCATTCTTTTCACAAGAGCAGTGCTGTCCACAGTTGGTACTGTGATTGATGCCTGCTAAGAACTATTTGTTGTACCGGAAATCAAAGATATGATGTTCTGTGACCGCTATCAGATAGATAGATAGATAGATAGATAGATAGATAGATAGATAGATAGATAGATAGATAGATAGATAGATAGATAGATAGATAGATAGATAGATAGATAGATAGATAACTTTATTAATCCCAATGGGAAATTCACATTCTTCAGCAGCAGCATACTGATACAATAAATAATATTAAATTAAAGAATGATAATAATGCAGGTGAAAAATAGACAATAACTATGTATAATGTTAAATGTTAACGTTTACCCCCCCGGGTGGAATTAAAGAGTCGCATAGTTTGGGGGAGGAATGATCTCCTCAATCTGTCAGTGGAGCAGGACAGTGACAGCAGTCTGTCGCTGAAGCTGCTCTTCTGTCTGGAGATGATACAATTAAGTGGATGCAGTGGATTCTCCATAATTGATAGGAGCCTGCTGAGCGCCCTTCGCTCTGCCACAGATGTTAAACTGTCCAGCTCCATGCCAACAATAGAGCTTGCCTTCCTCACCAGTTTGTCCAGGCGTGAGGCGTCTTTCCTCTTAATGCTGCCTCCCCAGCACACCACTGCGTAGAAGAGGGCACTCGCTACAACTGTCTGATAGAACATCTGCAGCATCTTATTGCAGATGTTGAAGGATGCCAGCCTTCTAAGGTAGTATAACTGGCTCTGTCCTTTCTTGCACAGCACGTCAGTATTGGCAGTCCAGTCTAATTTATCATCCAGCTGCACTCCCAGATATTTATAGGTCTGCACCATCTGCACACAGTCACCTTTGATGATCACTGGGTCTATGAGGGGTCTGGGCCTCCTAAAATCCACCACCAGCTCCTTGGTTTTGCTGGTGTTCAGGTGTAGGTGGTTTGAGTCGCACCATTTAACAAAGTCATTGATTAGGTCCCTATACTCCTCCTCCAGCCCATTCCTGATGCAGCCCACGATAGCAGTGTCATCAGCGAACTTTTGCACATGGCATGACTCCGAGTTGTATTGGAAGTCTGATGTATATAGGCTGAACAGGACCGGAGAAAGTACAGTCCCCTGTGACGCTCCTGTGTTGCTAACCACAATGTCAGATGTGCAGTTCCCAAGATGCACATACTGAGGTCTGTCTTTAAGATAGTCCACGATCCATGCCACTAGGTATGAATCTAATCCCATCTCTGTCAGCTTGTCCCTAAGGAGCAGTGGTTGGATTGTGTTGAAGGCACTAGAGAAGTCTAGAAACATAATTCTTACAGCACCACTGCCTCTGTCCAAGTGAGAGAGGGATCGGTGTAGCATATAGATGATGGCATCCTCCGCTCCCACCTTCTCCTGATATGCAAACTGCAGAGGGTCAAGGGCGTGTTGAACCTGTGGCCTAAGGTGGTGAAGCAGCAGCCTCTCCATGGTCTTCATCACATGTGATGTCAGAGCAACAGGCCAAAAGTCATTCAGCTCACTAGGACGTGATACCTTTGGGACTGGGGTGATACAAGATGTTTTCCAAAGCCTCGGGACTCTCCCCTGTTCCAGGCTCAGGTTGAAGATGCGCTGTAGAGGACCCCCCAGCTCCGATGCACAGACCTTCAGCAGTCGTGGCGATACTCCATCTGGACCCGCTGCTTTGCTGGCACGAAGTCTCCTCAGCTCTCTGCTCACTTGCGCTGTTGTAATTATGGGTGGGGATGTCTTTCCTATGCTGGTATCAGCAGAAGGATGTGTGGAGGGTGCAATACAACGAGGTGAGAGTGAGAGTGGGTTAGGGTGGTCAAACCTGTTAAAGAAGTTGTTCATTTGGTTTGCTCTCTTCCCGTCTCTCTCGATGGTGGTACCCCGCTTCGAGCTGCAGCCAGTGATGATCTTCATCCCATCCCACACTTCCTTCATGCTGTTATTCTGCAGCTTCTGCTCCAGCTTTCTCCTGTACTGTTCCTTTGCCGCCCTGAGCTGGACTAGGAGTTCCTTCTGCACGCGCTTGAGCTCATGCTGATCACCGTCTTTAAAAGCCCTTTTCTTCTGTTTCAAAAGGCCCTTGATGTCACTTGTAATCCATGGCTTGTTGTTAGCATAGCAGCGTACAGTTCTTACTGGAACTACAATGTCCATACAGAAGTTGATGTAGTCAGTAGTGCAGTCAACAACTTCCTCAATGTTCTCACTATGAGATCCCTGCAGGAAATCCCAGTCTGTAGTTCCAAAACATTCTCTCCGAGTATTCTCAGCCTCCGGGGTCCACTTCCTGAATGATCGTGTGGTTACAGGTAGGACTCTCACTTTTGGTTTATAGTGAGGCTGAAGCAGAACCAGGTTATGATCTGCTTTCCCAAGCGCAGGCAGCGGGGTGGCGCTGTATTGCGTCTTTAACGTTTGCATACAGTAAATCAATAGTCTTATTTGCCCGGGTGTTACAGTCCACATACTGGGAGAATGCAGGTAATGTTTTGTCCAGCGTCACATGGTTAAAGTCTCCAGCGATTAGCACAAGCGCCTCAGGGTGCTGCGTTTGTAACTTAGCAACAGCAGAATGGATGATGTCACTCGCTGACTCCACGTCCGCCTGAGGAGGGATGTACACGATGACAACAATGACATGTCCAAACTCTCTGGGCAAGTAGTAGGGACGTAAACTTACGGCCAACAGTTCGATATCCCTGCAGCAAGTGGAGATTTTGACGTTAACATGTCCAGAGTTACACCACCGTGTATTAACATAGAGAGTGAGTCCTCCTCCTTTGTGCATCCCACAGGTACTTGCATCTCTGTCCGCTCTAACTGTGCTAAACCCGGGTAGCTCCACGTTGGCATCTGGGATGGTGTTATTTAGCCAGGTTTCGCAAAAACACAACAAACTGCATTCTCTGTAGGTCCTGACATTTTTCACCAGCGCAGCCAGTTCGTCGATCTTATTTGAGATTGAGTTCACATTCCCCAGAATCACAGAAGGCACCGAAGGCTTGAAACGCCACTTTCTCGCAAGTCGCTTCATTTTTAGCTTAGTGCCGGCTCTGCTGCCACGATACCGCCTTCTTACCTCGTCGGGTAAATATGGAACCACACTGGCACTGGCATTTGTTCTCAGCGCTCGAAGTTGAGTACTTGAATAGACGAGTCTCGGCGTGTAAAAATCCATGCCCACGTTGTAAAAGTATGTGTCCAGGGAACGAATCCACATAAAATAAAGTAATAGGAATGATCAATAAATAAAAATAGAAAAATAAAAGTAGAAAAGTACACATACATATACAGTCATACACGGAGCTGCTGAAAAGGCTGCCACTCACGGCGGCGCCGGATGTTTATGTTTATTATCAGACTGGACAAATGCAGGACAGTAACAACAGACAGCTTCTTTACAGAACTTTTTCTGGCTAATAGACTGCTGCATCGCAACAGAACTCTGCTTGGCACTATAAAGTAAAACGGAACTTCCACTGCAGCTATAGTCACTTTAGTATGTGAGCAATTCACCACGCTAGTGTTTAGATCTGGCAGTGTATGTGTCCAAAAAGAAGAAGCCTTTGATTTCAGTCTGTAACAGCTGGTGTAAAGTTTTGCTACCTGTAAAATATATCACTGAAGAGGTGTAAGCAAACACACAAACACTGGTGAATCATATCTGCTTGGTAACTTGTCACTTAAATTTTTTGTTATTCAGTTTCATTCTTGAATAAAAGCACACTTGTTTCATTATACCTTTTGTGAAAGTGTTTATTTTATATTCCAGTAACCAGTTGAATGAGATCTAAGCAATCTCTGCTTCACTCGCGCACTCACACACACATACAATACAATACAGTTTATTTTTGTATAACCCAAAATCACACAGGAAGTGCCGCAATGGGCTTTAACAGGCCCTGCCTCTTGACAGCCCCCCAGCCTTGACTCTCTAAGAAGACAAGGAAAAACTCCCAAAAAAACCTAGTAGGGAAAAATGGAAGAAACCTTGGGAAAGGCAGTTCAAAGAGAGACCCCTTTCCAGCTAGGTTGGGCGTGCAGTGGGTGTCAAAAGAAGGGGGTCAATACAAAACAATACACAGAACAGAACAAATCCTCAATAAAAAATAAAAATTTTTAGAAGTACGGAGCAGAATGTAACAGTAGATGATATCACATAATAAGATTTGGATAATTTTCCATCCATCAAGCTGCCTCCCCCATTTGGCCATTCCATGGCTGAAACAGTGTTGGGCCAGCCAATCCGATGAAAGGACCCCTCTTTCTCATGATTCCTGCGATCCTCCATCAGGGATGACTTTACCTTAGGCAGGCAAAACAACTTGGCAGGTGGGCCGTGGCACCAAGTGCCACATTTGAGTACCGAGAAGAGAAACAGAATAGGTGAGGGTTAGTATCCAATTCTAACTATCATGTTACTTATGTTTTAGTGCTAATGACTAACAACAGAGATGCAGTATGTACAGTTAATCAGCAGCTCTAGTCAGGATATGCTAAATTGAAGTAGTGAGTCTTCAGCCGGGATTTAAAAGCTGAGACCGAAGTGCATCTCTTATAGTAGCAGGCAGACCATTCCACAGTTTAGGGGCCCTGTAACTAAAAGCTCGACCTCCCATTGTTATTTTATTAATCCTTTGAACCATAAGCAGACCGGCATCTTGAGATCTTAATGTGCGCTCTGGTTTATAAGTCATCATAAGTTCAGACAAGTAAGCTGGACCTCGGCCATTTAATGCTTTCTATGTTAAAAGAAGGATTTTGAAATCTGCCCTAAACTTAATCGGGAGCCAGTGTAAGGATTTAAGAACTGGAGTTATGTGTTTGTATTTTCTTGTTCTTGTAATAATTCTTGCAGCCGCATTTTGTATTAACTGGAGGCTGTATAAAGAACAGTTTGAACATCCAGTGAACACTGCATTGCAGTAGTCAATCCTACTAGAGATAAATGCATGAATTAATTTCTCAGAATCCTGTTTATTTAGAAAGCGCCTTAATTTCCTAACATTTTTAAGATGGAAGAAGCATGTTTTGGACAACTTTGTAATATGCGCTTTAAATGACATGCTAGAGTCGAAGATAACTCCTAGATTGCAGGCTGATTCAGTAAAATTAATTGGGATTCCAACTGAGTTAAATGATGACAAAATATTGTTATGATCAGCATCATTCCCTCCAACAATTAACATCTCTGTTGTATCTGTATTTAAAGACAAGTAGTTGCCATACATCCACTCCTTTAATTCACTAACACAACTAATTAAAGACAACATCGGAGAAACTTCATCTGATTTAAATGAAAGGTATAACTGGGTGTCATCTGCATACGAGTGAAAATTAACATTATGTTTCCTAATGATAGATCCCAGTGGAAGCATATAAAGTGAAAACAGTAAAGGTCCCAGTACTGAGCCCTGCGGGACACCATATTGAACTTGTGTGTATAATGATGGAGTACTGTCAGCACATATCTGTACATATTGGAATCGATTTGATAAATAAGAACTAAACCAAGTGAGCACGGTGCATGTGAGCCCAACATCATTTTCTAGAATGTGTAGTAAAATTGAGTGGTCGATGGTGTCAAATGCTGCACTTAAGTCCAACAACATAATTACAGTGGACATTCATACAGGCAAGAAGTGTGTGTGTGTGTGTATATGTATATATGTGTATATATATATATATATATATATATATATATATATATATATATATATATATATATATATACATATATATATATATATATATATATATACATATATATATATATATATATATGTATACATATATATATATATATATATATGTATACATATATATATATATATATATATATATATACATATATATATATATATATATATACATATATATATATATATATATATATATATATATATATATACACATATATATACTAGGGGGCTTTGCCCCCTGCTCGCTTCGCTCGCCAACCCCCATGTTTGGTTTTCCGGATACACACTTTTAAGATTTTTTTTTTCTTTGAATTGTTACTATTTCATTAGTTTCACTTTTATTTCAGAACTTCTGTAAAAACAATATTTGTAATCTTGCCAGTCCCAATATGCTGAATCTTTTTAATGAGGTCAGGATAGGTTTCTCTGTTTGGAGTTTCAGCATAGACAAAACGATCTACATCATCAGCAGTTAATCATTTTTTTTTTACAAAGTAAAAAAGTAAGTAGAGTTCTGCATTGAACTCCTGTCTGTAAAGTCGTGCTATTTTCCTCTCACAGTTCCAAAAGTACATGGGGTTACCAAGGTGATGCCCCAGCTTTTGTCTAGGTTTTTGTACAAGGGCTAGACAGAACGTTTTTGACTCCTGGGGTAAATGTAGCTTTTTAAATAAGCAGACAGATAAATATATATACATGAACAAAGTAACCAATAAATGCATGTGCGGTAAACTCCGTTTTTGAAATTCTCAAGATTCTTTATTTGTCACATGCATAGTTATACAGGACAACACGCAGTGAAATGCATCCTGATCCGCTTATCAAAAAACTGTGCAAAGTTAGAAGAATATCAATTAAATTAACAAAAAATCATAGATTGAAAGATAACAGTACAACATAATAGATAAGTAAAATTATGTGAATAAGGTAGAATTAAGTGTTAAGGTGCAATAGTGTAGTAATTATTGTGCAAAACCAAAGTTAGACTGGTGCATAGTTAAATGAGGCAGTTTGTTTGCGCTATTGTGATCTTTACTTTCTTTTTTTATATTTTCTAATTTTCCTACTTTCATATCCTTTAACTTTCTTCACGTGTATAGCGCCGTTTTTTTTTTTTGTTTTTTTTTTTGAGCCTTTCTAATTTCACTGGTTTCATAGTCTCTAACCTGCTCTGCATGTGTTTAGCGCCAATGATTGTAAACGTCATTTTGAAGTTCCACTTTGTCATTTTACTCATTGTCTTTTAATTCTGAGCCGTACAGTACAATACATAGAACAGAATAAATCCTCAATACAGTATAAAAATAAAAATTCTAGAAGTACGGAGTAGAATTTCACATTAGACGATATCACATAATATGATTTGAATTTGTTTTAAGTCCTGGAGACCTCATTCATCAAGCTGCCACCCCCATTTTGCCATTCCACATCTGAAATAGCACCAATCCAATGAAAGGACCCTTCATTCCCACGTCCCCATTCATCAGGGATGACTTTACCTTAGGCAGGCAATCTACAATTTAAAGAGATTGTTATTTTCTTGTGAATTGTTACATATGCATTATTTTCACTTTTACTTTAAAAACTTTTGTAAAAATAATACTTGTTTCTTTATTTCCTGCCTCGCACGAGGTTACATCTCTTTCTTCCCAGATGTATAATACTGCTCGTGTTGTGAAGGGCGTTGTGGCTGAACGTACGCTAAGAATATGCCTTTGGATCATTTGCTGCTTGCTAGCTGCCTCTTCTGCCTGTCACATGTTGTTGTTTTAAGAGCTGGGAACACATGATGCTTGCCTGCCAAAAGCAATCCAACAACTGCTAGCTTAGAAGTCTGTTGACTTGTTTTAAATGATTGCTCTCTGCCTTGTCTTGCATGACGCTGTAAAAGCATACCTGTCTTTTATTTCTGGCCACGGGCGTGGTTGAATTCTTTCTTGCAGGATCTATCTATCTATCTATCTATCTATCTATCTATCTATCTATCTATCTATCTATCTATCTATAACGCTGCTCACGTTCGGTTGGGGTAGCTGCTGTCGCAGCTTTCTCCACATGTGTATAGCGCCATTTTTTTTTGAGCCTTTCTAATTTCACTGGTTTCATAGTCTCTAACCTGCTCTGCATGTGTTTAGCATCAATGTTTGTAAACGTCTTTATGAAGTTCTACTTTCTTTTATTCATTGTCTTTTAATTCTGAGCTGGTTTTGGACGTGCTTTTTTTTCAATTCTACTTGTTCCGGGCTGATAATTGCTTTCCTTATTTCCTGAATTTGCACCTCGATTATTCTTTTCTGCTCTTTTTTCTGTCCAATGCATTTGAGTGTCTTTTCTCTGCACCCGATTGGACATGCTTTTTTTCCATTCCACTTGTTCCGGGCTGATCATCACGTTCCTTATTTTCTAAATTTGCACCTAGATTATTGTTTTTCTTTTTTAGCATTTTTTTCTCTCCATCGCTTTTGGGTCTCTTTTCTTCGCGCTTTTCTTTCTTCTTCGTTTAATCGTCAATGTTTCATTTCTACCCTATTCATTTCATTTCTACCCTATTCATTTCTACCGTATTGACCTTATATACTTTATATGCACTGAGAGCCCTGGAGCTGTGTGTGCTGCATGACTGCCTTTACACTACTGATTTGGTTTTTTTTTGATAATGCATGTAAGTAGGGTGTGTCTTGCAAGACTCTCATTCTGTGTTCCCGTGAGATGCACCGTGGCAGGTCTCTTTCGTCTCGTGGATCTTTAAATTATCTTCCGAGAAGATCTCGTATCGTAGACTATCAGGACAGGGGACAGGATTTGTTTTTATAACATATATATATATATATATATATATATATATATATATATATACAGTGGTGTGAAAAACAATTTGCCCCCTTCCTGATTTCTTATTCTTTTGCATGTTTGTCACACAAAATGTTTCTGATCATCAAACACATTTAACCATTAGTCAAATATAACACAAGTAAACACAAAATGCAGTTTTCAAATGATGGTTTTTATTATTTAGGGAGAAAAAAAATCCAAACCTACATGGCCCTGTGTGAAAAAGTAATTGCCCCCTTGTTAAAAAATAACCTAACTGTGGTGTATCACACCTGAGTTCAATTTCCGTAGCCACCCCCAGGCCTGATTACTGCCACACCTGTTTCAATCAAGAAATCACTTAAATAGGAGCTGCCTGACACAGAGAAGTAGACCAAAAGCACCTCAAAAGCTAGACATAATGCCTAGATCCAAAGAAATTCAGGAACAAATGAGAACAGAAGTAATTGAGATCTATCAGTCTGGTAAAGGTTATAAAGCCATTTCTAAAGCTTTGGGACTCCAGCGAACCACAGTGAGAGCCATTATCCACAAATGGCAAAAAACATGGAACAGTAGTGAACCTTCCCAGGAGTGGCCGGCCGACCAAAATTACCCCAAGAGCGCAGAGACGACTCATCCGAGAGGTCACAAAAGACCCCAGGACAACGTCTAAAGAACTGCAGGCCTCACTTGCCTCAATTAAGGTCAGTGTTCACGACTCCACCATAAGAAAGAGACTGCCTGCATGGCAGATGTCCAAGACGCAAACCACTGTTAAGCAAAAAGAACATTCTGGCTCGTCTCAATTTTGCTAAGAAACATCTCAATGATTGCCAAGACTTTTGGGAAAATACCTTGTGGACTGATGAGACAAAAGTTGAACTTTTTGGAAGACAAATGTCCCGTTACATCTGGTGTAAAAGGAACACAGCATTTCAGAAAAAGAACATCATACCAACAGTAAAATATGGTGGTGGTAGTGTGATGGTCTGGGTTTGTTTTGCTGCTTCAGGACCTGGAAGGCTTGCTGTGATAGATGGAACCATGAATTCTACTGTCTACCAAAAAATCCTGAAGGAGAATGTCCGGCCATCTGTTCGTCAACTCAAGCTGAAGCGATCTTGGGTGCTGCAACAGGACAATGACCCAAAACACACCAGCAAATGCACCTCTGAATGGCTGAAGAAAAACAAAATGAAGACTTTGGAGTGGCCTAGTCAAAGTCCTGACCTGAATCCAATTGAGATGCTATGGCATGACCTTAAAAAGGCGGTTCATGCTAGAAAACCCTCAAATAAAGCTGAATTACAACAATTTTGCAAAGATGAGTGGGCCAAAATTCCTCCAGAGCGCTGTAAAAGACTCATTGCAAGTTATCGCAAATGCTTGATTGCAGTTATTGCTGCTAAGGGTGGCCCAACCAGTTATTAGGTTCAGGGGGCAATTACTTTTTCACACATGGCCATGTAGGTTTGGATTTTTTTTTCTCCCTAAATAATAAAAACCACCATTTACAAACTGCATTTTGTGTTTACTTGTGTTATATTTGACTAATGGTTAAATGTGTTTGATGATCAGAAACATTTTGTGTGACAAACATGCAAAAGAATAAGAAATCAGGAAGGGGGCAAATAGTTTTTCACACCACTGTGTATATATATATATATATATATTTATCTTAACTGAAAAATTCCTGTTTAGCAGAAGAGGCTGGGGAAAATGCTCATATCACTAAGTAGTAAGGGATCCTATAATGACATTGATTGAAACTATGACTCCAAGCTCACATATTTTATATCACCAAATTAAATATTTTCTCTCATCTCATGTCACCTGCATAGTAAATGGCAAAAGCTTAACTTCTCTCAGCTGCAGATGACATCAGTATTCTTCCTGCATCTCAGTGACCTTTTTTAGACAGCAGCAGATGATCCATTTGGCTCAAGCTCTGCATTTTATTTATGTTTAATAACAAGAGAAAGATGTTTTGATTGTCTTTGCCAGAAAGAGTATTCCTAATGTCAGCATCTGTGAAATATACTATTGAATTTATGAAAAGTGGAAGATGGTAAGTGGCCAAAGTGCGATAATACTGCATTGTTTTAAAGCACTTACTGAATTTCTCAGAAGTCATGTTGTCCAGTACATCTGTACACGCAAATAAGTCCTTCTTCTATACAGTTCTGAAACAATCATCACAGACTGATAGAGTCTGCCATTAAAAGTTCAATGGCTTAAAATTGCACTAAAATGTCAAGAAAGAACTCAAGCAGAAAGACAAATAGAAGAGCAAGGATTAATATATTGGAGTTTAAAAATAACTTTCTTTAAGACTCTGTAAAGATAGGAGAGCTAGCAATACATATTTCATCTGGCACAGTTTATTACCAGAATGCTACAAATCCTTACAAAGTCCTGAGAGCAAGTGAACAGAACACTGGTGGTACAACAGGGAGGGTCACCGTCATGTCAAAACCAAGATCAGAATGTTGTTATGAGCCAATGGTTAATTTCTCCCAGCCTGTAAAACTGGATGGAGGTCAGAACTGAGCCAACTTAGGTGTCCCCCAATCCTTTAAAGGGCAGAATCGGGGTAAGAGATATTTTCTATGGACTTCTGTTGACCAGTGGAGAGGACAGGCTGCTTGGGTACTGCTTGTCCCTTTAAATCTTAATTGGGACACAGACGTGCAGGCATAGCCATATCGAGCATCATCGTGACTTGGTTGCTCACTCTGGGGCCTTGCTCACAAAAGGGCTTTTACTTACAAGAGAAAAGAATATGCCCACCAACAGGAAAAGACCCAAGTTTTCAGCAATAGGCACTAAGAGCAACTGGCTGTCCAGTACCCCTTCAATCCCCACAGGTATAAACATGTCTATTATTGCCTAAATAAAAAGCTTTTTAAACAAAAATACAAGTGGGTAGGGCACAATCACAGCAGGTGTCTAATAGTTCACCTTTTATGAGACTGTACATTTGATGTGTTGCCATGTTGCAAAAGAGGAAATGCATGATCATTCCCAGTGAGACCCAAGGGGTGTAATAAAAAAGAAAATGAGAGAGAAGCAAAACAGTGGAAACTATACCTATACTGACATTTGCAACTTTAAAAAAAAAAAATTACATCTTTTGATTGTACATCTAAAGATGAGAGTAATGGACTGACCTTACAGATAGTCAGGTAAACAACTGCTATCACCGCTTTAGTTGGGAAATGGCTAATATCATTGCCTCAACCAGCTTTAGCAGCAGCATCATCATCACACAGTCCAATATGTAACACTGACAAAGACATGAACTGCAATGTGCAAGACAATGAGACCACTGTAGGAGATAGGATTCACCAAAAAATCTCAATTCCAAATGAATAAATACTTACATTTTCCATGCTAAAAATTATATACATTTAAAGCAACAAATGTGTTCACATTCAATGCTTTGCATTATTTTTACAATTCATGATTGCCAATTCATGGTTTTCTTTTTCCATCTTGAATAGTCCATCCATCCATCCATCCATTGTCTCCCGCTTATCCGAGGTCGGGTCACGGGGGCAGCAGCTTGAGCAGAGATGCCCAGACTTCCCTCTCCCCGGCCACTTCTTCTAGCTCTTCCGGGAGAATCCCAAGGCGTTCCCAGGCCAGTCGAGAGACATAGTCCCTCCAGCGTGTCCTGGGTCTTCCCCGGGGCCTCCTCCCAGTTGGACGTGCCCGGAACACCTCACCAGGGAGGCGTCCAGGAGGCATCCTGATCAGATGCCCGAGCCACCTCATCTGACTCCTCTCGATGCGGAGGAGCAGCGGCTCTACTCTGAGCCCCTCCCGGATGACTGAGCTTCTCACCCTATCTTTAAGGGAAAGCCCAGACACCCTATGGAGGAAACTCATTTCAGCCGCTTGTATTCGCGATCTCGTTCTTTCGGTCACTACCCATAGCTCATGACCATAGGTGAGGGTAGGAACATAGATCGACTGGTAAATTGAGAGCTTCGCCTTGCGGCTCAGCTCCTTTTTCACCACGACAGACCGATGCAATGCCCGCATTACTGCGGATGCCGCACCGATCCGCCTGTCGATCTCACGCTCCATTCTTCCCTCACTCGTGAACAAGACCCCGAGATACTTGAACTCCTCCACTTGGGGCAGGATCTCGCTACCAACCCTGAGAGGGCACTCCACCCTTTTCCGGCTGAGGACCATGGTCTCGGATTTGGAGGTGCTGATTCTCATCCCAGCCGCTTCACACTCGGCTGCGAACCGATCCAGAGAGAGCTGAAGATCACGGCCTGATGAAGCAAACAGGACAACATCATCTGCAAAAAGCAGTGACCCAATCCTGAGCCCACCAAACTGGACCCCCTCAACACCCTGGCTGCGCCTAGAAATTCTGTCCATAAAAGATATGAACAGAATCGGTGACAAAGGGCAGCCCTGGCGGAGTCCAACTCTCACTGGAAACGGGTTCGACTTACTGCCGGCAATGCGGACCAAGCTCTGGCACCGATCGTACAGGGACTGAACAGCCCTTATCAGGGGGGCCGGTACCCCATACTCTCGGAGTACCCCCCACAGGATTCCCCGAGGGACACGGTCGAATGCCTTTTCTAAGTCCACAAAACACATGTAGACTGGTTGGGCAAACTCCCATGCACCCTCCAGGACCCTGCTAAGGGTATAGAGCTGGTCCACTGTTCCGCGACCAGGACGAAAACCACACTGTTCCTCCTGAATCCGAGGCTCGACTATCCGACGGACCCTCCTCTCCAGGACCCCTGAATAGACTTTTCCAGGGAGGCTGAGGAGTGTGATCCCTCTGTAGTTGGAACACACCCTCCGATCCCCCTTCTTAAAGAGGGGGACCACCACCCCGGTCTGCCAATCCAGAGGCACTGTCCCTGATGTCCATGCGATGTTGCAGAGGCGTGTCAGCCAAGACAGTCCTACAACATCCAGAGCCTTGAGGAACTCCGGGCGTATCTCATCCACCCCCGGGGCCCTACCACCAAGGAGTTTTTTGACCACCTCGGTGACCTCAGTCCCAGAGATGGGGGAGTCCACCTCTGAGTCCCCAGGCTCTGCTTCCTCATTGGAAGGCATGTTAATGGGATTGAGGAGGTCTTCGAAGTATTCCCCCCACCGACCCACAACATCCCGAGTCGAGGTCAGCAGCGCACCATCCCCACCATATACAGTGTTGACACTGCACTGCTTCCCCTTCCTGAGACGCCGGATGGTGGACCAGAATCTCCTCGAAGCCGTCCGAAAGTCATTCTCCATGGCCTCCCCAAACTCCTCCCACGCCCGAGTTTTTGCCTCAGCAACCACCAAAGCCGCATTCCGCTTGGCCTGCCGGTACCTATCAGCTGCCTCCGGGGTCCCACAGGACAAAAGGGTCCTGTAGGACTCCTTCTTCAGCTTGACGGCATCCTTCACCGCCGGTGTCCACCAGCGGGTTCGGGGATTGCCGCCACGACAGGCACCGACCACCTTACGGCCACAGCTCCGGTCAGCTGCCTCAACAATAGAGGCACGGAACATGGCCCATTCGGACTCAATGTCCCCCACCTCCCTCGGGATGTGGTCGAAGTTCTGCCGGAGGTGGGAGTTGAAGCTACTTCTGACAGGGGGCTCTGCCAGACGTTCCCAGCAGACCCTCACAACACGTTTGGGCCTACCACGCCTGACCGGCATCCTCCCCCACCATCGAAGCCAACTCACCACCAGGTGGTGATCAGTTGACAGCTCCGCCCCTCTCTTCACCCGAGTGTCCAAGACATGTGGCCGCAAGTCCGACGACACGACCACAAAGTCGATCATCGAACTGAGGCCTAGGGTGTCCTGGTGCCAGGTGCACATATGAACACCCCTATGCTTGAACATGGTGTTCGTTATGGACAATCCGTGACGAGCACAGAAGTCCAATAACAAAACACCGCTCGGGTTCAGATCAGGGGGGCCATTCCTCCCAATCACGCCCTTCCAGGTCTCACTGTCATTGCCCACGTGAGCATTGAAGTCTCCCAGCAGAACGAGGGAGTCCCCAGAAGGTATGCCCTCTAGCACCCCCTCCAGGGACTCCAAAAAGGGTGGGTACTCCGAACTGCTGTTCGGTGCATACGCACAAACAACAGTTAGGACCCGTCCCCCCACCCGAAGGCGAAGGGAGGCTACCCTCTCGTCCACCGGGGTAAACCCCAATGTACAGGCTCCAAGTTGGGGGGCAATAAGTATACCCACACCTGCTCGGCGCCTCTCACCGGGGGCAACTCCAGAGTGGTAGAGAGTCCAGCCCCTCTCAAGGAGATTGGTTCCAGAGTCCAAGCTGTGCGTCGAGGTGAGTCCGACTATATCTAGCCGGAACCTCTCAACTTCGCGCACTAGCTCAGGCTCCTTCCCCTTCAGAGAGGTGACATTCCACGTCCCAAGAGCCAGTTTCTGTAGCCGAGGATCGGACCGCCAAGGTCCCCGCCTTCGGCCACCACCCAACTCACACTGCACCCGACCTCCTTGGCCCCTCCCATAGGTGGTGAGCCCATGGGAAGATCTTGAATAGTCACTCTGGGAAAAGTATAGGAATTTATTTAGTGGTAATTTAGTGGACACTTTAAAAATGAATAATGGGTTCATCTGCGTGTTAAAATGTTGTCTTGCTTCAGGTTTTGTGCCTTGTGATAGCGTATTCACTGCATCCAAATTAAGATGTGTTTATATCTTAATCATGGCCTAAAACTGATTTGCTGGACTTTATTAGAGGCACTGAGCAAAAGGTGGTGCTATACATTACACACACAATTTAGGTGTCCATTTATTTAGACGGTGTTGTGTTTTCTCTCTATTTGTGCAACAGTTTTTTTTTATTTAATTTTATTATGGTTTAAAATATCTTTCTAGTACATTATTAAGCAGTACAACTGCTTACAACTGCTGTTTCCTATTGGAGCATACATCATAATTAATATTTATATGCATGCTGTATATGAAGTGAAGTAAGTATTATGTGGGGTTGCCTTACCTAAAATGGTTAAACATTATTGAACATGTTTACTTTGTGTGCTTTTGTTTGTGTGCCACGATTTTGAGGATGTAGCTTCAGCTCAAGTTTAGTTTATGGAATTCATCAAGTTCAACTCTTCAAATGGTAAATTCTGTGGTTTAACAAATGCTTCATTTTGAGGAATATCACACATCAGCCTTTGGTACAATTTTACTTTAGATAGTATTAAGGTGGCAGGATATTAACAGCTCATTATAGCAGCACACAGTGGAAATCTGAACTTTTTTTTTTTTACTTTTTAATTTATTTTGTTTTATTTTAAGATCTCTCATTGCAAAATGCTGTATACTGAGAGCCACATGCTTTTTTTTTCTGTATTTGTACTGGTGCCACATGTTTGAACCTGCCGTATTGTATCCTGCATTTTAATATTCTGTTTGTCCTTGTCTCTGCTTGATAGCTTGGGGCACTCTTTACAGTCCACACCTGTTAAAAGTACATAATAAACTCCTATAGCTTATTGTATTTTGAACCTTAATGTTTTCATTCTTGTTCATGACAGGATACACTGTTGAGGAAAAACACCATAAAGACAAATAAAATAATAAGAATGTGCTTATGTTTTTACATGTCAGGAGTTTTGTTTTAAATATTATTATTGAGGCTAAAAGGGCTTCAAAGAAAGTGCCTTAAAGGTTAAAAAGTGATCATTGATGTTAATGTTTGCAGACTCCAGATTAGAATTAATGTGCCAGGTTCATGCTAGCCATTTTACCAATAAACTGTTCTGCATGCCATAATTGACAATTCAGTCATTACTGAAGAGTTATTTGATGTTGAATGACTCTAAATGGTGGGATTACAACATAACATGCTGTTTGTTTGAAACAGCTGTCTGAATGTTAATGCTGTGATTCTAATTAACATTCATTTATACATTCAGACTTGCTCAGTCCAGTTCAGTGTTGTGGGTGGCCAAAGCCTATCCTTGCAGAATTGAACATACAGTAAGGCAGGAAAAAGCTGTACATAGTGCACCACCAGTCAATGGCAGCTGAATCAGTTACTGTGTTTTCTTTCTTAAAATTGTCCTCTTTCCTTTACTCTTAAAACTACCACCACTGAGCTGCAGAGTACATCAGAGGTTGTGCTTATTTTGGAAATATGGGGCATGTGTTTTGAATCATTTTCACAAGTTTTTCCATTTTATGATCACATTCAATATTTTATATAAACACCCCCATCCCCTGTCAACCTCTTCCCTACATGTTGTTGCTGGTGGATCTGCCTGACAGTCAGTCACAGCAGGCAGTTTTCTAACCCAAAATTAAATGCATCCTCCAAGGGGGTTCTGTTTAATAGGAAACTTTGCCTCATTTCTGTAGAGACATGTCTCAGCAGCTGAAATGACCCGCAGATTAATTAAAAAATCAGTTCCACAGGTTTGTACTTGACTTCATTTGAAATGGTAGAATGAGACGAGAATGATTAAGGAATTAATCAGGAGTTAAGGAATGGCACAGTTTGGGCCTTTTCCCACACTGTTTCTATGATGCACACATAGCAGCAGTGCCAGTTCTCTGAGACAGATATGTAAGAGTCTGTGAGTAGATTTCAGAATACATGTACTTAAATGAGCATATACTTCACTATAAGAGTCCCATCCATCCAAGAACTGAACCTAATGCCCCCTGGTGTTGTATTTCGGGGGGGGGGGGAAGGGGGTTTAGGGGTGGGATTCATAGTGGTAGCATCCTCCACATTCCCAATGCTGGAGGGTCAATGCTGCCTCAATCTCAGAGAAATGCTAGAGAAAAACCACAATGGCAAAGGTGTTTGAGTTCATATGTTGTTACAGGCTATTAAAGCTACATTCTGGCTGCAGATAAAGCTTAACTCTGATTTATGGCTCATTTCTTATTTTTCTATTTTTTGCTTGATGGTTAAAATTAATTTTGCAGGAGTATGATTATGATTATGATTGTGAACCAATATTTCTCATTATTTGGCAATATTAATGAAATTCAAGTCATCAGAGAGATACAACCAAATTACAACCATGAATTATGTCTACATACAAATTGACTACCCAGAAATGCTTATTTCCTCTGCCTCCAAAAGATGCCCATGTTAGGCTAATCGTTGACTCCAAATTAGCTAGGTGTAGATGTGTATTTCACTGTGTTCTATGGTGGACATTTTTTTTCCCATCCAATATGGGTTCCTGCGTCTTGCCTGATGCTGCTTAGACCATGCATGATCTACCTCAATCCTTTAATGTAAAAAGTAGCTTAAGAAAATAAACAGATGATAGGACTGAAGCTTGATATTTCAAGGTGAATTACACTGGACTAGTGAAGCCATTCCTGGACAGGTTTATCCATTCCCGGGAATTCGGGAATCCCGCATTTCATTCCCAGGAATCCCGGGCTCCCAGGGATGGCACAGTGCATGGGCATCTCACATGTGAATGGTTTTAGAATGACTGACACTTATTTTTAATAAAATACTGCAATATGTTGACACAAATAAAAGACTAACCTTATCTACAAGCAGTTCATGCTGTCATATACTGTAAGTACATGTATCTTTAGTTGTGGTAATATGAGCGTAGAAAGCACAATGTCCTCACAGGTGGCACAGTGGTAGTGCTGCTGCTTTGCAGTAATTTGACTGTGGAAATTTGTGGGTTCGCTTCCCGTTTCCTCCCTTTTTGGATAGTGCTTTGAGTACTGAGAAAAGCGCTATATAAATGTAATGAATTATTATTATTATTAACGTATTCAGCGTGCGGTCGTCCAGGCAAGAGCGCACCTTCGTGCAGAAGTACGCCAGCCACTGAGAAAGCACGCTCTGCCTCCACTGAAGTAAGCGGTACAATCATCAGATACTGGTACACTTGTTCTAAACATCGCCCGCGCTTGCCGTTGCTCTGAAACACCGCCATTTCAGCTTTTACTGATGCATCCAATTTCTTATCGTCATTCTGTGATGGCAAGTTTCTTGGTACAGATAATGCAGATGCAACAGACTGATGCATTGCAATTTCAAGTTGCTGTTCAAAGCTGTTGTCCCATGAAGTGCAAGCTGCAGCAATGGCGCCACCTTAATTATTTTCAACTATAACTCTGTTATTTCTTGATCGATTTTTAAACTTTTGCACGCTATATGTGCGAGCTTGGCCGTTCCCATTTTCCCGGGAATTACAGCAGTTTCATTTCCAGGAATGCGGGAATGAAAAAGAATGGATTCCCTACACTGGACCTCAATTTTTAAAATATTTTACTTCATGAAAATTTGGAGAAACATGAAATTAATTTTTGCTGTTATCTGGAAAATGCCTTTTTTAATCATGGCATCAGTTATTCATGGAAACATCCTTCACCTTACTTATTCATTGCTTTCATTAATTTTTTTCCTCAGTCCAAGCTTTACATATGGAGAGGAGGCAAAAATGTCTATGTTGAGTTGACAAGTGTCCACACTTTTCTGCCCTGGAATCAAATAGTTATAGAATGGCCATTTCTTATTAATATAATGAGACTGTTTAGCATAGCTGCCCTATTCGCAAATAGCAACAGTACTTGGTGTATCTAAGGTTCATTCCTAGTAACTGTGCCACTACTTGTAGATAACCACAGATGCTCAGTTGTAGTTGTTCTGCCATATTATGTGTAAGCAATTGCAATAAATTGGTGGAAAATTTGAGAATGATTTTTTTGATTAGCAGGCTAAAATCCATAAATATTCAGAAAGCAAAATCTTTGGAACATATATTATGTATGCTGATGAGTGTTCCCAGAAGTACATATTCAAAGGAGTCCGAAATGAGGCATTGCACACATAGGGCAATGAAGATATTCAATTGGAAACACTGGAAAACAGGACACCCTGTTGCCCAAGAAAGGGACAGAGAGGGGGAAAGTTGGATTTAAGGGGACAATGTTATCTGTTGGACCTCAAACTGAACTCAGATGAAACTTCCTGGACAGAGTTTAGTGAAAACAATTCAAAGGTACACTGATGCATGTTATTTTTGATTTGATATACTTTATTAAACCCTGAGGAGAAATTGCCTTTTTGCATTACCTTTGGAGGTCAGAGCATATGGCCAAACATTATACAGCACCCCTGGAGCAATTTTCAGGTTAAGGGCATGGTTAAAAGGCCCCAACAGAGTAAGATACATTCTGGCAGTAATGGGATTTGAACCGGCAACCTTCCAGATATCGGTGCAGATTCTTAACCTCAGAACTACCATGGTATCCTAGTTCAGGTGGTATAGACATAGGGAAAATATAAGGCGAAAGACTTTCTGTGTATAGTAAAGAGTAGTAACAGGAGAATTGTCTGTTGTATGCTAACTTCTTACATTGCATTTACAATTCTTCATCCCTTGCTCGTGTTTAGCATTTTTATAATCTACTTATTTGGATACATTTGTGCTCTTTTGCTAACATTTTGTTCAAATAGAATAACAGCTTTCTACTTTCTCATTGATAGAAGACATGCATGCTTATAAGCTGCACATTAGCACTAGGACTGGAGGGCATACTACTGACCTATTGCATTCTGTGCATGCATGGTGCATGTTGGATATGCTTGCAAGTAAGAGGTTTAGAAGTGTACACATTACAATAAAACAGAACTCTGCTGATTAAATTACGTTACATTTTTTGTTCAAACAAAACCTTAGGATTTTGAAAGACCAATGCCATTGGCCACCTGCATGTGGTAGCTATGTTTACACTACCCATTATCACTTGGCATGAGTGTTTTCTGTAGCATTTTGTGTGCATTCACGATAATACAAATGTTGAGAAAACAAGGAAAATGCAAATTATGTGATCTATCAGAGCCAACAGGAAATGGCACAAATAATTACTTTTTTATAACACATGATGAGTTGCTCTTGTGGAAATATGGCAGAAAGAAAAAGAATGATTGAATTATTGTATCACCTATTCTCACCTCCTACCTCTGGGGTGCTTTGCAGCCCACTACCAACACTCTGTATATCTGAGAATTTATATGTTAAAGCACCAGGTTAAAGTTCTAATTTGGATAAAGGACAACTGCAACTAATGTCTGAGGCTACCTTCTGTTTTTCCTGGGGTGTGCTCAGAATTAACCTAAATTGTGAAATTTGCCAATGTCTCTTGTGACGTGTTGCACAGAAGTTCCATTCTTTTTTGTAATGATTTTATTAGACATAATTTGAAAAGCATAAGGTTTGCCGTTAACAGGCATAGATGCAAATATATTTATCATCCACACTGGAAAGTGTAGAAATATGAGGAAAAGATAAAATCTTTTTTTAACAGTTGATTAGATTTTATTTGCACCCATACTATAGTACACTCTTTATCCAGTATGCTGTCTTGTTCCATAATGTAACCCAAGTATACCAGTATTATTGCATCCTTTCTTACAATTGCTCTTCTTTTTTCTTCATATGTACAGGACAGTGACATCCAAAAGAAAATCGATCATGAGATCAGGATGCGTGATGGTGCATGTAAACTGTTGGCTGCTTGTTCTCAGCGAGAACAGGCCCTTGAAGCAGCCAAGAGCCTGTTGACTTGCAATGCTCGCATCATGGCCTACATGTCTGAACTGCAGAAGATGAAGGAGTCTCAAATTATGCAGAAGATGGCTCGCAGGTATGTGTCTTGCCAGAGAATGTGAAATGGTGGAAGACCCTTCTTTGGTATTTTCTAAATAGCAGGACAATATTATATAACATATTAGTTGGCAGTGGAAGAAGTAAATTTACTCCAAAACTGTGCCTTTGTGTTGAGAAAATGACTAAGAATAACAGTTGCTTTTTTCCACTCCATTTGTGTACTCTTATTTCCTGATTCTCACTTGACTCATGTTTATCAATTAGGGATTCACCTTTATCATGGAGACCAGTAGATGGAAAGAGGATTGTTTTGTTTAATCCCTAGAATGTTCAATCATAAAATTACAAGACATGTACAGTATTTAAATAAAAAAATGTTCTTTATGATTTAAGTGACATGTGGAGTGAACTGTAAGGAATTCAGAATTACTTTTATTTTTTATGATCATTAACTTGGTAATAGTTTGATCATTGTTTGAACACGGCACATACCTTAGTGCTGTCTCAAAGTTTAGGTCAGAAGTTCAGGAAAACTTAGTACTTGGACTTAATGAGCTTCCATTGGAAAACAGTGACTTGTATACCAATGTATGTTTAAATAGGTCATAAATGGTACTTTCTTACAAAGAAAATTCCTTTGATTTTCACATTTTCTTAAATGCTGGCAGGTGTCATGTTTCAGCCAGCATTTCTCCCGTTTTTGCGTCAAAGTTGTGTTTCTTGTCTGTTTTGTCTAATAGTGTGCCATTTATTGGTATAAATGTTTCTTTTGTTTATTACGTGAATTATTGTTTGTGTGTATTTGCAATTAAAAAATGCCTTAGTTATGTCCCATCTGTTTGTGGGTGGTCCTCCAAGAGGCAGGACCATCTGCCAATCACTGCCAGGAACTGGCTTCCACCCTATATATTGTAGGACCTTCCATAGTTCCTGGCTGTTCATTTCAAACACACACTAGGGATTGGAGTGTTTCCTGTGTTTTACTGTGCTTTTTGCCTTTGTGATATCCTGACTTTTTTCAACCTGTGCACTGTTTTCAGCTTTGCCTTAGGATTCTGTATTGGGACTTTGTTTGCTATGGATTGCCTTGCTTTCTCTTTGTGCTCTTAGGAATTCTTGCATTACAGAGCCTTTGTTAAAATAAATCTTTTATTTTATAAAGAATCTTCTAGGCACTTTTTGTATCTAGTCAGAGTTGTGATGGTAATTTCCCCCAGAGGTCAACTTTTGAAAGTATTTTTGAGTCTTCTGTGCTTTTGGGACTCTGGAGAGTAAATATTTATTTCCAGGTTGAAGCTGGCATGCTTTGGTGACAAAGCTGAATGCCCCTTGCAAATGCAATATACCTTCCATCCAACTCATAGAAATGTGGTGCAGATTTTGATTCATCCAATAAATAAAAAACAAAAGCATACTACCTAATAATCATACAACTGACTTTAATGATTTTTCTGACAGATACTGTCTGTTGTCAACATTTTTTCAATTACTATGGAGTTTGTGCACTTTTTTACATAATGATAGTTTTCACCTTTGATTCATAGTTTTGCAGAAAAATTCACTTTACCCATCTCACTCATTAACAAGCTCTTCATTAACAAATGTTTTATTATTTTTAGCAAGAATGACTGCTGCTTGGTAACTATAACTGTCAGAAGCTCGAATGATGAATTTGTTATTTTCTTTCACTGATATCTTTCAGGCATCATTCACTGGTAATATATAATTGTTTCATATTCAGTGGTTTTTGAAATACATGGATCAATTTCTCTCTATATATAAAATCCAACGTCTGTTTGTATGTCTGTCCACTTTTCATGAGAGAAATACGTGACGGATTTAGATCAGGTTTTTTTGTATAATTTGCTTGAACATTCCAGTTTTTTTTGCAAATTCTCTCATTGTGCTAAGAATCATAGTTCGCTTGCAGGAGCGATATATTCGTGCTAATCCGAGACAGAGGCTGCAGGCTGAGGGGAGGGGCAAGCGTGACATCAGGAGTAGGGAGCCGGGCAGTGCCCGGCACTTTCCTGTTTCACTTCTACACAGGCAAAGCCGCGGGGGATGGCTAGTTGAAAATATTTTGACACTGAATGCTTTCACATCCATCCATTTTCTTAACCCACTTACACAGGGCTGAGGTGCAGGGCAGCTTTTCAACCAAAATCAAATATTAGATAAAGTGATACAAAGCAAAACCACATATTGGAAAAACAAAATAAAATGCTGTTTAATGTACGTACATCAGCTGCATAACCCATGGTTAGCACTGCTCTCTCACAGATCCAGTGCCCTTGGTTTGAATCTCATGCCCAGACTTTGATGCATTTGAAGTTCTAGTTTCAGGTGAGGCTATAACATATGTATGGGATATAACTTATATTTTCACTAGGTTATTTCAAATTTTCTTCTGTTCAGTCATCCTGACCTAGACTTGCTCATGTGTGTTGGATAATTGTCTTACTGCTTGAACCACCTTTGCTTAAGATAAGGCTTATGGACAGATACCTTGAGGTTCTGATGAAGAATCCTCTGTTAAAGAGTAATAGTTATATTTTATCCAGGTCCTTTTACAGCAAATTATGACATGAACAGAACAATGTTTGCAATTTCGTTCAAATTGCTTAGCCTTTCTCTTAGTGCAATATTAGCAGGGGAACCACCTCTGAGAATGCAGTCTAATGCCCCTGTCTTACTCCTGTTTGACGATTTGGCCCTAAGTGACTTATTGGAATCCCATGGCATTAGTAATGGCTTTGAAACAAATTTAGCTGGAGGCTTCCAGGGATTATCATTTGATTATGATAGGATGTGCCTATGCCTTCACTCAGATTAGCAAGTTAGTCATGTTTCAATGGGGCAAACATAGCATAAACCAGGATTAATTATTAAACAAAATATTCAAATGATTGGCCCTAATTATGCCATTAACAGAAGTGAATTGAACCGCAAGGCAGAGGTGGGTGAATCAAGTCACATGACTTGACTTGAGTCAGACTCCAGTCTTAATTTTTCTGACTTGCTTAATGATAATAGAAGTATGATGGAGTGCAAAAGCAATGGAGGGATCAGTGCTGAGGACTATCAATTTTGGAAATTCAAAATGTACTGTAGACTATGTTGCAAATAATGGAATAGTCATGTGCAAGAGCCATGTGTAAGTCAAAAATCACTGACATGAAACAAACATTTTCAAACGTTGTCTAGCTTGCTAGAGAGTTGGACTCAAACACTGTGGCACTGTGGCCGATGTGTCATTGTTCCAACTGATGTACCACTTCAGCCAAAGAACTCTTATGTTGTTTCATTGTAACGTGGCAACTTTGATTTGTTTCATGGTATTTAAGAAAATATTTCCTGCTAAATACAAAAATTACACGAACTAAACAGTGCCAAATGTATATTGTAAAATCTACAGTCGTCATGCCATCAAGTTGCAGATGCTAGGTGTTTAATACTGTATTTTACTTAAAATCTTTTACACCTATCTTTGATGTTTTGGAATATAGCTATGTTCTCTCCCGCATTGTTTAAAATGGCAATGAGAATACTGGTAGTGTCTTCATCTAGTTACCTTGTTGTGCAGGTGCTTAGATATGGAGGTGTGACAATGTAGCCTCAATGTTCACAAATAGTGTTGATCAGCAAAATTCACCAAAATGTTTTTTGCAGTGAATATGCTGTGCTCACTGTTGACCTTGTTTGCTGCTTTGTGAGGTCAGTGTAACATAACAGACCTATTGCAGCCATGCGCAGAACTTTCACGCCTGCAAACTGTGAGGTCATTGTGAAGCTTCTTCAGTCATGTGTGATTTTACAACCAATCACTTCCCCAGCCTTCCATCCTGTGTGCATTTTCATTTGAGTGGTATATTAGTTGATCATAATGAGAATATTATGATTACTGCCACCAAATACATCATACTGATCCTTGTGTGCTGCATGGCTAGTTTATATACACAATTAGCCATGTGCTGGAGCTACAATTCAAAACAAGTCTTAAAGGAGCACTCTTCCTGTCCCGAGAAAGAAAAAACATGTGACCCTATGAAATAATAATTATAACAAAATATTTACAGTGATACCTCCTCGATCGCGGGGGTTGCACTCCAGAAAGGTGAAAATCCATTAAGTAGAAACCATATGTTTATATGGTTATTTTTATATTGTCATGCTTGGGTCACAGATTTGCACAGAAACACAGGAGGTTGTAGAGAGAAAGGAACATTTTTCAAACACTGCAAACAAACATTTGTCTCTTTTTCAAAAGTTTAAATATGCTCCATGACAAGACAGAGATGACAGTTCCATCTCACAATTACAAGAATGCAAACATATCTTCCTCTTCAAAGGAGTGCGCATCAGGAGCAGAGAATGTCAGAGAGAGAGAGAGAGAAAATCAAACAATCAAAAACCGATAGGTGCTGTTCGAGCTTTTAAGTATGCGAAGCACCGTGCAGGAAGCATGTCGCTTGACAAAGCAGCTGCAAGGAAGCCCAGCAAGGAAGGGAGCAATGTGAAGGTAGTTTTTCAGCATTTTTTAGACGAGCGTCCGTATCCCCTAGGGGTGCGAACGGCCCCCCTGCTCACACCCCCTCCGCCAGGAAGTGACATAACCTTTCAAAAATGATTTTCCTTAAGTAGAATGTGTTTTAAACGCAGTGCATTTATGAGGATACTGTGGAAAATTAATAGAACCTATGCAAATTGCTTCAGAATAAAACAATTATTTTTATGCTATTTGCTGTTATTTCTTATTAAAATAGTTTTCCCTGGCAAAGTCTGTTCTCAGTTTAGATGTTAGTATACATCAGACATTATCATAATTTGATTAATTGTGAATAGTGATTAAAGTGTAAGCACTTTTTTACTTTAAGTCTTAGGAACTATGATTTGACTTGACTTGTTTCACTAAATCTAGTGACTCAACTTGACTTTCTTGAATGTAACCATTATAAGTTAAGATTTGACTTGAGAATTGACACTTGAAAATCATGGCTTAAAACTTACCTTAGATTTGCTTAGATAGAACTTACCTTGCAGCAGTGATGGGACTATCAGCTATTCACTCAATACTGATTACCTTGCACACCAAAGAAACAAATCACCAAATGTCTGAGCACCCACTAAAATATCTAACCAATAAATCTCACTGTAAAAGATACTGTAATGCGATCTTAGAATTGTGATCATGGCATGGTTAAGGAACCACTGGAAATGCGGTAATTCGCAGGGTTTAACTAACACAAAGCAGAGTGCATGAGTTATGGTCAGATGACTGGAGATGAGAGGCTGGTGAATTCCAGTATATTTTATTTAGCATAACAAACAGTTGATAACAATAAGCAAACCAACATATTGTAGGTAAACCATTATGGCAGAAAGCAAAACTCTCAGGAACAGAAAAAACACTTTCTGGCAAGGGCGAGACTTGCTAAAATTTCTTACACAACCTCACCCAAATTTGTACAACAAACTTGAAAACAGGAAGAAGTTTAAGCTATTCTTTACAGTCTTTGGTATCCTCTGGTAGGTCAGGAAGCTGTATCAGTTTTGACACTGGATGTTTATAATAATTGCTAATCACTTGGACACAGGCTGTGCAAACTTTTTCATCACCCCCTTCAGATGTCTCAGTGCCTTTCCCTATTGGCCACTGGGCTCTTGGAAACTGAGGGTAAAGTATCATGACAACTGTCCAACCATTAAGTTGTCAGTGTCTTTGAGCCACTTTTGGTGAAGTTGAAAATCTGGAAGGTAAAATTTCACAAAATTTGTCCAGAAATGGTCAGCCAATTTCAGGCTGTAACACCAACGTCTTCGACCCAATAGGTCCTCCTTTGGGTAAACAACTTGTGGTAATGAGGCATCACGTTGTCCCATCAGCAATACATTAGGTGTGACTGGGTCAGGGTCAGCAACATCTGAGGATACATACCCAAAAGATTTTGAATTGAGTATCCCTTCGATTTCAATTAGAACAGTATGTAGCACTGGCTCAGTTACAGATTGTTCACCTAGCACAACCTTCAAGGCGTTTTTCACTGACTTTATTTCTTGCTCCCATGCTCCACCAAAGTGACGAGTACTTGGAGGGTTGAAAAGAAATGCTGCATTTTCCTTTGCAAGTCAGTCTTCCATGGCGGCAAATCCTTCCCTCAGTTCTACTTCTCCATGGAAATTGGTGCCTCTGTCTGAAAGAACATCAAATGGTTTACATCTGTGGGCCACAAACCTTCTAAAGGCCATCAAAAATGCTTTAGTGTCCGTGATCTCTATTACATCCAAGTAGACAGATTGATTGGTCAGGCACTTAAAGATAATTCCGCAGCGTTTTTCTGATCGGCACCCAATCTTGATAGTAAACGGCCGAAACAATCAACTCCTGTAGACCAGATGGAGGTTTGTAAGGGTACAGTCGCGCAGGGGGTAGATCTGCCATTTTTGGAACTTCCGGATCTGGATGAAACAGACAGTTCTCATAGTCTTTTATCAGAAGTCTGGTAGTTCGATGGGCTGGATCAAGGACAACAGAATATATTGTCTCTGGCTCTTGACCGTCTACTGCCAACTCTAATTAAGCCCAAGTCCATATCACATTTAGGATATAGGGCTTTCAAACGCTTTGCTGTGAAATTACTCTGCTTTAAGTGCTATGACCTCTTCACTAAAACTGTCTTACTGAGCTTGCTGAAGAAGAAGTAACTTAATGTCTCTTCTACGTTCTGTTGTAGCACAGCTGTCTGATTCTGCACTGGCTGCCCCATGAAGAGACTGATAAGATAATTGTTACCAGCTCACCCCAAGTTCTGTATTTACTTGGATCTTAATGAATGTCATTTGGCCCTGTATCTGATATGTTCCCACAGAACATAATTATTCTTCATTTCTATCAGGTCATTTTCTTGGTGAGGCGGTGACATGCTCGGCCAACTTTCTGATACTTGTGAAAGAAAAGAAGGACCATCCTTCCACCTACCAAGCTGACTAAGTTCTCTCAATGTTTTATTAGCTGTATCCATGTAATGCCATCTCTGAGTTTTAGTCATGTTTTGGATTTCAGCAACTCTAGTGCCTACAGCCTTCGGAATGTGTCAGATTTTAGCCAGTTAAGTGCAGTCGTGGAATCGCTCCATAGGCCCCTTTTACCCAGACCCCTTTTACCCAGCCGGCAGCTACACTTCCAAGACCAGTGGCCTGGATAATTAACTGAGAAATAATCTAACTATCAAGCCGTACTTCTTACCAATTAAACTTTTCCCCCCCCACAATCGACGGTGAAAAATAAGCACACAAAAACGGGAAGTAAAACGGGTTATATGTATTAAGTAAAATGACATAGAAAAATAGAAACATAAATATATCCCTCCACCCCAGCAATAATAAGACACCACCAAATATATATATATATATATATATATATACACACAACAAAAACCCTCCCTTGTCCCTGTAACAAATAAACACACAACACGAATAATGACAATGAAAGACAAACTGAAAATGAATGAGTACGTGAGTCCGGTAAAAAAGAAAATGTCCTGAAAGCGGATGACTGAATTAGTGATAGAGTTGTTTGATTCTCCCCGGAAAAAAATGGAACAGCCTCACCGTGAATCCTCGTGTATGTGGTGGATGATTAAGTCCTACCCCGGGGTATCTCGTGGTGAGGTCCTTGAAATAAATCCGGCAGATGGAAAACAAACTGGATGGATAAGCGCAATATGGAAAACAGGTACAGGTTGCTCGTGGTCGTAATGTTGAAACAAAATCTCCTTCTCTCCTCCCTCCCTTCTCCTCCTGCTGGCTTATATAGTCCTGTGACGGCTGGGATTGATTGATTGTAAACAGGTGTTTTCCAGGTTGGCGGCTGTGGTCTCCTTCCATCATCGGACGGCATTAACTGATGCACATAAACAGTAAACGGGACAATGAAACGAGACGCACTCAGAACTGACATTTAAACACTATGTGGCCCCGCTACAAGCATATTAATGTGTGTGCAAGTATCATGGCAACATTATAGGATCCAAATCATTTAGTTCTCTCTCCCACATACTATATTTGTTGCACAAGGCTTCAGATTTAACAATAGCATCCCATCCCAAGTTAGCTTTCCACTGGTCTTGAATGAGTTCCTTTGCTCTCGCAATGCATAGAACAAGGAATCCAAAAAGGTTGTATTGACTAGCAAGGATTTTATAAATATGCCTCATAGTTGACAAAGTAGACTCGTAATCTACACAGTCTGTACTACAGATGCACTACAATCCAAGAGTGGATTCCTGGGGATCTACCTTCTCTTGAGAAAGCCATAATTCACAGTTCTCTGATTTAGCCTCTAGAGGCAGCTCTTCAATCACTTCTGAACAATTACTAGCCCACTGTCTTATTTCAAATCCATCCCCAGCAAGCAGTTTCTTTAATCTAAAAATTAATTGCTTGGCTGCTGACTTGGATGGCAAACTCTAAGCAGCTGTCAACATAGAATGCATTGCTAATGGAGTCAAACACATCTTCATTACCTTCTTTATAGTCCTGTGCATGTTTCTGTCATGCAAATGTGGCACAACAGGGACTACACGTAGTGTAGAATGGTAATACCTGCTATTCGTAAACCTCGGGTGGTTTGTCTTTGTTCATATTTCTCCAAATAAATCTGAGCAGGGCTTAGTCCTCAGACAAAAGACGAACCTGATGGAATATTGCTTTAATGTCCCTACAGATCGCTACTGAATGCTCTTGAAACTGGAGAAGCACTCCCAACAAAGCGATCCCACACCCAGCATTGTGGAGCAGCACCTTTATAATCTTCACCATGTCATTATGTAGTCTTGGCTGAAGACCAAAACATATAATTTCTGGCTCAACAACTGTCATTAGGACACTCTGCATCGAGTTAGTAACTGTCTCATGCAGTATGGTCAGGTGAAGCGCCTTGGAAGAGCTGCAGGACTTCTTTAATATGCAGACTTAAGGCTTATGTGAACGTGCACATTTTCAACAGTGGTCATTGCCTTTAATCTATCCTATAACCTGGTCAGTACTTAACCTCTTGGTTTCTGCACAGCTATTAAAGTAATGGTCTTTACAATCACAGTATGGGCAGTGTAAGAGCCATTTGCTAGTTATTTAAGTTACATAAATGTTTGCCTAAATATTAGTGCATTGTCTATGGGAGGTTCCTACAACCCCCATAAGTTGAATTGAATTGGTATATTCTATTTCTAGCCTCTCTTACCATACATTATACTCAGTTAGTGACCTGCCTTGCTATGTGTAAGGCGTTGAGGGTACATGGTTTTAAACCGTGCCTTAAAGACACGGTAACATGAAACCAAGCCAAGTAACATGAAAGACAACATGCTCTATTGAATGTGCAGCGTTGTATGTTTAAAGTGTACTGAAGAAGAAGTAAAGCATCTTTAAGTATAGAAACAACTAAAGTTTGACAAGAAAAGCTAAGTTTAGAGAGGATACATTTTTTCTAAATTTTTTTGCCTTTTATTCTACTTGTGTAAGAACTTTTTTTCTTTATTCATCTATGGGTTATTTGCTTTGAATTTTCACTAAATATTTTAAAACAAACTTTTGGACTGAGAGATTTCTTTTGGCACACATTTCACCCGTGCTTGATCATACCTTACACACCCGCAGCTACAATCAGTATGGCATAGTGTTTGATTTACCTTTTGTAGGTGTAGGGCATGTCACTGTTTTTCAGCTGGTCTTGCTTCAGCACAATAATGCACTGAGGTGGGATTTTCTTTTTCTTCTTCATGTAAGAGGGTGGTGTTCTTTTCTCTGACTTCATGTCCTCACCTTGGTAAAGAGGAACAGTTCACTCTATGTTTTGTTTAGCTCGTGACTTGGTCTGTAACCAGATGGAGAGGTCCTGCAACATATAAGTTGTGTCAGCATTTCCACTCATTGTGCCTTGTGTTATGAAGTACTCAACAAATCCATCTTGAAAACTAGGAGGTAGTTTGCGCAGAAACTGATCAATATGTGAGCCACATTTCAGTTCATACCCACTGTCTCCTTTAAGCGTTTTCAACATTCCAACAAATGAATGGACTAATAGAGCAAGTTCATCAAGTCTCCTATTTTAATAGGAGGTGTTTTTATTAGCGCTCCAATTTCACACTGGACAAGTTGACGAGGCTGTCCATACTTATCCTTTAAAGCTCTTAAAGCTGCCATGTATGGGTATGTGTCATGCATGCTTCGGTTAATTTGTATGCACTTGGTAGTTTAAGCTGCCCAAGTAACACTTGATACTTATACTGTTCAGTAAAGTGTATATGGTAATTAATAACACTGTCAAGTGGCATCATAAGAGGAGCAGTCACTTTCCTTACCATACTCCAAGTAAGGCAGGGTTGGCTTTGAAATGCCATGTTATGAGGCAATTAATAAATCCATCATATTTGCGGCAGGAAAAGTTGGTGCTGTGTGCATTGGATGATGAAACAGTGAAGATGCAGTGTTCAGTTGCAAATCTGGCTGAAGAAAACAAGGTCTCTTACTGCCTGAATCAAGTCTATTTAGTTTGACATCTGGGAAGTGAGCCTCCCTATAAGGGGGTGCAATCGGGTTCTAAACTGATGTTGCTAAAGTCAGATGCTAGTCTTGTCACTTATATAGTAGTTTAAATCTTTACTGTCCTTTGGTGCAGTATATGGTGTTCTCTGAATTAACTTTGCTGTAATGGCAGTAGGAATATGTGATGTGCCAACACCCTGAAGTTTTACACCCACATCCTTTGAGGAAATATTAGGAGGTGTCACTTCTGGATTAGTAATTAAGTAATAAGTAATTAGTATTGCAATGGTCAGGGTCTGGTGAATAACATAACAGCCACTTGAGAGTCCACATTTACTCCTAGGGAAAAGTCAGCATGCAAAGATAAACTTTCTTCATCCTAGTTCTTTTTAATATTAGAATCCCTGAAGCCTACAAAAAAACTTGTAATCCTGGGCCACCTTAAATTCCTTCATACCTCTCCTTATCAGCATCTTTTGTTTTGCAAATGTGTCGATCAGCACAAGCAGCCTGCTATCTCATCTCTCCCACCAACACAGCTAAGTCCGTCTTTTTATCTGGCAGTGAGGTGCCTGGAGTCGTATAGGGTACATAATATATCATTATTTGGAATACATACATTTCACGTGTTTTCCGTGTGTACAATGATCTGTGTAAGTGTAGGATGGCAGCAAATGCAAGACAAGAAATGCAGAACACATACCTAAAGCAGAAACGTTGTCCATGTTATACTAATAATGACATGAAGTGTATAATGTGTGAAAACTTTAGTCCAAATATTAAATAAAACACGTGCGCTTTTATTCAAGAATATAACCAAAGAAAAAAAAATCATTCAATTTACATGTTGCTGTCAATGAGTTAAAAACCCAAGCTCAAATGTCAATTGACAGGAAGTTCATATGTATTCTTGAATGGTGCAGAGGTAAGAACTACTGCTTTATAACCCAAAGGTTCCGGTTTTGAGGCCAGGTGCTCCAATATTCAGTATCAATAGGTGTCCATTTCCTGTGTTCATGTACTCTGTAGTCCTGTTGGCCCTGTTAACATTACTTATTTTTAAGTTCAAAGACCTCCATAGATAGAGGTCTGTGTCTTTCAAAAGTTATTGCATGATGAAAGAAGTGTTAGATGAGTTCCCAGATATATGTAGGACCTTCCAAATATTAACTCTCCCTGTCAGTATAACATTATATATGTCTCTGTCATAGATATGAGGATGAATTGTTCTCTAGTCTGAATGCAGAACCTTCTACTTCTGCCTGTTCCTTTTAGTTGTCTTTTATATGCATACACACTGCATGGGATAACATCTTTTAACAGTTGTACAGATCTCAAGCTAGATAACAGTAATCCTTGTGTCTGTAGCCTGTAACGCATAAAATAAAAATGCAAAATAATGGCTTCTTGCATTCTGTACCTTTTCCAGATTTTATGCTATCTATCCTTCTTTCCTGCTTCCCCAGACTTTCAATACCCCATCATTAAGACTCTGTCTTAGCCTGTATGGTGGGTTGCTTTGTGACAATATATAAATTTCTCCATTCATAAGTATTTTTTTTAATGCTATAGAATATTATGAAAAGGTAAGCAGATGAAGCAAGTCTAAAAAATGAAGGAAGTTAATCTGCTTCAGTCACAAGGGGGCAGTGGTGAATAATAACAAATTGCATGTATTTACCATACTTGAGTGGATTTTGTAAGGAATTGTACTCTAAAGTATTTTTAAATGCAAATACATTAACTCTTTAACAAGAAAGCGGGTGGAGTGTGAGGTGCTAGAGAAAAGTTGTGAAGATAAAAATTATTCTGCATCTTTTTTCATTTCAGGTTTCTGTAAGAAGATCGAATCAACATCATATCACATAAGTACTAAATAAATTATCTTTGAGTGGCACTAAAACCAAAATAAGTCTCTAGTACCACTGTATTTAACTCGCCAGTCTTCCATCCAGGTTACAGTGGCTGATCTATTTCGTAGAATTTTGTCATTATATTAGAAGTGTAATGATTATCCCTATCTATGTTCAAGTTTGCAGGATCTCTGCTAATTTATTCAAAGAACGCAACATAACTATCCAAGTAATGCACGGTGGTAGTTTCTAAGCAAGGTAGCAGCTACGGAGATCTTTTTTTAGCATACTATGAGCTACGGATGGGCAGATCGATACCACAGTAATTGATACTCATACTGTACTAATTTTATATTGAGTACCATTAAAAATATTGATTACTACTTTTTTTTCTGTAAGATAAGGTAGTAAGGTTCTTCGTATGTGACGTAAGAACACCATACATCCACGCCCCTTGCGCAAACCCAGACCGTGTACAATAGGGCTATTCAATTTCAATTTCAGTTGGGCCAGATTTTCAAACCAAGAAATTTAGCTTGACCTGACATTTTCATCAGCTGGTAAGCTGCAGGTAATGACACGTTTTAAATCAACACAAATGAATATATTTAAAAGCAAGTAATGTTTATTCATTGTTTCCCTTTTACATTTGGGCACATCTGACACAGGCATATCAAATATATTAAAAAAACAATAACTGAACTGAGATAGCAGCAGTACTTTTTTTCTACTTTCGAAATACAAAAATAAACATTTAGCTCACATCTGACCCAGGCACATCTCAGAGTGCATACAATCAAAGTGCAGAGTATTAGCAATAACATTTGTTTCCCTTTTGAAATATGAGATCCTTCCCTAATTTAAATGGGTGGTCATGACAGGCAATGAATTTTTTTTTCATAAAAGTTAAACTACTTCATTCACACGGTTTTCATCACACTGTGTTTTCATGACACAGGTTAAGTTTGAGTTCCACAACAAAGCATTTCCTGTTGAAATTGTTTCCCTGTCCCCCCAGAAAAAAACTACTCGAGTATACATGTTTAAGAGCAAGTTACCACATATGGTGTGAAAATGGATTGGTACATTTATTTGAATCATTTGTCTTTAAAAATGTCTTTGTACAGAGTTCTTGGGTGTCAAGTAATGAATTATTAATTATAATTATTTCTATTATTTCTTTTTAGTAAATCGTATTCTCTATGTTTTTTTGTTGATGAGCTCCCACTGAAGAATTTATTGGTAACAGAACATATAGTGTGCATGCCAAAACAACTGAAGTAACAACTAGCAAGGTGGCTTTTTTGATACCATTTTAACAAAGTTTACTGTTGGCCGTCAATCACAGAGCACTCCAGTAAAACGACTGTAATACACCTTCAACCTTAAAAAGCAGACTTCATCACATCGCTGTGCATGATGAAACAGCGGGCAAGCAAATGCTTGTACATGTTTACTGATGGACAGGCTGGCATTTTGCATGGATTATGCATGAAATCGAGAAACGGTATGCAAATATGCATGAACACAGGGAGATTGGTGACAATCACACCTTAGTGTACCGTGCCAAATCAGAAGAGACAACTGAATTCCACAGGGCATAGATATATTGAGAGCGGCATGATGATGCAGTGGTAGTGCTTCTGCCTCACAGTTAGGAGACCTGGGTTCGCTTCCCAGGTCCTCCCTGTGTGGAGTTTGCATGTTCTCCCCGTGTCTGTGTGGGTTTCCTCCGGATGCTCCAGTTTCCTCCCACAGTCCAAAGACATGCAGGTTAGGTGCATTGGCGATCCTAAATTGTCCCTAGTGTGTGCTTGGTGTGTGTGTGTGCCCTGCGATGGGTTGGCAACCTGCCTGGGGTTTGTTCCTGCCTTGTGCCCTGTGCTGGCTGGGATTGGCCCCTGTGTTAGGAAATAGCGGGTTGGATAATGACTGACTGACAGATATATTCATACCAGGGGACCTATATGATGGGCAGATGAATTTCAAATGTATTGCATGCATACCTTTTTTGATGACCGGTTGCGTCATATTCAGCCCTTCGTTAATTATGCTGGCACAAGCGTAACCAGCCTCTCATTGAAATTATTTGAAATACAAGACCATCCCATCAGCGGCGCCGTGTACTATGAAATATTGTCCAGTGCGTGTCTCCAAGTCTGACGTCTTTTTCACCGCGATTCCCTCGCTCCAACTAGCCTTTATGCAGCTCAGGGATATGCAAAGGCGGGCCCGTACCAACACATATGTTAACGCCACATCCGCTTAACAATAAAAAAAATGCCAATCTGCAAAGCCTAAGTTTGGTTGCATTTGAGGCCATTTTACTTGCAGTTTGGAGCCCTGGCCCCAATACTGGGCCACTCGGAGGTTGCTTCTGGGCCACATGTGGGCACCATTTAAATAGGTCTGGTGTACGACAATGGCAGACAGAAAGCATAGCATTGTATGCTGCTACTTTTTACAGATGGAAAAGAATACAGCCACCTAATGCAATATTTCTCAGAAAAGTGAGCCCATTTAAACCTTTAAAAAGCACACACTGACCAACAGAAAGATGTTTGTGAAAGCTCAAAAAGATGCAAATATGAAGCACGGTGATTTATCTACAGTACAATTAATGCCAGAAAGGGACATTGCAAGAGAGTTTTCACAGAGCACGAAACGTTATCCAGGTAACTGCTACTAGCTGGGTTATGTAGACAGCGGTTTACTTAAGACTTTTTAGTTGAATTTAACATTTCGCCGTTTACCACTCATTAATACTTATGAAAGGTAAATCCCGTTGTTAGCATAACGGTGGACACTGTGACAGATAGAGGCACTGTCGACCCCTTGAATCCTCAGACCAAACGTCAGACACCAGATAAAAAGTACAATAATTATTTATTACAATAACTAGGGGGCTTCGCCCCCTGCTCGCTTCGCTCGCCAAACCCCATATTTGGTTTTCCGGATACACACTTTGAAGATTTTTTTTTCGTTGAATTGTCACTATTTCATTAGTTTCACTTTTATTTCAGAACTTCTGTAAAAACAATATTTGTAATCTTGCCAGTCCCAATATGCTGAATCTTTTTAATGAGGTCAGGATAGGTTTCTCTGTTTGGAATTTCAGCACAGACAAAACGATCTACATCATCAGCAGTTAATAATTTTTTTTTACAAAGTAAAAAAGTAAGTAGAGTTCTTCATTGGGCTCCTGTCTGTAAAGTTGTGCTATTTTCCTCTCACAGTTCCAAAAGTACATGGGGTTACCAAGGTGATACCCCAGTTTTTGTCTAGGTTTTTGTACAAGGGCTAGACAGAACGTTTTTGACTCCTGGGGTAAATGTAGCTTTTTAAATAAGCAGACAGATAAATATATATACATGAACAAAGTAACCAATAAATGCATGTGCGGTAAACTCCGTTTTTGAAATTTTCAATATTCTTTATTTGTCACATGCATAGTTATACAGGACAACACGCAGTGAAATGCATCCTGATCTGCTTATCAAGAACTGTGCAAAGTTAGAAGAATATCAGTTAGATTAACAAAAAGTCATAGATTGAAAGGTAACAGTATAGTAGAACATAATAAATAAGTAAAATTATGTGAATAAAGTAGAATTAAGTGTTAAGGTGCAATAGTGTAGTAATTGTGCAAAACCAAAGTTAGACTGGTGCATACTTAAATGAGGCAGTTTGTTTGTTTGCGCTACTGCGATCTTTACTTTCTTTTTTTATATTTTCTAATTTTCCTACTTTCATATCCTTTAACTTTCTCCACATGTGTATAGCTCCGTTTTTTTTTTTTTTGAGCCTTTCTAATTTCACTGGTTTCATAGTCTCTAACCTGCTCTGCATGTGTTTAGCGTCAACGTTTGTAAATGTCTTTATGAAGTTCTACTTTCTTTTACTCATTGTCTTTTAATTCTGAGCCCGATTGGACATGCTTTTTTTTTTCAACTCCACTTGTTCCAGGCTGATAATTACTTTCCTTATTTTCTGAATTTGCACCTCGATTATTCTTTTTTGCTCTTTTTTCTGTCCAACGCATTTGAGTCTCTTTTTTCCGCGCTGCTTTCTTCTTCGCTTAGATGTCGACATTTAATTTATAACGTACCTTATATGTTTTATATGCGCTGAGAGCCCTGGATCTGTGTGTGTTCAAATCCTTCACAAGACTGAATGTTTTGCTGCCTATTGTCCTATTTGATAGATTGTAAGTAGGGCGTGTCTTTGGTCTCGCGGGTCTTTAAAATGTCTTACGAGAAGATCACGTATCGTAGACTTGCTTTTTGCTTTCCAGGACAGAATTTCTTTTTATAATACAGTGATCCCTCGCTATATCGCGCTTCGCCTTTCGCGGCTTCACTCTATCGCGGATTTTATATGTAAGCATATTTAAATATATATCGCAGATTTTTTGCTGGTTCACGGATTTCTGAGGACAATGGGTCTTTTAATTTCTGGTACATGCTTCCTCAGTTGGTTTGCCCAGTTGATTTCATACAAGGGACGCTATTGGCAGATGGCTGAGAAGCTACCCAACTTACTTTTGTGTCTCTCTCTCTCTCTCTCTCTCTTGCGCTGACTTTCTCTGATCCTGACGTAGGGGGTGTGAGCAGGGGGGCTGTTCGCACACCTAGATGCTGAAAGATTATCTTCATGTTGCTACCTTCTGTGTGCAGCTGCTTCCTGAAGCGACATGCTGCACGGTGCTTCGCATACTTAAAAGCTCAAAGGGCACATATTGATTTTTCACTGTTTGTTTTCCTCTGTCTCTTTCTCTCTCTCTCTCTCCCTGCTCCTGATGGAGGGGGTGTGAGCTGCCGCCTTCAACAGCTTTGTACCGGCGGTGCTTCGCATACTTAAAAGCCAAACAGCCCTATTGATTTGTTTGGTTTTCTCTCACTTTCTGACATTCAGTGCTCCTGACGCGCACTCCTTTGAAGAGATATGTTTGCATTCTTTTAATTGTGAGACAGAACTATCATCTCTGTCTTGTCATGGAGCACAGTTTAAACTTTTGAAAAAGAGACAAATGTTTGTTTGCAGTGTTTGAATAACGTTCTTGTCTCTCTACAACCACCTGTGTTTCTGCGCAAATCTGTGACCCAAGCATGACAATATAAAAATAACCATATAAACATATGGTTTCTACTTCGCGGATTTTCTTATTTCGCGGGTGGCTCTGGAACGCAACCCCCGCGATGGAGGAGGGATTACTGTAGATAGATAATGTGCACAAAGCACCCTCCATCCACAATACTCAATAAATCAATAATCAAATCACAATCCTCCACTCCCAGACGCTTAGCCACCCTGCCTCCCAACTCAGCTCATCTGTCTGGGATTTCGCAGAGTTCCTTTATAGTCCGTGACCCGGAAGTGTTTGTCCCTCAGTCCATGTGACTTCTGTCACTTCCAGGTCAGGTAAAAACTTCTCCTTTTCTTCATCAGCCTGGAAGCACTTTATTTCTTCCAACCATGTGACTGGGATTTACTTCCGGGCTGTATGGAAAATAAACGTCTCTGTGTCTCCCTGCAGCATCCCCTGGCGACCCTAACGTTATCCAGCAGGGCTGTGTATTAAAACTCCATAGTCCATGATGCCCTGCTGGAATTCGGGGCATCTCCACATTGCAAGGAGGGCTCCATCTAGCGACCTGAGGGTATTGGCCAGGATGAATGGCCGACCATATCCCACAACACATAATAGTATAAAAGCACCACTGTCGGAGTATTTTGTCACGGGTTCTGTCCATTTTGTTTTTTCTAGTAAATAAAATGAAGGGTACAGTATAACCAATATACAAAAGTAAGAATGTTAAATAGTCTTAAAACTATGTTAAATTCTTAATAGCTATACCTAATTTGAAAATGAAAACTTTCACTGAACTTAGTTTTCTTTCCGAAAAATAAGTGCCTGAGTAAATGTTAATAAAAACACTAATTATTTTGCAAGTTTAGTGGATATAAAAGTACTTGTGTGTGTGTGTGCGTGTGTGTGCGTGTGCGTGCGTGTGTGTGTGTGTGTGTGTGTGTGTGTGTGTGTGTATGTGTTCACCCTGTTATGGGTTCTTGTCTTGTCCAGGCATTGTTCCTGCCTTGTACCTGCCAAGGCAAAATAGGATCAAGCGTAAAAATGTCAATGTTACTTTTTCTAAATACAAATTTGAAACTGAACTAAATGTAAAGCTAATATGATAACATCTTTCTCGATAAAACAGAAGGGCAGAATATAATGAAAAATGCAAATGTGGGATTTTTTTTTTGTAGTAAATGTAAGTGTTCTAAGGAAATTGGTTTAAGTACTTTGGTGAAGTGATTACCTGTTTTACATGTATTAAACAAATGACCAAATTTTTATGAAAACATAAAAGTTCATTTTCTCAGTATTACATTTGTTTGTTCATACTGGGCAGCATGGTGGTGCAGTGGTAATGCTGCTGTCTCACAGTAAGGAGACAGTAGTTGTAACCCGGATCATCCCTGTCTGGAATTTGCACGTTCTCCCTGTGTCAGCATAAGTTTCATCCCACAGTCCAAAGACATGCAGGTTAGATGAACTGGCAAAGCTAAATTGGCCTTGGTGTGTGTTTGGACTGTTTGTCCTGCACTGGATGGGCACCCTTGTCCAGGGTTTGCTCCTGCCTTGCACCCAATGACAGCTGGAATAGGCTCCGGCACACCAAAGCAGCAGCTTGTTATGATGACCTTGATACTGAGTCATGATATTAGTTAATTTAAATACAGACTGACTCGTTAATATTAGCAATTCCAAAACATTATCATTTGAAAACAAATTCCTATGCTGTTTAAAAAATACTCAGTGTCAGTATTAGAAATCCGAAAAAAACAGTTGAAGATTGTCATTCACGGACGGCACTTAGTGAGCACTTTGGATACATTTTCCAGCTCCTATATCTACTTGCTCACTCACACAGATGGTCATCTCTCTGCCACACTCCACTAAACTGGGGTCAGAGACAACTCATATGACCACTGTCCCTCGGCTCTGCAAGAGTCGCTGGTGAACTTGCACTATGGCAGAAGGACCCCCAACACATTTCCAGGCTGCTAAAGTGTGGCAATAGCAGAGCTGTTTTTATGTCGACTTCTCCAAGTTGTCCTGTTCTCCTCAGACAGGTCTCAACAAGCTGATGAGTGTGTCTTTCTCAGATCTAGACCCAGAGACACTGCACTGTTTTTTCCATGGTGCCCCATTTGAAAAACACTTATGTAGAGTAAGTATAACTATAACAAGTCATTGATGGTTATGAGCAATTGAGGATAGTATTTACAGAGTTTTAATGTGGGCCCATTTAAGATATGTTTATTCTTTCAGTTAAATCAGTGTTTAGCAGTGCATTCAAAGTCAATAGTTGTTTGACTTTGACACATATGTGCCTCATGCTATGCCAATTTGATAATTAATAAATCGGACTTGTTTTCTTATTGCTTTCTTTTAAACTTGCCTTTTTGGAAATCACTCAAATTCTTGTGGTACTTGCTCAAGTAATGTTTTGTTAAAAGGTCAGGTGTAACGTCACTGTTTTAACTCTTTTAAGGCTATTTTTTTGTTTGTTTCTTTTCTCCCAAGGCTGAATATTTGTCCAAAAACTAACTTTTTTAAAAAAGTGAACACAAAGCAATTGTTTAACATATCAAATCAACAAAAATATTTATTTTTGACAAATGTAACTGTTTTACATGTTGTATGAGCTTGCATACTATATGTTTTCACATATTTTGATTTCACATTCTGTACATGTTACAAAGCAAAGTCCTGCAAAGTATGATATCGCTCAAAGCAGCCATTTGCCTGCATTGCCATGTTGCACTGCTTAGAATACGTGTTGCACTGGTGCCTATTTTTCAATTGTCTGTTGCTGCACACAATACAGTCAGGGCTTGTACTTTTTGTCCTCATATGTTGCAGGAAAGTGGCGCTCAGTCAGCGTGTCTGGCACTGCTCTTTGTGCTGGCCTTCCTCGCTTTCCCAAAGGCACTCCAACATAATCTGCCAGCAAGCTGTCAACCACCTTCTTGCGGAAATCTGCCGCAGTCATAGTGCTGTCACTGTTTGCCTGCTTATAATATATATCCATTTGTAAGTGCAATCTCACGCATGCGATGGTACACAGTGTGGTACCACTTGGTGGACTTATGGCTGTAAGCATATTACCCCAGCATCTGATCCAGTCAACTCCGGCCATTTATACTCCTCAAGTGCAACGGGCTTGTCCAGCTTCCTACCTTCTGGGTTTCCCTTTGAACGAATTACTTTCTCACATATATTGTTGGTGTGAACTGTAGAGAGACAAGTCACCCGTTTGACATCATGCCATGCCAATGCCCCCAAGTTATCCACCCAAAGTGATTGTCACTTCTTTTCATCTTCAACCTGTCTGGCTTCAACTGTAAAGGTATGTGTCTCCTGTTCACCCTCACTGTGCCAGAAGCTCCAATTCCCCTGCTCTGTAGCTCCATGAACAATTTTGGCGATGTATAAAAATTGTCCATGTACACAACATAACCCAAATGTTCATAGTCCTGAAGCAGCTCCAGCACAACCTGACTTGTCAAGGGACAGTTCTCTCTTTGAAAGGAATGCTTTCCAGTATATGTAATTACTCTCAGGTAGAAACCAGTGTTTGCTTCTGCCAGTACAAAATCCTTTATGCCATACTTTGTGGGCTTGTCTGGCATATATTGGTGGAAAAAAAGGCATCCCTTGTATTTTATCATTGATTCATCCACAGACAAATCATGGCCAGGCTGATAAAATTGTTTATATGTTGGCTCCACAATGTCAAGCAGGGGCTGAACTTTATACATGGGGTTATAGCCTGGCTCACCCCTTGGGATTTGCTTCTGGTTATCACTATGTCATTAATTTTTTTTTGATTCCTTTGTGTCAATTCTACATTACATTTGTGATTCAGTGTGTGTTTACTTCATGATTTATGTATTAATTTTATAATTACATGTGATTAATTGTGATTAATTACATACATTTATGTGATTAATTAGTTAATTTTTTAATCGATTCCCAGCCCTAAACTTTAGATTTTATTGGATTATAAGGTACTTTGCAGTCGATAAATGCCATGGTTTATTGATTTTAGTAATAATCATGGTTTTGAAACCACCATGACTGTTGTGCTGTTTGATTGAATTTTGGTTTGAACATTTTTTTATATGTTAAAATCCAGTAGAAAGCAGAACAAAGTGATGACATTGGATTCATCTATCATAATAGTTCTGTTTTGAATTGCATCATTTAATCTGTCATTTTTTGACATTTAATAAAAATAATGTGAGTTGTAGTTTTGCAAGTAAGTTTTTCTACTGAGTTTATGTACATGAAAATATTTTTAAACAAATCTAAGTAAAGAACATAGCAGCCTTATTGAATTTATTTTTTTAATTATTGTGTTCTTCTAGGAATAAAAATACATGGTCTCCTTCTTGAAATTTAAGTGTCATTCAGGTGCACAAGAGTACAATAATAGTTACAAGTTCAAAACAATAAATTTACTGTGTGCTTTGTTTAGATACCTTACAGTTTTTTGTATTTCATATACGGTACATGTGCACACTAAATTTGTTTGAAGTTTAATTGCCATATACAGTACAATAAATAATTCACTACACTATGTACATTGTGGACACTAGGTGGCACTGTTGCCCCTTAACACTAGAATTACCAGAGCCTAAGAAAAAACTAGTAGATCCGGCCCACCTTAAATCCGTTCACACCTCTCCCTCAGCGTCTTTTGTCCTGTAAATGTGCCGATTAAGACAAGCAGCAAGCAGCCTGCTATTCCATCCCCCACCGCCGCAGACCATGCACAAACTTCTCCCAGCTCATGCCTTGATTGATTATCTGGGAGTGAATTAAGTGCTGGAGTTTTAGAGTGGAAATAATAGATCGTTATTTCGAACACATGCATTTCATGTGTGTTCCGTTTCTATAATAATCTGTGTAAACACATTGTTAAAACAGAAACGTTTGTCATATTTTAGTAGTAAATGACAAAATTATTTTGTAGGCTCTGGTAATTCTAGTGTTAAACCCAACAGACAGACGCACAGGGCATAGGGTAAAAGCACTCAGTATTATTTCCTTTTCCTTCCGTTTCAGTGCCTCCAAGCATCACAGCCACAATAAATATTTAAATAAACCAGCACAATTCTCTCCTCCACACCTCCCAGCAAGCTCTGTCCTACACCTCCTGACTCCGGCTCGCTTGTTGGGTTTCCAGCAGTCCTTTAAATAGTCCTTGACCAGGAAGTGCTTCTGTTCTTCCTCCCACATGACTTGCCAACACTTCCGGGTCAGCTGGAGAACTCAGGTTTTCAATCAGCCCGGTAGTACTTCAGTGCTTCCATTATCATAATCCATTAGTACTTCCATGCTAGGTAAAAATTTGTTCTCGACACCATCTTCCTACAGCATCCCCTGGCGGCACCCACGTTACCCAGCAGGGCTGTGTAGCTGAACTCCATAGTGCCCTGCGGGCATCCAGGGCACCACCGCAGTCCAGGGAAGTTACCATCTCACGTCTTGGTGGAGGCAGTGTCCTTGAAAAGCTTCCTTCCCCCATCCTTCCATTGCAGACGCATCCTGGCCGGGATGAGCTGCTGGCCGTCTCCTACAACATATATGTAGTTTTTGACTAGTTTCGATGTGAAATACTATTATTTAAGTAAATTGTTGTCTATGTAGTAATACTTCTATTTGAGTACATATTTTACTACTTTTTCCCACCTCTGCAAAGGGGAATTTAAGTACATCTTTAAAGCCCAGTCATTGAAAGAAGTAGACAATCTAACCTAAATAAGTAAAAAATTCTGCAGTATTATTGTAGAAGTAAGGTAATAAACAAATGTATTTTGGAATTTCAGTAAGTGCATCGAATAGGTATAATTTGGACTGTAGCTGTTGGGGACCTTCTAATGGGAGAAAATTGGCTTAAATGTAATAAACTTTATTGTATTGGACATGTTAACGTTTTAGTTTAAAATCCGTTTGTAGATTGAGAACTCCACACCAAACCAGTATAAAGTCATCAATTAACCTAGCATTCTTGGCTTTGAAATGTGGCAGGTAAACCAGAATACTAACAAGACATCCCACCAAAACAAAGAAAGAACATGCATACTCCATAACAACAACAACATTTATTAATATAGCTCATTTTCATACAAACAATGTAGCTCAAAATTATTTACAAAATTAAATAACATATAAACAAACATGATTAGGCAGTAATATCATACAATATGTAAAAAAGAAAAAGGTAAGGTCAAAGGGCAGGAGGACAGAAAAAAAAATCCAGTTATCCTGGAGAAAAAAACAAAATCTGCAGGGATTCCAAAGCTAAAAGACAGCCCAGCCTCAACTGGGCATTCTACCCAACATATATGTTCTAAGTCAGTCCTTATAGTTTTCAGGCTTCACATGGAAGAAATTAATAATGATGGTGGTCATGCGGACATTTGGGGCACCTGCCATTCAGTCCATAAACACAGGGGGCTGCATGGTACCTGGATCATGTGCTGGTGGTGCAGATTGCCACCACAGAAGAATCTGAAAAGACAGCAGAGACTATTACAAATTAGTAGGGAATTGCAGAACCCAGAGGAAAATAATAATTCATTGCCCATATAGAATAACAGGGATACAATTAAAATGTAGCTACGAAAAAAAGCCATTTTAAAATAATGGGTTTTTAACAGTTTTTAAAATTGTTCTATAGTGTTAACCTGGTGAATTTCTATTGGTAAATGACTTTACTGAGATTTGAACCTAAGGCTTTGAAGCTGTGTTTAAGCAACATTAAACAATGACCCTGATACTGCTGCTCATATTACACTTATCTAATGATCTACCTATCAATTTTATTCTTGAATCAATCTCATTAAATAAAACTCTGTATAGTTAGTGATGCAGGAATCCTCATAGCAACAGTGACAGAGAGCACACAACCCCAGACTATAAAACACAAATGCACCGAGTGGAGGGCAAAATTAAATCAAGTTTTAAGCGATGAAAATGCAAAAATAGGAAAAGAAGTGCTAGTGTTTTTCTAAAAAGAGCACAACAGTACAAGTCACATCAGCTCAGTGGTAAGGATTTTTTATCTTGTTAAGAAGTGGCACTTTGTTTTCAGCATAATTTAAACTCCATTTTAGTTAACTGAGTGTACTATTTTTATGTGTATGTGATTAAAGGTGTAGCTCTTTTTTGTTATCTTTACTGTATATTTCCTATATTTAACCAATTCAATGTGTAAAATCCATTATATGAATCATTTCATCCAGCTTATCCATTTCAGAGCTGTGGTACTTGTTACATTTGTTTGCATTTATTTTTATAGTTTTAAATTGGATCAGAATTTTAGATTTTCACAGTGAGTTTAAAAGTGTGGATTAACCAGACAGTTTTGCCATTTAAAATAGAATGCTGTAGCTGCCACACCACATTGCTTCACCAAAGATCCCAAGGTCATACATTACCACATTGTTTCAGAATCATGAGGTAGCCAATATTTGGGACTTGCTCAGTTGCTGTACTTTGCAGGAAAGGGCAGTGCCTGAGGCCCAATTGAGGTGCTGATAAGGCGCACAAGCTTGCATTGCATTACAGTTGTTAAACCCAAACACTTCCTGCAAAACTGAAACTAAAAGAATGTACACTGCAGCTGTTGGCAAATGAAGCATAAAAAGCCCTCACACACTAGCACTGCCACTTAAAAAATAAATTTTAATGCTGAATGGGGATGGTGGTGAAATTTAATTGTGATTACTGGTTATGGTTACAGTATACATTTTTCTGAATATGATATTACATCTAATCCTCCTCATTTGGGAACTTAGTTAACAGATTTCAAAAGTATAAGTTTTGTAGTTAAATGACCTCATTGAAGAGCTAGTTATCACATTTATATTTATTAAATAATTTTGCAATAATGAGCCATAGTATACTGAAAAATATCAATAATAATAGAAAACAATTACATGCATTAGTAGACAAAATTAAATAGTACTTTACAATGTCATGTAGTTTAGAACTGAGCAAAAACGCATGTGCCAAATTTCAATAAAATCAGACTAGTGGAAGGCAACTTGTTTCATTCTGAGAGAGAGAGATAGGCATGGAGACCGCATTAGATATTTTTCACTTTTTACGCAGACACACCTAAAAAGCATCTACAATGCCATCCCCTGTTGTGTCTTCTGCTAAACTTTACCCTTTGTGTGTATACTTTCGTTTATACAGTATACAGTATATAAAAGTTCCTCAAGTTCCTTTCCTCAGCAATTATTTATTTATGGGACCTCATGTATTCAGTCAAGGAGTACCTGAAAGCCCGATTTAAGGCACCTGCTGCCTTAGATTCTCTTCTGTGGCTTTAGTAATGTTAGCAGCGTTTTCTGGTTTTGTGCTTCTCCTTTTGTAAATCTTTTGGTCCTTTTGACCATTTAAGTTCTGTTGTTTTAGTTTTTTGTTTTATTGATTTGATCTTTGTCTTCCCAATGACAAAATCTCTGCCTTGTTCCAGAAATTCCAGTTTTTTATCTATTATTTTGTTAACATCTTTTAGTCTTCATAAACATTTTTACAAAGTATTCCACAACAGAAAAGTAGAGTCAAAATGAAGTGAAATCAATAGGTTTTCACTAGCAATTATAGTATATGATTTAAAAGCCTCTTTTCTACAAATAGTTGTTGAATTCCATGTTATGCATTAACTATAGGAAGCTTTCTTCAGTTCTTACTCTACAGACATTGCAAAGATTGCCTTCATAATGTCTTTGTCTTTTGATTAGCCTGTTAATTGAGCATCTGACATATTCACTAACGACTACACAAGTATATTTAGGCCCCGCCCATACTAGTGCATTTTTATTTAAAACAAAATTTGTCTCTGTTTTTGTGTCTTTCATCCATATTACCCCAGTGTTTTCAACTGATGAAAACAAATACATTTTGTAGATGCTCTCCAGAGCCAGAGAGTTTAAAAACATTGGTGAGGCTTTTCAGTGTGGACAGGCAAAAATGAAGATTTCTGAAAATACAGACTACATTGTGGTCTTGTTTATTGCATGGCTGTTCCCTGATTGCATCCTGTTTATTGCAACATCTCATTCCCTGATTGCTCACTCTTCACGGAACAAAAAACATAGTCCAACATGGCGGGCATTGAAGAGGTGCTTTCCATGGTGCTTGTTGTAGTGCTTACCTGAATGCATCTGAATTGCATTTTCTGTGATTTGTAGAAATCATGGTCAAGCAACTACTCACACTCCACAATAGAGTCGCTAGTCATATATGTGCTCAAACTGTACAAGAATGTTCGGTCCAATTGACATAACATGATGTGGATGATCAGACTATACGTGTACAAAGCACAGGAATTGTGCTGCGCGGTGAATTTTAGGAAATTTGATGGGGACATCAGAAAATCGGCTTGTGAGACTGTTCACACTATACAACACGGCCAAGTGAAATTTCTGACATGACAGGAATTCTTCTGATACTGCGACAGCTCAATAGTGAGAGGCAGTCAGGCTTGTAACCACTCTCATAATGCATGTTAAAAGACAGCTTGAAGCTGAAATTCAGAGTGATTCAGAAAATCAATTGGTAACTGCATGTAAGGCTTAAAATTGTGCCAAATTCAAGATATACACGTTTTAAGGTGTCTATGCAGCATGCATTTCCAGTGTAGACAAACATTTACATTATATGCTTTTTTGGTCATTTAGTAGTAATATTTTTGTGAACAATGTGAAAATGTTATTGTGAACAGAGACCATTTTCGTTTAAAAATGACATTTTTAAATGAAAACGTGGTAGTGTGAATGCAGCCTTAGTTTTGAATTATTTATATAAGAATACAGTTTTGATTAGCCTAAGAGTAGGAGGTAATAAAAAAAACAAGCTATTAAAGTATCAATATGGCACAAAGCCCATTAGGATATTAGAAATAGCTTTGTGGTTCCTTTGTCAAATGATTTTTTGCAGTCCGCTAGTATTAGTTTTGACTTTTGCTTTGCTCTTTTGTTTTGGCATTTCTTTTAAACTTAGTCTCTTGATACTTTGACTTCTGGTTTTGACCTTTTGTCTGCTTAATAACCGAGTTTCAGTTCCTAGTTTTCTTAACTCCTTTCTATCTTTGTGAGCATTTTCTGCCAGAGTGTTCTCTAACAATTTATGTCAGTATAGTATGGCCTATAGTAAGTTAAATATGTGACATGTTAATGGTTAGTAAAAGATGTCCCACCCCAATACAGTACATCTAACATTCGTGTGGAAACAGTGCACCCTGTATACAGTATGGCTGCTTGGATTAAAATTGCAGAAATTCTCACAAAAACAACATAGATCACCTTATTTTATTTTTTTATCCTTTTCCCAATGCATTTCTGTTTTGCCATTTTTTGGCATTTTCAGTATCAATATGACTTCATTGTTGGTCAAGCTTGTTGTTTTTTTTAGGGTGACCATTTTCTTTGTTCAACGTAGGCATATCATTTTACCAATCAGTATACGTTTGAGAGAATGTATGTGAGTGTATATATTATATTTAGTGCTGTTGGTTATTAGGATGTATCAGTAATATTATGTACTTTTCTGTGTACAACATTTTTTTTAAACAAGGGCTAATATTATTGGCAGGCATTGTGGTGTAGTGGTTAAGGTTTTGGACCCAGAATTTGTTGGTTTAGATCCTGCTACTGACACTATGTAACCATTAGAAAGTCAATTCACCTGCCTTTGCTCCAACTGGAAAAACAAAACAAATGTACCCAATTTTATCCCATATATTGCAAGTCACCTTGGACACAAATGTCAGTCAAATAATAAGCAATAATAATATTATTAGGTCACTGAAGCTGTTTATTTTTCAGCATGCTCTACAGAATTGGCCATGAGTAAAACATTCCTGAATTGGATCAAGTTCTGGTTTTTCTAGTGACGGGAGTTTTGTTTGCTTTCATTCCAAAACACAATTTTACAGGAAAGTGTATTCTTTTGAATTGAAATGAGTAATCAGTAAGAATAATAGGAAATATGAGTATATATTACTATCATTATTATATGTTTTACAATTTTCATGTGTGTACATCGCTTACTCAAGTATTTGTTTTGATGTTTTTTGTCATTTGTATGTGGTTTAAAGTCTGCAGATGTGAATGTATATGTAAAGAATTTTAGGGGAGTGGGAAGGTGGAGCTGTGGGCATCCCTGTTGAAAGTAAGCAGATGCACATGTAAATTGTGGAAAGCATACCCCCGGAAACAGACAGACAGACACCAGAATGTCCAAAACACACTTCTTTATTTCTTCAAAGCACCACAATGCTTTCCTCCAACACTGTTTTTCTCCTTTCTTTCTTTTCTCTTCTCTTTCTTTTTCCGACCTCCTCTCTCCTCCTCACAAGCTTCATCTCGTCCCTCCCAACTCTGGCTCAGCTTCTGGAGGGAGGCGGTCCCTTATATACCGACCCGGATGAGCTCCAGGTGCTCCCCCTGACGACACTTCCTGGTGTGGCAGAAGTGTCGAGAGAGCCCCTGGAAGCACTCCAGGTGCCCCTGGGAATTCTTCCGGCAGAACTTCCTGGTGTGGCGGAAGTGCTGCCATCCAGGACCTCACAGCTGTCTGGGTGCCCCCTGGCGGTGGCCACGTCCTCCGGTAGGGATAAGTGTCCCAGCTCCAGTCCAGTGGCCCATAAATAGCCCCAGGCGGCTGCTCCCTCGTGGCCCAGGGGAGGTATTGTCCATCATGGGGACCATCCAGGTGTCCCGAATGGGTAGGGTCCCCATCCATCTGGGACAAAATATATAAGCAATACAACCAGTTAAGTTTAAACTTGTGCCATCAGCTCTTCCATACCATATCTTGATTTTTCATTTTTTTCTACTCATTTCCTTAAAGATACCCAAGTCAACTCACTGCTTGCCTGCCATTCTGCTTATTACTTGTTATGCATATACCCTTCACATGGTGAAAAGTTGCGAGGTCTTGGGTGTTCTTTAGAGGAACTGCTTTGGTGATTTGTATCTTAGACATGCGCAGCACAATTCTTTCATATATGATTGATCCTGGTGATTACAAATGAAGGAAGTTCATTAATTATGCATGGGGGTGATCTTGCTAAGTTTACTTCATTGTCAATATGCTGCTAAATACATTGTGAAGGCAAAGACAATCCATTGCAAGGAAAATGTTTACATCAATTTAATTATTTTTTAGAGCAAAACTATTACCACAATGATTCATTTTGAGTCTCCAGTTAAAAAATAAAGCACCGGCTTTAGCAAATTAAGCATGTCGTCACTATTTTTGCTGAAAATAAGTACTGCATAGTTTTACAGCATAAAATTGTGTTGAAATGCTTCCTTATTGAAACAAACAAAGCTCGCATTGTTTGACTCCATAAGTAATCGGAACAGATTGATCCTTGGAAGCATTTCTGGGAAAAATGAAAGAAATGTTCCTCCTCTTTAACAGAGGTCTTCTTGAGCACATATCCAGTGTAAGTCTTAATTATCTGTTTCAGTCTTGACAGGTAGGAATAATCATGCCGTACAAAGAGAATGCTAATATGGATAACTCTACCCTGCTGTAGCTTTCTTCTTTTACTGGATTACTTTTGATTGAGAAAATCCCAGTAGATTTGCCCAAGTTGAACATGTTGCTGCTCTCTGAAGGAATACTCAAGCTTGATAGCAATCCTGTGGAGTAGTTAAATGAGCGGCTGGCTAAAAATAAAAAGCTTTCTAGTTCAGAATAAAGCATGTTAGCTAGAATTTCAGGTTTCTCTGTAGTTTTATTGGCAGTATTCATCAAGACCATGGATGTTAATTGGCCCTGGTAGCCTAATAAACCTACTTTACAGGTGTGAAGATTAGGGATGGGAATTGATAAGATTTTCACGATTCCGATTCCATTTTCGATTCTGTTTAACAATTTGATTGTTTATCGATTCTCCTGTCGATTCTTATTTTTAAAAAAGGAGAACACACAGGTCGATTAGCTTAGAACTTTGTTTTATATCTTATCTTTGAACAAGATAGAAATTTAGGAATAGCATGATCTTACAAACCCAACAGTGAGATCTTAAGAGATCCCCAGCCTACGGCTCCTCGATGGGGTGTCACGGGGTCCCCAGAAAAAAATTTGTAAATGTAAAATAATAATAAAATAAATATTCTTCTGTAGCAATAACAAAGTATAACATAAATTATTCTGTGGCAATTACACAAGAATGTCCAGTAACATTTACACTCTCCTTTTTAAAAGTATATATGAGCTGAGCACTCAAAAATAAAACTACATCAGCCAGCAACAAATACAATCAACTCAAGTCCAATGGAACTGTGCACAGTGCAATTCTGCAACCATCAACTATTTTGACAGCTACATCCATGTTGGCCGCATTATCAACAGTGGCTGCCACAACCTTGTCTTTGATACCATACTCCTCCAAGATCTCATCAATCTCCTCTGCTACAGCTGTCCCTGTCTGTGCCTGGTACACTGGTTTGGTTTTGAGGACTTTTTCTTGAGCCTGGCCATTCCTGACATAATGCAGCGTTACTGTGAGGTAATGATCTTGACTAAAACTTGTCCATCCACCTGCAGTGATGGCTGCCTTCAACACATGTTTCAGCTCAGAAATCAGATTTGCCTTTTCGACCGCATACCAAACAGTGATCAAGTGGTTGGTTAAACTGTCTCTGTTTGGGGCTTTGTACTTAGGGTTCAGAGTCTTTGTCATTTCTCTAAAAGATATATAAATGGAAACGGATGAAACATCTGGTAAGAGGAGAACATGCAACTTTGACATTCCCTGACTTAGCCTACAATTAAACACATTCACTTACCGAAAATCGGGGGCATCTACTGTGGCAAATGGGTGCAAGCCTTTTACCACAAACTTAGTCACTGCTCGGTGACATTCGTCTGTCCTGGCCTGTGTCATTTTACTTTTCCCCGCCTCTGTGAAAGGAGAAGCTACCGGTAGACTGCAGCGAGAACTGCCAGCATCTGAGACAGCCAGACTCTGTCTGTCTCTCTCGTCATGGTCATCTAAATGCAATGCACAGTAATAGCAGGTTTTGCAATAAGGCAAATCGCGCTAACATAATATGCAATGTTAGTTGATTAGTTACCTGCCGTATTAACGGGAGAGGACGTGCAAACGTTACCGCTGCTGTTGGGTTGAGATTCACTAGTCCGGAGCGGATCAAAAACATGACATACATTTAAGGTTATCGCGTGTTTTGTGAGCAAATGCTTTTGCATATTTGTAGTGTTTCCTCCCTTTGATGAAATATCTACTTTGCAAGTATTGCAAGTTGTCCTGTTGTCATCTTTTCTCGTAAAGTATAACCAAACTTTTGAGCGTTTGTGCCGCTTAGGCACCATGTTTCCTGCTGGGTAAATGACGCTACACAACGTGGTGACGTCATTCGAGGCGACTGGAATCGATAGGGGAATCGTTTGCAAAAATGGCAAACAATTCCAAGGAATTGAAACAGTGGGAACCGGTTCTCAACAAGAACCGGTTTTCGATTCCCATCCCTAGTGAAGATCCTATATAAAAAAAGAAAATTGCAAGGTGTTTTACTAAAACTAATCCATTTTCATAAATAATTTAGCAAGAGCAATATTAAATGCAAGATATTCTGTTTTTTCTTTTTTTTACCAGTATATTTTTATATGTGCTTCCACCCGGTAATTTTTTTTTTATTATTATTATTTAAAGAAGTAAACTTAGCCATGTTTCTAGCTTTGAGTCTAACCACCTACTCCTAAGTGACTTTGTGTGGCATTCTCTGCTGAATTGTGAACCTCATTAGTGTTTCTTCATCCAACACAATATTGCATGTTGGCCACTGCCCTTAGGTAATAGCCCATTTTCCATTTTGCCTTAAGTCCATTCCTTAGGTGTTTTTTGGTCTGTCATCAGTTTGTATGACAACTTAGACAACATGTCCATGATTTATTTTTTGTAAGACATAGTAATTATTTGGTTCATGTGGTTTAATATGACACCAATTGATTTTAAATTTCTTTTAATACAAAGGTCTTCAGATGCTGGTTCAGTGGAAGATAGATTGCCTTGCAAAGCAAAAGTGGCAATCTCAGGTGAGTCTGAAATCAGTACCTCCTTTGTACAGTTATACACTCTTTTTAAGATACAGAAAACGGCATCTATGTGTATAACTGTAATAATGTCTTGTGTTTTATTAATTATAGTGTGAATTTGAGGGGAGCTGTTATTGTTTGATATATTTATTTATTGATCTTCTGTAAAAAGCTAATTTTTCCCCTTGGGACAAATAATAAAGTTGTTTTAGACAAATTTTATAATTAGCAAAGTGATTTTGTAAATGATATGCATGAATTTTATATGTTCAAATAAAATAATTAACATACATATTTTGGTAAAAAGTGTTCTCAGTCTTCCATAATTGCACACACCTTTTACCGTAAATATTACTTAAACATCAAACTGAAAAAGAAAAACAACTACTGTACTGCAAAACTGACCATCAATCCATCAAATTTATGAACCTGCTTATTCCTGTTAATGTTTGTATAAGAAAATAGAGCAGATAATCATTATTGTGTGTAGAAATATTACCAATGTTTTTTTTATGATGTCCATTAATCTGTTCACATCCTTAACTTTCTTATTCTAATACAGGTGTAAAAGGAGACAGAATCCATCCCAGGAGCACTGGGCATTAGGCAGGAAACAACTTTAGAGGAGAGGGTGGTCCATCATGGGGTGCACTCAAACTCATCATCCCATACCAAGCCAAATTATAGTTACCAACAGATGTGATTTGCACATCTTTAACATGTAGGAAGAAACTGATATACTGAAAGAGATCCCATATGGAAATGGGGAGACTATATACAATTTACACAGTGTCAAATTTTACACAGTAGTGCTGTTTCTTTTTAAGACATAACACTATATGGGTGATGAAGGTTGCGTGAAATGTAATTAGTAAATTAGAAAATAACAATGAAAAATCTAATTTTTCATTCTTTCTTTGTCTGCAGAATCATTTAAACAGTGATTGTTTAGATTCAATATTAATGTCATGTTATATATTTTTGCCAAATATGGTATGTGGAGTTATGTGTGTAGTATGTGTGTATTTTATTGAAACACATTTAATTCGACAAAAATCAAAACCTCAAAATGTAAAAGTGGTTGATATTGATCCAAATATTAAGCATTCTTCCTGAGGATCTTAGGTTACCTTAGCAAATTCACTTCTTGACTGCAGATGATTCTTGTTAATATAGGCACATACATAAAAAAATCACATTTAATATAAATTATACCTCTTTTTTCCTCCAAATGCACCTGTCTTATACTTTTCCCAAATATATGGTTTTACCTTTACAGCAATTTCCAAACTTGTCATAAATAAGTGTCCCAAATCTGCAAATTAAGAAGGGGATGCTTGAGTCGTAAGGGTACCAAAGAGAAACACAATGGCAGCAAAGCACAAGAGAAAAGTATAATTAGAAGTTAGTGAGTAATAGAGACAATGCACCTCTGCAAAACCAACATTAAAATTCAAGTTCACCTTGGTGGGTTGATACTGCTTATTTACAGGAATTGCATCCCAGAATTTAAATCTTAAAGGGCACTAGAATGGGATTTGAAGTTACTATCTTAAAATTGTTTCTGTCTCAATATCTAGGGGTGGTCCACAATATTTTTTCCATCTTTTTTTTGTTACTCTTCACCCGGAGAATCTCAACTGCCCTCTATCTATTCATTATCAAATTTACAGAGTCAGTAGGTTCAGAATCTATCCAACCATTTTCAGGTCTTCTTAATCAATCTAGAGCCTGTCCTTTTCTTATCAGGTGCATGGCAGGAACTACACATAACTCTCTTAATGGGGTTAAAATAAGTTGAAAATGTATTGATATTGCTTGTAAACCTAACCAAAATTACTCCTATTTGTAGTTATTTTTTTCAATGGGTCAGTGAGGATTATACTACTGACCCAATGAAAAATGAATACATGCAGTGTTGCCCTTACACAGTACAAATTAGAACAGGTTAACTCTATTCATGCTAGCCCACAAAATTGGACTATAACACATTATTTTTAAACCAGGTACTAAGCTATTTCACAGTTCATTAATGAAAGTGGGCTTAAATATTAAGAGTATACTGCACAGGAAGCAGTGATTAATCATTTATCAAAGTGCAGATTTGTACAAGTCATCCCCAAATGGAAACTCCTGCTTCCACTGCCTTAAGATCAAGGACTGGAGTCCATAGTCTTCTAAGACTGATACCCTTGACAGGTTAATTGTCATTTCGTGTTACTACCAATGATGTTTGATTGATTGATTTCTGCATATATCTGTAGTTCTAGCCATATATATGGTCAATATTTGTTCTTTGATTAATTAGATTTTAAATTAACCCAATAACTGTTAAACAGAAATCAGGTGGTATACTTAAACTGTCTCACTGAATACATGGTATTTCACATGACGTACACCACATGAATTTTTGTACCATCATTCAGGTTGTCCTGGTTTTGATCCAAAATTGATGCTTTCGTCTTTTATGGGGTGCTAACATGAAAGCACCGTATGCAGAAAGTCATAGACTTACCTACATATATCACTAAAATGTCAGATAAATAAATGCAAATAGAAAGAAATTTAAAAAGCCAGCAATGCAGCAAATGTGTGTATTTTTAATTGTTTATCTTCTTTTAGAAGATGTTGTTCTCCCACTTCTTTTCCAAAGGCTTTAAGGCAGCATTGTTTTAAAAGGCAGCTACACAAAGATAATTGAGTAATTTTCATTTTTCATTCAAGCCTAATATTTTGATAATTGGAAATATTTTTTAAGTAATTAGAATTGAGGTTTCAGCAATTGTACAGGGGTTCTTCCCTGGCCAGGAGGCCAGTGCAATGGAAGGACTGGGGGAGATGATAATGGGTGAATATTTTCTCCCCAGATAAGCTAGATAGCAGCATCCCTGAGTTAGGATTCCCACCTGAACACCCACAGAGCATGCTGGGACTTGTAATACAATAAGCTAAACCCATTGGGTTTCATGGGGGCTGCCAGGGAGAGCTGCCAATCCCTACTTTCAGGGACTTCTATTTGACCCAGAAGTGCTTCCAGCAGACTATACCCCAGCTCCGGAAGTGCTCCCAGGTCATAGATAACATTTGCCTGTGGGAGGAATTGAGGAAAAAGAAGATATAGTTGGTTTTGCTGTGCTATGCTGCATTTTGAACAGAAGAAACCTGTTAAAGGTACCCTGATGAATTAGTGTATAGGTTTCTCTGACCCTTTTCTCATTCTAGATAGATAGATAGATAGATAGATAGATAGATAGATAGATAGATAGATAGATAGATAGATAGATAGATAGATAGATAGATAGATAGATAGATAGATAGATAGATAGATAGATAGATAGATGACTTTTGTTAATATAGACACATACATTGCAGAAAAATCACATTTAATATAAATTACACCTCATTTTTCACCATTTTTCCTTCAAATGTACCTGTCTTATATTTTTCCAAATATAAGGTTTTACCTTTTCAGCATTTTCCAAACTAGGTCATAGATAAGTATTCTAAACCTAGAAGTATTCTAAACCTAGATGAAGAGGGGAATGCTTGACCTATGAAGGGACCAGAGTTAAGAGAAAGACCATATTGGTAAAGCACAGGAGATGATTACAATTAGAAACTAGTGAGTGAGAGAGAAAAAAGCACCTCTGCATAACATCAAAATTCAAGTTCCTTTCTAAAAGCAGTAAGACAGCATTGTTTTCATAGATAGCCACACAAAGATAATTAAGTGAGTTTAATGTTACATTCAGACTAAATATCATTTTTGCGATTGACATTATTTATTTAGTGATTAGAATTTAGGTTTCAACACTACAGAACACTGGAACTTCTCCAGAAAAGAATTACAAAATATGTTTTTAAATATATTCACTGTTACTGGTGTGAATTATTAGGTGTGCCATTTGATTAAAATTTTTGTGAAACACCAAAAAATCATGCTTTAATGCAATCTTAATTGCTCATATATTTTCATATTCTGGACCTTTGTGTTGCTTTATGCTATTATTTTGTTGTTGTAAAAATAACTCACAGATTTATCTCTTTGCAAATCAGGCTTTATTTCAGACTAGGTACAACAAATATGGAATTTCCAAAATATGTTTAAAAGTATAAAAGACAGCAAATTCAATGATTCAAAGTCATCATCATAACTCAGCTGCTCTGGCAGGTTGGGAAGGCTTCGTCTTTGCTCTGCCAGCAATCTGAAAGACAAAAAACTCCAGAAGTAAGGACTTCTTATGACTAAATTCAGCAATCTGTGTGAAAAGCAACTTGCAAAAGCATATCTGGCGCCCCTCCCAGGCATGATGCTTAGTACACACTTTAGGATTAAATGGATTACTTTCAACTTGAATGGCCATAGTTTGACAATGTTGTGATCCAAAGTGTAACATACCTACTGCAGTGGAGTCTATGACTAAAAACTTTCTTAAGAAAATGTATTCATATTTAACAAAAACATTGTGTTTATGTATATTTCCCAGTGAATGTATTCATGTTGTTTCATATTTTTGCTTTGTTCTATCTGTGCTATGTTTGTAATTGGTGTGGAATATACTGGACTTATAAGTGGAAGTTTCAGTTATTGGAATAAATTGTAATTAAAATTAAAATTTGCACTCTTAGCAAGCAGTAAAAGCCTACTGTATTTAGTAATATACCAGCCAACGACTGAAATGTGAGTTCCTGATGTTGAGGTTTTTACTGTATTGTGTTTTTCTGTAGGATTCACATTTGACCCCTGTTGATTAAGATTTAGACCTGCTTTAAGAACTGCCTGGACTAGACAAAAACTAGAGGTAGAATAGACATCTGCAAATTAAAATTGTTAAAAGACAATTCGAGTTTATCAGTTTTTTGGAAAAGAGATACTCATACCATATAAACATTATGAAACTGCAAACTGGAGTTGAAAAAGATTTTAAACTGAAACCCAACACCATAACATAAAGAGAGCAGTAGTTTAAATTTTAGTTAATTTCACACTCTTTCAAACGTAGGCACATGTTTTTCCACTTTCACATGAGTGCTCTTCCAAATTTTGCATAATTGATTAATTAGTCGACCAAAATTGGCCCAGTCTGTACTGCATGATTGGGCGCTACAATGGACTGGCACTCTTTCTAAAGTTGATTGCTGCCTTGTGGCCAATGCAATACACTGTGCATGTTTAGAAAACAAATACATGAATATTTCTGAATTATTATTAAGAATGTGCCAAGCCCATAGCTTTGACTTAATCATCTTTGGTTATTTTGTTTCTAAATGTTTCATTTTCTGGTGAGTTTACTAAATAATGCTTATTCTCCTTTATTCCTACAGACTTAAGAATACCTCTCATGTGGAAAGATACTGAGTACTTCAAAAACAAAGGAGGTAATATATTCTTGCACCTACTGAATTATGCTCACAATATATCAATTGGGGCAAGACTTGACACTTGACACCAGAAACTTGACAGCGACTACAATTTTTGAGGGAGACAAAGCTTCCTTGTTGCAGACCCTCTTATCTTATAATTTACTGTATGTTACCAGCTACTTTGTTAAGCTCAAATTCTCATAAATGATAAGATATTGTATCTCTTGTTTATAGACCTTGTCTCATCTATCAGTTAGCCCCCAAATGCATATAACTGATTATTATTAGCATTTAAAAGTATCTAATGTTTCATGCAAGAGGAACACATCAGTATCTCTAATTAAGACTTCACATCTCCTGTAAAATGAATTTAAAGCTTAAGGCTGTAGAAAGAAGTAAAATTAAACATGCAAAGCTGATTCAGATGCATAGCTAGAATAAAAAGAGCACAAACCAAGGCCATTCTTCTTCAAACTACTTACTCATACTTGGTTACAAGCAAATCTGTTTTTATATTTGTCTTTGTAGACCTTCATCGCTGTGCCGTCTTCTGCTTGCTGCAGATTGGAACTGAGATTAATGATACAGATATGGTGATAGTAGACAGGACACTCACAGACATCTGCTTTGACAACACTGTTGTTTTGTGAGTATCTTTTCTTCTGTTAAGTTTTTACTCATCATCCTAAGGATCAAAGAGGTGCAAAGGGGACAGTTCCTTCCAAGAGTAAAATTTAATTAAACTGTTGGTCACAGATTATTTTTGAAATACCTGCTGATATTATTTATTTTGTATTGGATAGTGAAAACCACATGCAGCTTTTTACTGGTTTAACATGAGAAAAAAACTTGTTAAAGCAGAATAAAACTGAACCTTTTCAGAAAATATTTACTTTTTATTCTGTTCAATTTGAGAGAGATGGCCTAATAAAATTTAATTACCAAACTATTTTCAATTTGAGTGTTCATCAGAGTTGTGATCTTTGCTTCTCTTTGCGCCCTTAATATTTGGAGCAATGAAAGTGAAATACACTCAGATAAAGTATAGTTTGCGGAAGGAAAATTCTGTATCTAAAATGCAGCAGGTGTGTGACACATTGTCAAGATGATCTAGTAATGAAATACAAACAGTTGTAATAATATGGGCAGTTGTCTGAACTTATTAAAACTGTTATGTATGTGAAGCAACATGCTAAGATTTGACAGTCTGGCTGATCAACTGAAAATGTATTAAAGACTGGCTGAATTTTGTTTTACTTTTTTTCTACTTTGAAATAAATGGTTGTACCTGTTAAGTTATTGTTATTTGTTTAACTGGGTAGCATTCTATTGTAATTTTCTCATTTTTGACAATAAAATTAGATTAAAAAATAGATTTCATCATTGACACCAGCCAGTCAGTTTAATTGATATTCAGACTGGAGGCTTTAACACGACAATTTGTGTGCAGTGATCCCTCGCTATATCGCGCTTCGCCTTTCGCGGCTTCACTCCATCACGGATTTTATATGTAAGCATATTTAAATATACATCGCGGATTTTTCGCTGCTTCGCGGGTTTCTGCGGACAATGGGTCTTTTAATTTCTGGTACATGCTTCCTCAGTTGGTTTGCCCAGTTGATTTCATACAAGGGACGCTATTGGCAGATGGCTGAGAAGCTACCCAACTTACTTTCTCTCTCTCTCTCTCTCTCTCTCTTGCGCTGACGTAGGGGGGTGTGAGCAGGGGGGGCTGTTCGCACACCTAGACGATAGGGACGTTTCTACCTTCTGTGTGCAGCTGCTTCCTGAAGGACATGCTGCACAGTGCTTGGCATACTTAAAAGCTCAAAGGGCACGTATTGATTTTTGACATTGTTTTACTCTGGCTCTCTCTCTCTCTATTTCTCTGCTCCTGACGGAGGGGGTGTGAGCTGCCACCTTCAACAGCTTTGTGCCGCGGTGCTTCGCATACTTAAAAGCAAAACAGCCCTATTGATTTGTTTGCTTTACTCTTTGTCTTTCTGACAGACTCTGCTCCTGACGGGCACTCCTTTGAAGAGGAAAATATGTTTGCATTCTTTTAATTGTGAGACGGAACTGTCATCTCTGTCTTGTCATGGAGCACAGTTTAAACTTTTGAAAAAGAGACAAATGTTTGTTTGCAGTGTTTAAATAATGTTCCTGTCTCTCTACAACCTCCTGTGTTTCTGCGCAAATCTGTGACCCAAGCATGACAATATAAAAATAACCATATAAACATATGGTTTCTACTTCGCGGATTTTCTTATTTCGCGGGTGGCTCTGGAACGCAACCCCCGCGATGGAGGAGGGATTACTGTATATGGTTAATACTTGTACTAATTCCATCTGTCATTTCCTAGATAGCTTATTTCTTTTAGGGATGCAAGTACTCTTAGAGCCTGTCCAGCAACACTGAAGTAAGGAGGAAACCAACCATCTATGATGTACCAGAGCATACATGCACTCATACATACTCACCCATGTGAGAATCTTACAAATTGCCACACATTTCAATCATGTGGAAATAGTTTATCCATAAAGAAAATAAGACATCATAGAAGGTGCCTTTGTTTAAGCATACCAGTCCCAGTTCCTGAATGGATGGATGGATGGATGGATGGATGGATGGATGGATGGATGGATGGATGGATGGATAGATAGATAGATAGATAGATAGATAGATAGATAGATAGATAGATAGATAGATAGATAGATAGATAGATAGATAGATAGATAGATAGATAGATAGATAGATAGATAGATAGATAGATAGATAGATAGATAGATAGATAGATAGATAGATACTTTATTAATCCCAAGGGGAAATTCACAATGAGAGATTTTCAAAGAAATCATTAAGGCATTTTAACAGACAGAGGTTAAGAAAATGTGTTTTAATACAGGACAACAGAATAGTCATTCAGTAGGCACGGATCTGTTAGACGTACATCAAAGAAGATCTGAGTCAAGTCATCTTCTTCTAATGGAAGCAGCCAAAATAAGGGGTTGCCACAGCAGATCATCTTTTTCCATATCACCATGTCCTCTGCATCTTGCTGTGTTACACCCACCACCTGCATGTCCTCTTTCACCATATCCATGAACCTTCTCTTAGGCCTTCCTCTTTTCCTCTTGTCTGTCAGCTCTATCCTTAGCATCCTTTTTGCAAAATACCCAGCATCTCTCCTCTGCACATGTCCAAACAAATGCAGTCTTGCCTCTCTAACTTTGTCTCCAAACCGTCCAACCTGAACTGACTCTCTAATGCCTTCTTCTTTCGGCTACTCCCGTTAGGGGTCGCCACAGCAGATCATTTTCTTCCATATCTTTCTGTCTTCTGTATCTTGTTCTGTTACACACATCACCTGCACGTCCTCTCTCACCACATCCATAAACCTCTTAGGCCTTCCTCTTTTTCTCTTGCCTGGCAGTTCTATCCGTAGCATTCTTCTCCCAATATACTCAGCATCCCTCCTCTGCACATGTCCAAACCAGCGCAATCTCGCCTCTCTGACTTTGTCTCCCAACCATCCAACTTGAGATGACCCTCAAATATACTCATTTCTAATCCTATCCATCCATGTCACACCCAATGCAAATCTTAGCATCTTTAACTCTGCTACCTCCAGCTCTGTCTCCTGCTTTCTGGTCAGTGCCACCATCTCCAGTCCATATAACATAGCTGGTCTCATCCTGTAGACCTTCCCTTTCACTCTTGCTGATATCCGTCTGTCACAAATCACTCCTGACACTCTTCTCCACCCATTCCACCTTACCTGCACTCTCTTTTTCACCTCTCTTCCACAATCCCCATTACTCTGTACTGTTGATCCCAAGTATTTAAACTCATCCATCTTCGCCAACTCTACTCCTTGTATCCTCACCATTCCACTGACCTCCCTCTCATTTACACACATGTATTCTGTCTTGTTCCTACTGATCTTAATTCCTCTCCTCTCTAGAGCATATCTCCACCTCTCCAGGGTCTCCTCAACCTGCTCCCTACTATTGCTACAGGTCACAATGTCATCAGCAAACATCATAGTCCATGGGGACTCCTGTCTAATCTCGTCTGTCAACCTGTCCATCACCATTGCAAATCCGACCTCTATGTTGAATGCATCTGTCACTCCTACCTAGGGAATCCATTCCCGGACAGGTTTATCCATTCCCGGGAATCCCACATGTCATTCCCGGGAATCCCGGGCTTCCGGGAATGACACAGTGCACGGGCCTCTCACATGTGAATGGTTTTAGAGTGAGCGACACTTATTTGTAATAAAACTACTGCAATATGTTGACACCAGTAAAAGACTAACCTTAACTACAAGCAGTTCATGCTGTCATATAAGTACATGTATCTAGTTAGTTGCGGTAATAAGAGCGTAGAAAGCACAACATGTCAAGCATGCGGTCGTCCAGGCGAGAGCGCACCTTTGTGCAGAGTACACCAGCCGGTGAGAAAGCACGCTCTGCCTCCACTGAAGTAGGCGGCACAGTCATCAGATACTGATATACTTGTTCTAAACAATGCCCACTATTGCCGTTGCTCTGAAACACCGCTGTTTCAGCTTTTACTGATGCATCCAGTTTCTTGTAATCATTCTGTGATGGCAAGTTTCTTGGCACAGATAATGCGGATGCAACAGACTGATGCATTGCAATTTCAAGTTGCTGTTCAAAGCTGTTGTCTGATGAAGTGCAAGCTGCAGCAATGGTGCCACCTTAATTATTTGCAACTATAACTCTGTTATTTCTTGATCGATTTTTACACGCTATATATGCGAGCTTGGCTGTTCCCGTTCAGCTGGGAATTCCAGCAGTTTCATTCCTGGGAATGGGAAACGTCCGGGAATCCCAGGCTCCCGGGAATGGATTCCCTACTCCTACCACAGACCTCACCACTGTCGCACTTCCCTCGTACATATCCTGTACAACTCTTGCATACTTCTCTGCCACTCCCGACTTCCTCATACAATACCACAACTCTTCTTGAGGCACCCTGTCATATGCTTTCTCCAGGTCCACATAAACACAATGCAACTCCTTCTGGCCTCTGTCTGTGGTGTTCTTTCTTGGCATGAAGCCTGCGAAAAAACTTAGAATCCCTGGCCACCTTAAATTCCTTCGCACCTCTCCATCAGTGTCTTTTGTTTTGCAAATGTGTCAATCAGCACAAGCAGCAAGCGGCCTGCTATCCCATCCCCACCCCCAATGGTGCTGAAGTCAGTCGCAAAATTCTCAGTGCTCAAGTGTGTTTATCTGGGTGTGAGGTTCCTGGAGTTGTATAGGGTAAACAATATAATAATATATCGTTATTTGGAATACAGTGATCCCTCGCTATATCGCGCTTCGCCTTTTGCGGCTTCACTCCATCGCGGATTTTATATGTAAGCATATTTAAATATATATCGCGGATTTTTCGCTGCTTCGCGGGTTTCTGCGGACAATGGGTCTTTTAATTTCTGGTATATGCTTCCTCAGTTGGTTTGCCCAGTTGATTTCATACAAGGGATGCTATTGGCAGATGGCTGAGAAGCTACCCAACTTACTTTCTCTCTCTCTCTCTCTCTCTTGCGCTGACGTAGGGGGGTGTGAGCAGGGGGGGCTGTTCGCACACCTAGACGATAGGGACGTTGGTACCTTCTGTGTGCAGCTGCTTCCTGAAGGACATGCTGCACGGTGCTTCGCATACTTAAAAGCTCAAAGGGCACGTATTGATTTTTGACTTTGTTTTTCTCTGGCTCTCTCTCTCTCTTCCTGCTCCTGACGGAGGGGGGTGTGAGCTGCCGCCTTCAACAGCTTTGTACCGGCGGTGCTTCGCATACTTAAAAGCCAAACAGTCCTATTGATTTTTTTTTTTTGACTGCTTGCTTTGTTCTCTCTCTCTCTCCTGACGCGCACTCCTTTGAAAAGGAAGATATGTTTGCATTCTTTTAATTGTGAGACAGAACTGTCATCTCTGTCTTGTCATGGAGCACAGTTTAAACTTTTGAAAAAGAGACAAATGTTTGTTTGCAGTGTTTGAATAATGTTCCTGTCTCTCTACAACCTCCTGTGTTTCTGCGCAAATCTGTGACCCAAGCATGACAATATAAAAATAACCATATAAACATATGGTTTCTACTTCGCGGATTTTCTTATTTCGCGGGTGGCTCTGGAACGCATTACTGTACATACATTTCATGTGTGTTCCGAGTCTACAATGATCTGTGTAAGTGTAGGATGACAGGAAATGCGTGGCAAGAAATATTGAACACATACCAAAACAGAAATGTTTTCCATGTTATACTAATAATGACGTGAAGTGTATAATGTGTGAAGACTTTTTAGTCCAAATATCAAATAAACATGTATGGTTTCATTCAAGAATATGACCAAAGAAAAAAAAAATCATTCAATTTACCCGTTGCTGTTAATGAGTTAAAAACCCAAGCTCAAATAAACGACAGAAAGTTGATATGCATTCTTGGATGGTGCAGAGGTAAGAACTGCTGACTTATAACCAAAAGGTTCGGTGTTCGGGTCTCTTCCTGATGTAACCCTCCATATTTATCAAGGCTAGCGACTGGCAGAAAGAAACACACTGGTTTGTGCATCCCCTGTGGCTGGGTTATCTGAGCCAAGCTATAACTGCTGTAAATGAGTAAATCTATTCTTTTTTGTAATACCGATGGAAAAAAGTGAGCCAGCATTCCTAAACAACATTTTCACCAAACACCTCCTTTCTTATCTTCTTTGAGTTGTCTTAATTCAATGCTATTGTGGTGCATATATGTTTTATCAGACATAATTATGTGTACACAGTTTTCTATAGTGCCGGTACACTGATGTCTCACATCATTTTCGGATTTTCTGATGAATAGTTATTGATTGAACAATTCTGTCATTGGCAACTAAGATTGCACACATCACAAATATCTCATGCTTTCTTATGTTTAATATCACTCCCTTAAAATTTCGCCTGGAGGTCTTGACCAAAAGGCAGCATTTTTTGATAAGCTACTTTAAGCAAATCAAAAATAGCGCCCAGTAGTCAGTGTTTTTGGATAAACTGAAAATTTGCTTTCTCTCTATTATAAAAAAAAATCCTGGGAGGGACACTAGGGAGACAAGACGTGATTTTCTCAGAAGACATTTTGACGCCCCGCGAGAGACACTTTAACGTCACGTGGGACAAGGCAGTGAGACAACATTTAAAACAAGTTCATGGACATCTAACCAAGCAGTTGTTGGAATGCTTTTGGCAGTCAGACATTCATGTGCTCCCAGCTCTTAAAACAATGACAAGCAGAACACGCAACTTGCCAGCAGCAGCAGGAAGCCAGCAGATGATCCGACCGCTTCTCCTTAGCGTGCGTTCAGCCCTGATTTTAACAAACCGAGCAGCAGAGATGCAAAGTGGCAAAAGGACAGCTGCTGTACAGGCTTTGAAATGATTGACGCAAAGCACGACAAGCAGAAAACACAGCTCGCCAGCAGCAACAAGCCAGCAGATGATCCGACTGCAATTCCTTAGTGTGCATTCAGCACCCCCTTCACAATACGAGCGACAGAGACACGAAGTGGCAAAAGGACAGCTGCTGTACAGGCTTTTAAATGATCGATGTGCAGCGCAACAAAAAGAACACACAGCTCGCCAGCAGAAGCAGAAAGACAGCAGATGATTTGACGGCATCTTCTTAACATGTGTTCAGCCGCCCCTCCTTCACAACACGAGCAGCGTTATACGTCCTGCAAGAAAGATTTAACCATGCCCAGGGCCGGAAATAAAGGACAAGTATTGTTTTTACAAAAGTTTTAAAGTTAAAGTGAAAATAATGCATATGTAACAATTCCCATGAAAATAACAATCTCTTTAAATTGTACAGTAATCCCTCCCTATATCACGCTTCGCCTTTCGCGGCTTCACTCCATCGCGGATTTTATATGTAAGCATATTTAAATATATATCGTGGATTTTTCGCTGCTTCGTGGGTTTCTGCGGACAATGGGTCTTTTAATTTCTGGTACATGCTTCCTCAGTTGGTTTGCCCAGTTGATTTCATACAAGGGACGCTATTGGCAGATGGCTGAGAAGCTACCCAGCTTACTTTCTCTCTCTCTCTTGCGCTGACGTAGGGGGGTGTGAGCAGGGGGGCTGTTCGCACACCTAGACGATATGGACGCTCGTCTAAAAATGCTGAAAGATTATCTTCACGTTGCTATCTTTTGTGCAGCTGCAGCTACTTCCTGAAACGACATGCTGAACAGTGCTTCGCATACTTAAAAGCACGAAGGGCACGTATTGATTTTTTTTATCTGTCTCTCTCTATCTTTCTCTCTCTCTGCTCCTGACGGAGGGGGTGTGAGCTGCCGCCTTCAACAGCTTTGTGCCGCGGTGCTTCGCATACTTAAAAGCCAAACAGCACTATTGATTTGTTTGCTCCTTTGAAGAGGAAGATATGCTTGCATTCTTTTAATTGTGAGACTGAACTGTCATCTCTGTCTTGTCATGGAGCACAGTTTAAACTTTTGAAAAAGAGACAAATGTTTGTTTGCAGTGTTTGAATAACGTTCCTGTCTCTCTACAACCTCCTGTGTTTCTGCGCAAATCTGTGACCCAAGCATGACAATATAAAAATAACCATATAAACATAATGGTTTCTACTTCGCGGATTTTCTTATTTCGCGGGTGGCTCTGGAACGCAACCCCCGCGATGGAAGAGGGATTACTGTATATCTGGTAAACCAAACCCGGGGGTGGGCGAGCGAAGCGAAGCGAGCAGGGGGCGGAGCCCCCTAGTCTATTAAAATTATCCTGAAAACATTTATAGATGAGGGAAAGTTTATCATCATGAATTATTTGAACATTGCAGAGTTTGTTGAGTGAATTATTGAGAATAAAAATGTACTTTAGTAGTAAATAAAATATAGAGGTTTGTCAACAATTTTCCAAAGAAAATAATTTTTTTTAAGTGAAAGCAAGCCATTTAAGAGTGTAATGCTATATTAAGCTATGTGAGTTGCAAACTGGTTGATGCCCTTGCCTTGAGTATTCAGTGCCCTGGGCTCAAGTCTTTCACCTGGCTGTTACCTTTGTGGAGTTTGCACATTCTCTAGTGACTGCATGGGTTTCCCTCCAAGTACTCTGATTTTATTTGCACAGCCTTTAAAATCTGCTTGTTAGCTTGAGTGGCAAAAATGCATTTACACAATGTGAATGTGTGTATGTGGGAGTGTGAGTTTTAATAGATTAACCCCATTTTCAGTGTTGATTCCAGCCTTGCAGTCGTTGCTGTTGTGATAGGCTCCAGCTCCCTGTGACCCAGAATCGAACTAAACAGGTTTAAAAATGTTAGTTACATTATGCTATGCTATGCTTACTATATTTGGACACCCCGATTTGCAATTGAAAATTCTACTATAAAATTGCTTAGTGTCTGTGTTCTGGCATATGTCTTTAAACTTAATCAAGCATTAATTAAAAAAACTTCTAATAATAAACAATCTAAATTGAATTAATATTCCCTTCTTCTTTTTGTCTTTCCTTTTTATCCTTTGCCTTTTTACTTTTCTCCAGTAGCGAGGCTGGTCCTGATTTTGAGCTTAAAGTGGAGTTATACAGTTGCTGCACAGAAGAAGAATTCTCAGGAGGAAACACGCCCAAGAAACTGGCGAGCAAACTGAGCAGCTCTCTGGGGCGATCATCTGGAAAGAAAGTACGAGCTGTGTTGGACACTGGAGGTAGCAGCCCAGTTAGCAATGGCGGGGGCAATCCACTTCTCTTGCCTGTTACCACTGTACCGTAAGCTGTTTTTTTTTCCCTCTCATTCCTTAGTTGAATAGCACATTTGGCAGAAATGGTTACTCAGATCTCTTTAGAGACTATAACCACTTTATTATTGCTAAAAATTTAGAATTCTAGAAAAAAATATCCATGTCAGTAATAGAGGAGTGAAAGTGTTGTGATTCATTTTCTTCTTCCCCAGAGAAATAGTGGCTTTAGATTGTGTCTGATAAATAGAAAAGACTAAAGTGTTCAGTGGATATTGTCATGCTGCGCCGCTGAGGATCCTAGACATTTCTGAAGTTAGTCTTCATTTGACTTTATACCATTTGTGCTGAAAATAACCTCATAAAAATAAAATTATTAAGTTTGGAATGAATCCAGGATAATTGTTTGTTTTGATACAGAAGTGGTCTGTGTATCGGGACGGCTTGCCAGCTGGCACTAAATGATAGGGTATGAGGCAGAATAATAGTTTAGCTTTCAAAATCTTCAAATTGACTCATTAAGTATGGTTAATCTAGTAATGTTATTATGTATCTCTTTATTATTTGTAATCTACAGTGGGCCAAAGTACCATCTTCTTGCCCAAACCACACTGACTCTTGCCAATGTACAAGACAGCTTCCGGACACATGACCTCATGATCTCAGGAAATGGTAAGTTCTACTACAAAGACAAACATAAACAGTCAAAGATACGAGCATACATTCAAAAATGGGCATCAATATACACTTATTGCTTCTATGAAAGCACTCAGTAATTAAGGGGTCATTCAACTCCTATCAGTCAAAGAGATACTGTATTTATGATGATTACTGTTGTCCTTATGTTTGTATTGATATTGTATTTCTTTGCACTTCACTGAGTAAGGGTTAATAAAATTAAGTCTGCAATGAGAAACAGCAAAACACTGTTCAATGCCGTGCATGAGTTTAACTCAGTAGTGGATAAGTTAACATCAGAAGTCATATAATTACATTGATGGACTACTGATATTTCCATTCATTCATCCTTTTCCCACACTGTATTCTTCAGCTTAATGATCACAGGGTGGCAAAGCACTGGTAAACAGTGAACACAGTTGTTCTTAGTTGGTGACTATTACATGTTTTCAGAGTTTCATAGTATTGAGGAAAGAAGTTTAATCAAGCCTGTCAATGGCTAATGAGGTCATTGTGGTTGATTTCTGTTCTTTGTTGTGTTTATCCTAATGCCTTTATTATCTGTTGTTTATATAAAGTAATAAACCTTCATTTAAAGTTTTCAGTAGCAAGTAGCCAAAAGTACTATCTTACTTTGCCACCCAATGCCTCCTTTCACTGCTGTTCTGTCTCTTCTAGAGGAAAGCTCCTTCTGGCTGCCTCTCTATGGCAGCATGTGTTGTCGACTTGCAGCACAACCCCTCTGTATGACACAACAGATGGTAGCAGGGTATCTCAGGTTCAAGGTGAGTCTTTGGCAAGCAGGACATGATCAAAGATTGGTATATGGTTTATAAAATGAGCTCTCATTCTTCTGTTCTACCCATTGTCTTTACTGTCAATCTGAACTGTGTGTCTCTATTGCAGCAAATCACTGGGGAGCAACAAAACTGGATGAAAATCTATGCAGTCCTCAGAGGGACAAATCTTTTCTGTTACCATAAGAAGGAGGATGTGGAGGCCAAAGTGGAACCTGCTTTCACAATAGCCATCAACAAGGTGAGAAATTTTGTAAACACCCACAGCACAGAGAAGGGCTTGAAGGACAAAGAGTGGAATTTTATCAGAATTTAGCTATTATTTTCCCATTGGGATTAATAAAGTATCTATCTATCTATCTATCTATCTATCTATCTATCTATCTATCTATCTATCTATCTATCTATCTATCTATCTATCTATTCATTTTGTTATTCTATTCATTCATTTACGTACTTTCTGTGCCCACATTTAACTGTATAGTGTAACAAAGAGCAGGATTCTAATGTTGTGGCAACAAATGCAATTCACAAAGCAAGACTTAATGTACACCATTCCAACACAAGCTGCAGATACTTGCATGCATCCATACCCACAAACACTCACACCAGGTGAACTCGGAGCCTCCTGTTCAACTAAACATATATTTGGAATATGAAAGAAACTGTAATGATAAATGTACAATGCAACGCATTTGTGAAAAAACACAAATGTGGAGAGAACTTGACATAGAAGGTACACCCAAAGGAATCATACCTGGCATGAAAAGAAAATAATTAAAACAAAAGAAGAACGAAATCCTGAAAGGTGATTCTAGTTAGACATCCAGTTATAGAAGCTAAAGAAAAACTTTGAACACTAAATCCTTAAGGACTATGAATCCAAATAAATGAATATTTACTGCAATTGGTTGAGCTCAGATATCAGGTCAAGTCATTTCTGCTCAATTCAGGACACTTATTTATTTTCATTTTGTTATAAACCTTTTAAACATCTAAACCACCACTTACCATGAAAACATTCTGTGATAATTATGGAACCAATATGTTGTTTTTTTTCTCTGAAAAGGTGATTATGTACCATTGACTTACTTTGATAATAAACTGGTTAATATTTCTGGATTCACTTTTGTTGATATATTAGTTTTCACGTTTTATTTTATTTTTTTTTAGTTTAATTTAGTTTCCTTCACCTGAATCATTTTGTGGGATATGCTATCATTCTCCAACGTACACACAATTTTGAAGCATTCTTTCTTAAACAATCCATGTACAGGACCACTGTACAGTAGCACTTTGGTTTTATTTCCAAATTTTGATTTTTTTTTTTTAATTTTCTAGAACACCCTGATCAAAAATCTTATTTAAAAGGTATGAAAGTTACCCAATAGGCACCAGTACTAGCGCTTTGAGTACTGAGAAAAGCGCTATATAAATGTAATGAATTTAGAGTGTTGTACTGTGTTAGCCATTATGAATGTAGTGAGAAGTCAAGCAAAATGACACCTTTTATTGGCTAACTAAAAATATTACAATATGCAACCTTTCGAAGCAACTCAGGAACCTTCTTCAGGCAAGAAGTAACACAGAAACTAGAGTTTCCTGTGTTTATATAGACACCAGGACAGATACAACATTGGAAAACCTTCAAGTGAGACATCTTAAATGTAAAAAAATTAATAGACCTCTTCAGGCTAAGATTCATTAAGCAAGAGAGGATAACAATGTATAGGCAAGATCTTTGGATAAGATAACTGTCCAACAAAGTCTTTTGAAGTGTCTGATGAGTTTTTCAATACAATGTGGGTCTGTAGACAGGTTGTCAATGTCAGTCCAGAGATGCAAACAATCCTCATATCTGGCCATAAAACTCTTGTCTCTATTTAAACCATGTTGTAATGTGTTCAATTTTAGCATGAGTTTAACTTCCTATTCTTTCCTCTCTTGCTGTGTTCTGAAGTTGCCCATAAGCACTGTGAATTTAAAGTTCCCCTAACAGTGTCCATTGCTGTTGAAGTGGGCTGCTACAGGAACATGTGGTGCCATGCTTGATGTGGAACCTGTGTAAATTCATCCTCTGGCGGAGTGTTTGTCCAGTTTCTCTCACATAGAGTGCAGTGTCTGTCGGGACATTTCATGCAGAGAATTAGGTAGACCAAATTAGATGATCTGCAGGAAAATTATCCCTTTATGTGATGTGACAATAGGCACCATTAAAAAATGTAAACTCTGGCATTGTATAGCTGTTTTTTAACTTGCTTGCTCACAGCAGACCGATTCAGAGCTGATGGCCATCCTAACCATTTAACTGTCTAGAAAAATAGATATACACCCTGAAACTTACACACAGACATTAAGTAGTTGTATTTGTTTTTCAAACACATCAAAAATCATTAGTTATAAAATTGGGAGTTTTCCTTGATATTTCAAACCAAGATCTGTTAATTCCGCCAAAATCATTAAGACCATTGAACTATCATTAACTGGCTTTACCGAAGTTGCTCATTTGCCTCCAAACTTTCCTTCCTTCAGTTTCTTTCATCTTCGGATCCATAGAGACAAGATATATTTTTGTCATGCCCCCATAACATTGTGCCAAAGGATGATCATGTCATCTTTTATAATACGTTAATTTATGTTTAATTATATCCCTACCTTGCAACCAACACTTCCTGGTATAGGCATTGCCTCCCTGCAAGCCTGAGCTTGACAAGTGCATTCAGAAATTGAGTGGAAGAATTATTATATAGCATTAAAATGATTATCAAAGTTTACTCTAAGAAGTAAAGAAAAACATAATAGTTCAAAAAGCAGGAACAACTTTGGAAAATAAAAATAAATAACTTGTTTAACTGGACAGTTATTGAGTAATGGTACGACTACTCACTACTTTCAATACTTATTTGTTAAAAGGTTAATATAAATGACTGCAAGTTCGACACAGAGAAAATAGTTGAGGCTTTAAATTGTTTGTGCACCCACTTCTGACAATAAAGTAATTTATTTGTAATACCTCACAGATATGCATAAGGCTAGCCCTATTCTTCAGGGACCTCTAAGCAGGGTAATAATGGTGTAAACCTCCAACAGTGTATTTATTGGAGTAATGCCATTTAAAAATCAACTTTGTATAATTCAAACACTTAATGTATATACTTACCTAAACTCCATTTGTTTGATTGGTTAATTTTATCAGATGCAGTAATGTCACAGTTGTTTAAATATATGTACATTCATTTAATGAGAATTTTGATATCAGACTGAAGAATGGATATGCTACCGCAACACAAAAATAATAGAGCACAGGATACATTTTGCAGTTAAACAACATTTATAACAGAGTAAAAATACTAAATAACAAAGAGTGTTAAAAGGTGTAACTTAACAGATGAATTACAAGAACTGTACATAAACACATAAATAACAATTGTTTAAAAAAATTACAATCACTTCAATTCTTACAAAAGGGAAAGTAATAGCAATAATTTTATAAAAAGCAAGGGTTGAGGTGGTGACGGAACATAGACTATTATTAATGATATCTGCACAGGAGAATCTTGAAGAAAATTCTTACCATTTTCAATGTACATTACTTTTTAACTTATTTGTTAAATAGAATATACTCTCATTTTAACAGGTACTGTATATGAATCCCTTCTGCGTATCATATGATATACCCGTTAAGTAAGATGACCACATTTTTATTGAGTGCAGATCATACTGTATGTGGTTAGCTTTTTCAAAGTAATCTATAAAGTATTAAAAATGTAGAAAGATTGTAAAAGAAATACATAATTTGACCCAAATGCATTCATGTAATATATGAAGCAAGACATGATCCTGTCAATGTAACTCACCAGCAGCTTCATCACTTGCCTGTATATTTGACCCAAAGTATTTTAGAAATATCACTGGAAAAAAAAATAATGAAACCAGTTATAAATTCAGCACAATTAAGACATTATAAGAAATGCATTGTTTTTGAATTGCATTGTAAGTAGTAATAGTAATGTCATCACTTTTTGCCTGTTTTCATATAGCTCATTGTCCCTCAGGCTAAGCTTGCTTAATGAAACCATTATGACACTATCACTGATGTACAACACCATTAAGTCTGTACTACTCTAAGCTAGCTTCAAGTACACAAGTGCCGTTTGAGTACAATTATAAATATCATAACTATAAATATCATAACCATGACTAGCTGACTAATCTGATTTGTAATTTGACATGTATTATTAATAACTCAATGCTGTTAGAACTTTTAGAGAATTAGATTATAATTCTATAGACAAATATTTGAGCAAACAAGCCATTGTGAATTTTTATTTTGATTCCCTAAATAAGTGCCTTATATTGTTTTGTATTAATATCTTTGTTTTACTAGATAGAATTATTTTTGCTATTGTTTCGGAGATGTCATTTTGCTAACATTTTTTACTGTTTGCATCACCATTGCACAGTATTTTCTTATGCGCATGGCCATATTGTTGACTGATGGCCAGGGTTGTTACTATCACGTGACCAAAGTCATTTAAACATTAAGGAGTGTATTTGTCACTGTTTGCATATTTCCTGGTTATACTTGTGACACTGTGCTGTTTTTGAAATTTTCAATGTGCTCACATCCGCACATAACTTCACTGACAGTCACAGCCATTAAAACCTGTACATCTCTGGGTATCATGGAGGGATAAACCACTTAGACATGGGGAGAATATGCAATTATCACAAAACAACTGAGCATGGATTCTGACTGAGGAAAGGCACTATGATGCCAGTATGATTAAAAAATTACTGAAAAAATAAAAGCAAATGTCCCTAAAGGATGTTAATAACTAGTATCAAAAAAGAGCACAGCAAATCATATATAGTTTAATAAGTGACTACAAAGAAGGATGGAAATCAGAAGTATAAAGCAAAGTCATACTACAAGACTACAGTGAATAAAGAAAAATAGCCAGGGTAAGTGAAAGATTGTCAGAAAATATACTTTTTGCTGTTTTAAATATCTTTTCCATATTTTTTCCCTGGAAATTAATTTTATTTATTGCCTTAATTCTTTTTACTCATTTTTGCTCTCAGAGACATTTTCCAATTATAGCATTGTTACCATATGTGCATCAATTGATGGCATTTCAGGCAGTATGTTATTTACTGTAAGTAGGAAGGGTTAAAGGAACTACGTGCCTTAAGGTAATAAATAAAAAACAGACTTTACTTGTGGTATTAACACTTTGATTACTTGATTACGATTTCTGGAGTGCACAACATAAGAATGAGTTCACCTAATCAATCAGCTGTTGCCTATGTTATGCTTTCCCATGCAATGTGTTTTTATACAGTATATGCCATTAATAAAGTAAAATAAATTAAACCACCTGTGATATGCTCTTTCTTCATTGAAATGCATTCTCCTTGGCCACAAAAATGCAGTTTTAAAACCCGATCAAAACCTTTAGAAGTAGAGGTCAGCAGTAGCAAGTCTCTGTACTTTGAAAGTAGAGAAAAGCCAAGCAAAATGACACCTTTTATTGGCTAACTAAAAAGATTACAATATGCAAGTTTTCGAGGCAACTCAGGCCCCTTCTTCAGGCAAGATGTCAATGTACTTTGAAAGACAAGGACCAGCTGTTATCAGTGTTATAAGTGCAAGTTTCTGTCATTCAGGTCATGCCATCTTAACTGCTGGAAACATTTTTCCATTGATGGTAGAAATTAAACATTACCTAACTTGCTCACTTTCACCATGAAATGCCTACTGACAGATCTGCAGAAGTACTAATAAAGAACTGGGTATATATATATATATAAATATATATATATATATATATGGTTTTTAAGAAGTAATAGTTTTTTGTCTTTCAAACCTGGAGATGTAGGATCATGACACATCGCATGACAAAGGTATAGGGATGATAGAACGAAATGATTGACATTGTCAGGAAAATTTTTTCTTCATGTTAGGCAATATATGTCATTATTTCTTTATGCTTTGGCTGCATGATGAATTTTCAGGCTAATATAAAAGAATTTGGCACTTAGTGTTCAATACGTTCTTACATCATGCAGAGAGCACAGCTTGGTACAAACTCTTCTTTCATATTGGTTTCAGTAGTGTTTACATGCAAAAAAAACCCGTATTTATGTATCTTTTTATATCTGATGTACAGGTGTTTGTTTCTGCTGTAAAATGTTTCTTTGTATCATCTACACTGTGGACATTTGTGCATGAAACGGAAATTGAAGTTAATTCTTTTCTTGTAAAGATTTTCACATCCTGCAGTACAGTATATGGCACTGAAGTCGGATCGCGTGTCTGCTTTTCCAAAAAAAAAAAAAAAGGTGTTATGCTGCCATCTAAATGCATGTAAAGGTACTACAAGCAACCGCATTTGTGCACAAAGTCTTTTAATTTTTTTCCTTACATTTCTGGTGGTTCAGAAAAGCAATGCAGCAAACATAAACACATAGAGAAGAGATAGAGAATGTGTCAGAGTATAAATCAGGAATGTCATGTTTATTTATCCTTCATCGTCTTGGGGAGTGAACACATTTCTTTGCATTGTCACAGATACAACCTGGGAAATTCCGGAATTTGCATGTAATAGGCATTTGGCATGACTTTCTCATTTACTATGTCAGAATGACTAATAAGATTTGTGTTCACACATTACAGTCCCAACTAAGGTGGGGCAGATCCTGAAAGGTACACCAGATGTCAATTAGTTCTACCTTCAAAGGTGGTTTTGTTTTTTCCTGAAACAAAAATGTGGTGAGCCACAATGTTTCAGTACATTGTTTGTAATGCTAGTATTTTCCAGGCACCCATTTTGTGTACAGTGAATTAATATCACAAAGGAGCATTCAAGACATAAACAGTTGCATAGATAAAAAATATACAAACATCAGAGCAAAATATAAAGTAGAAGACATATGGTTCTATATTTGTACCATTACTAAAAGTAGCTAAAAGCTCATTTTTCAATAGCCAGGTACCAAATGACAATTTTAACACTACTTTACTGCTATCAGAGTGTTCTGCCCTCTCCACTTCTAGTCTAGCACACTTATTGCAGAGATCATTTCCACACTTTTTTTTATACAAAACAAAGCAGATGGTGGCAAAATTGGATGCCATCATGAAAAATCTCTTCCATCTCCTACAGGAGATACAGTCTTGGAGCACTTTTAGAGACAGGCTCATTCTACTAGGGTGTGCTAAGAAGCACCTCTGGGGGTCTTTTCTGTCCTCTGTTATCAAAGAATTTAATGCTTCCTCCCAGGGTACTCATTATGTTTATTTTGAAATATGTGCACAATATACATACATTTATTTATTCATGTATGTAATGTATGTGTGTATTTATTTATTTATCTATCAATTGATTGACTGCATTATTTGTTCTGTGAATATGTATCCTATGATTCTGCAGCTGTATGCATCTGAATTTCTTCTTGGGATTAATAAAATTTTATCTAATTTAATCTAATCTAAAGCAGCAGACTTGTCCGCTGAGGGCATTCTGGACTTTAATGGTCTTTTGGTCTAGTCTGTTGTGATTTGCTTATATACATCAATATCAATGTGTCTTATATGCGGCTGCCGTTACACCGTTAAAAAGTGTTTGGTTAAATACACATTTGTGTTTTTTTTTTTTTCAAATAGAGGCAGACCCAGTTACTTACTGAACTTACAAACTTACTGAATCATTGACCTGAGAAATTACTAAACTGAGCATCTGAGGCTGCTTAATTCCATTTTTATTCACCTTTCCTTTTTGAACCAGCAATTTGCTGGAGTTTCTGAGGCTAACACTGACCCCTAAAGTGGTTCATTGTTTACTCCTCGAAGAAATTTCTGGCCTAGGCTTCAAAACCCCTACTGGTTATAAATGAATGGGCTTTGAATCAGGATGACTGGTACTGGTAAAGGCTCAACTAGAAGGAGAAAGAGAGGTCAGAGGTGATAGAAAGATAGATAAGGATCATGAGGAACATGGTTATTATCGTAAATGAAAGCTATTAATAAAAAAAACAACTGGAAAGACACACTGAAATAAAATAGTAAATTACAAACAATATTTTGAGTTTTTGCCTCAATCAGACTCATGCATGAATTGACTTGGTCTGCTGTGCCCCCGAAAGAAATCTAAATATATGAATAAACATTTCAGCTGATAGATTTGCTGATTGAGTTCTCCTTAACTTCTTTATCATTACCCCTGTGATAGCACATTCACCTCTAGCCACATGGCCACCATCAGCAGTGAACAGCAGTTGGTGATGAAAGGGTGGGTGATGAGACAACATTTTTTGTGAAGGAGCAAGCTGGCTTTATTTGTAATTTTTGTACTGTGTGTCAAGGCATAATTCAGAAGTCTGGAGTTGTAAATATGTTGGTCCTTTTTTGGAATTATAAAAGAATATCACCAATGAAAGATAGTTTATTTGCTAGATGTCTGCAATTTTTATATTGCACCGGAGAAGTCCTTTTTGAGAGTAACACTGGTTATAAATGTACTGGTTGAGAGATTTACTAGGTCCACATACCTGAGCAGAATGTTATTGGTGACTAATCACTTGTGCATTGAAAAGGTTGTTTGGAAATGAAGCAACACATAACTTGTACAATTACTAAAATGACAGGGTCTTTACTATAGGTGACATTTATTGGTAGCTTGACAAAAATGCCTGGAGTTTGCATACTGGTGAAAAACTAAACTGGACAATGTTTTTTTTTCCTATTTGTACAGTCACAGCTTAAACTACAGAATATTGTAAAAAATAATTTGGTGGTTTTAAAACATTATTCTTCCTCCATTCATTCCTTTTTTCTATCTCCCTCTCTGTATGAATGTCTTGGCAAGCCCACCATGTATATATATTGCTCATAATCTCGCTCTCTGCTCGTGGACTGTGTGCTGTTCTTGTGCAGTGGCTATTTAAGTCTCAACTATGCCTAATCCTTCACCTTATACAGTACATTAGTTTTTTTTGTTACTCCTTCAGTACAGCTAAGTGGACCCCAAACAATGATTCAAGAGATTAATATGGGTAGTTGGAAATGACATAGCTCAGTATGACAGTGTTTTTTTTTTTATTTTTATATACATCATTGAAAACAGTAACTGTAAACACATTATGCTGTAGCAGGGATATGTGGTGTGCTGTACCAATTAAGGGTAAACACCCCACAATCCCTAAAATGTTCACCTATGGAGTCATCACAAATTGGCCTATGACCTGTTTCAGAGCAAAGGAAAAAAAGGTTGAAAAACGCTAAAAATCAGGACACATACAGGTATATAAGTCCAAGTTCAAATAATGCAACACTTTAACCATTAACACCAGGTTTAAAAAGTGCAGCAGCTTGGGAAAAAAACTCTGCTAAACACAAAAAAAGGGAAGAAGCCCATGTTGCTTTTTTCATTGAAACTGACATGTCTACAAGACTATGTTACATGCTATGGTTCATAAAGTTTGCTACTTCTATCAACCTCAAGTTTGACATGCCATGTGCTGCACAAGTAAATGTTACGGTGGGACTGTAGAAAACTGAATTGTGCAATGGAAAAAGAAGCTCTCCTTTTCTCTCATTTTTGCCGTATTAGGCTAATTCAGCCATTTGTTGTTTGCTTTATTCCAGGCAAATTTGAATTGAGAATTTACGCACAAATGTGCAGTTTCTTTGGCACAGATAATCAAAAAATATAAGCATCTTATAAAATTGTTCACATTCAATATCTGGTTTAATTTTTGCTTGCATTGAATGGGACTTATCTGTAGAGTTTTTCTAACATTAAACTAATAAGTTCAAACCTATCAAGTCTACAGATCTATCTACCAGTACTAAACTCCATAACATCTCTTTAACCATACTATAATTACTGAAGCTGAAATGGAATGCCAATACTGTATGTACATAAATAAAATTTAAATGTTTTTGTGAAATAAAAATTCAGCTAAATCTAAAAGTACAGCATGAAGGCTAGCTAAAATTAAACTGAATTTTCAAGTAAGATAAGAAATAATACAGAAATAAAAATTAATATTAAAGACAAAACTATTATAACCTTGAGGAGGTAGAGCAGTGATAATAGTACATACAGTATGTTAAATGGGTGAGTGCATAAGAAATTACCACCAGACAGAAGAGGTCCAAATCTTGTAAAATTAGACCTAGGCAGACCTATCTGTGTTCATTATTTTTATTAATACAGCAAACATTTTTATGCTTTTTGCTTCCTGTTCATATAGTATATTTCACTGATGGATGGGTCAAAAGTTCTTTCTGTTTTTTACATTTTTTTTTCTGATTTTCTTTACAAAGCATTGCCCTTGAATCTCTTTTTATATTAACTAGTTAAAAGTGTAATTATTTCTTTTGTATTATGTTATCTGTGCTTTAAGATTTCCATAATGTTCTTGATATTCTACGGTAGTACTTCATATAGTTGATATAAGTAAACCCCTGTTATTCCCTTATATTGTAGGACACAAGGATTCGAGCAACTGAAAAAGGTCCTCAAAGCATTTCCATTAGCAACCAGTATGGTGGAGAGGAGGTAACTCACACCCTAATGGCTGAGAGCCGTGACGATACCCATCGCTGGATGGAAGCCTTTTGGCAGCAGTTCTATGACATGAGTGAGTCATTATCATTTGGTGTTTATTTAGCTCTAAGGTTGAAATGTGAGATTCAAAACTGTAACTGAAAGCAATATATGTGTAGGACAAAATGGGCACAAGTACCAATTGACTTCATTTATTGTACAAAGCAAATAGGACATTCAGTCTTTCAGCTATAACTATTTGCACCCTGTTCCCATGGAAATTTTCCTGATATTCAGGTTAATTAAATTGTTCTAGTATAAGTGAGTATGGATTTGTACATGAGTAAATACAGTGACTGGCTGTGTTAGTTCTTACTGTGTGTGTCTCCATGTGTTGAGATAGGCTTCGGCTACCCACACCCCTGTAATAGAAAAACTAGCAGCTGAAATTGTACAGATAGATGGCATGTTGGAGACTACCAAGATTAATTAACAATAGGTGATCATTGAATGACAGGTGTCTGTCTTGTAACAGAAATCAATTTTTCTCACTAAAATAGTGGCACTGGGCTCCTCTCAAACACTTTGCAGCACAACTACCAAGACATTCAATGGATCTTTTTTATTGAAATCAATTGGATTCAAGCCAGTCCAGTTTAGTTTGCTAAATATTTGTGAATAAGGCTTTGAGATGAAAATGGAGCTGTTTAGTTGTACATATATATGGGAGTTGTGCACTGAATGAATAATCTTTAGATGTATTAGAGACATAATTGAAGATTTTGCACTTCCCACAAAGCATTAAGCAACTCAAGCCAAGGGCAATAACAGGTGAGCTAACAGCTGTTCATAAGGTGTTTTTTCTAACGATTGCCAACTTACACATCCAACACAAATTATTTATTGAAATACCGTCATTCCCCACTTTGTCATGCAAATAAAACAATAAAAAACTGAGGTTTGGTTTGTAGAAATATTCCTTAACCAGAATCTGACATTCATTTTACAAGCTGCCAGTTATTCTGTATTCTGTCAGTCTGTTTTAGGTTTGTGGGAGATATGGGAACATGTCAATAAACCTAGGCAATTTTTATTCCTCATTCTTTTTTATTTACTTTTTTACTGTTTTCTTGTAAAGATGAGAACTCTAATTCGGTGGTATTGGGGTTATCCGTTAAATTGGGATAAATAACAGTGGATTAGTAGATTATAAATAGCAAAACATTTGCCTCAGGCAAACATGTAAACATATAGTAGGTAGCCTTGTTTTTTAAATGGGGTGAGAAAAGGTAGTTACAGAGTGAGATCAGGGTAGATAGACAAGTACAGTTTGCATATTGGATGAGAGTTACTAGTGTGGATTAGAGGAGCAAAAGTGTATTTATTATGATACAAACTGTGGGAGAAGCATAAGGTAGGTTTGATACATGTGTTGGTTAAAGAAGAGAAAATTAGTATGGTTCTAACAACCAGGCATCAAAATAAGGGAAGACATAGTTAGGGTTTTAGAAAACCTGCTGCAGAAAAACAGTCATAGTGCAAGCTGAGTGTTTAAGGATAGGACATACTGTCATGGGATGAATTACTAGAAGGAAGCTGTCACAGGGCAGGGCTGTCATATATAATCATATTTAAGAAACAATATTACAGGTACAGTACTTCAAACTGACTTTCAGGAAATTAACATTAGAAAGTTAGATCTGTATGACAGAAGATCTGTTATCCAATAGAAATTAATTCAATAGATGCTCAGTTCAGTAGTGGCAGTATGTTCAGAAGAAAAGTAATGAAAACTTACTACTTCTGTCACTACTGCTCATAACAAAATGATCATTTATATAGCACAGTTCATGCATAAAAGTATGGCTAAAAGAGCCCTTAACAGATTGTGAAAAAGAATAAATATAGTAGTAAAAATACAAACCATTATTAAAAATAAGAATAATAAAATGTACTATCGTTTAAAATGACATACAGACATATAATAAATTAAACAGGCGTTTTCTTTGCAGAGTGTCTTCTTAATTTGCACCCAATAGTCATATGGACCTTAGGGGCCAGTGGTGGGGGCCTTCTATCATAACCAGGGTCCTTTACAATCCTTTGTAGAATGTACAGAATCTATATGTCCACTTTATTCATGTATATTGGACATTTGTCTTTTAAGAACAATCCTCTGAATTTTTACTACTTGTGTTAAGTTTTTTTTGCTGTTCCTAATTGAATTCTGTTTCACTCTATTATTCTTTGAGTCTGTCTTCTGTAAAAAAAAAATTGGACTATTTTATCATGTTTTTAATTTAGTTTGCTTCATTATTTTTTTCAACTCTTCTCTTTACTCCTTCCTCAACCTGATTTACTGTTGTACAGGTTCAGCTCATCATCCTTCCGATAGTTTAAGCTAATGAATACCAAAGACATTAAATCAATTGTTTTCTGATATTGTTTTGCCAATCATTTTGGAATGGATTCCTCACTTGTCCAATGTCAATAAACACACTGCCTCAAGAATCACACTAGTCCCCTGAGTACCTCTAAAATGTTTCTTGCTTTCTACACTCAAGCCACATAAGGTGCAAAAATTGTACAATATATGTTTGAAATAATACACCATGATTATTAAAAAACAGGACAGAGACACCATGACGAGATACTGTATATAGGCTCCTACAGTCTGAGTAAATTAAACATACTATACAGTACATAAATCTTAAATCAACCTCACAAATTTGAATCTTATAATATGCATAAATTATATAAAATGAAATGCTATGTCTGTAGAATCAGCACCATGTTTATATTTTAAAAACATAAGGGAAAACTTTATACTTGTGTGTTTGATGCATTTATAGTCATGATATTGTTGAATTATTTTCTCACAGTTTCTTTTGCCTCACCCCAAATCTCATACATAGTTCACTACACTACACAGAGCTTTGGTGCGCACTCATTGTTCGGCTAGAAATCTGGCATGTAGAGGCCTACTGTATATAAGGTGTCACTGGTTTAACGAAACAGAGCCGCGGTCCAATGTTGTGTGTGTATGTGTGTATGAGTATGTATAATATTTGTATAAAAGAAAAAACACTGATACACAAAAAGATTTGTATAAACACCAGTGCAAGTTGTAAGACAGTCTTCCAGAGTGGTGATGTCACTAAGGACAGATCAGACATGGCATTATCATCTTCTTTAGTTTATATATTCAGTATCTACTGTGTACGTGTGTGTGTGATTGTGTTTATTAATTTCAATTAAAAAGTAAAATTAAACATGCACATTGTCTTGTCAAATATATACAGGTGCATCTCAATAAATTAGAATATCGTCAAAAAGTTAATTTATTTCAGTAATTCAATTCAAAAAGTGACACTCATATATTATATACCTTATATATTCACTTATAAGTCTGGTCTTGAAACCCGAAAAATCAATCATTAAAGCAGACCCTGACTTATCTGCGGGAGAATGAAAACGCAAGTATATATGGTAGATTCATTACACACAGAGTGATATATTTCAAGTGTTTCTTTTCATTTTGCTGATTATGGCTTATAGCTAATGAAAACCCAAAATTCAGTTGAGAAAAAGTTCAATATTTGTAGACCTGTGGTGTCATACTCCACTCAGCTAATTAACCCAAAACACCTGCAAAGGTGTCCTGAGCCTTTAAATGGTCTCTCAGTCTGGTTCAGTAGGCCACACAATCATGGGAAAGACTGCTGACTCATTGATAAAGAAGCTGGCTCTTCACTGAATGCTGTATCCAAGCATATTAATGGAAAGTCAAGTGGAAGGAAAAAATGTGTCAGAAAAAGGAGCACAAGCAACAGGGATAACCGCCGCCTTGAGAGGATTGTGAAGCACAACCCATTCAAGAATTTGGGGGAGATTCACAAAGAGTGGACTGCGGATGGAGTCAGTGCTTCAAGAGCCGCCACACACAGACGTATCCGGCTCATAGGCTACAACTGTCACATTCCTTGTGTCAAGCCACTCCTGAACCAGAGACAACGTCAGAAGCGTCTTACCTGGGATAAGGAGAAAACAGACTGGAATGTTGCTCAGTGGTCCAAAGTCCTTTTTTCAACTGAAAGTAAATTTTGCATTTCATTTGGAAATCAAGATCCCAGAGTCTGGAGGAAGAGTGGAGAGGCACAGAATCCAAGTTGCTTGAGGTCCACGGTGAAGTTTCCACAGTCAGTGATGATTTGGGGAGCCATGTCATCTGTTGGTGTTGGTCCGCTGTGTTTTATCAAGTCCAAAGTCAGCCATCTACCAAGAAATTTTAGAGCACTTCATGCTTCCCTCTGCTGACAAGCTTTATGTAGATGCTAATTTCATTTTCCAGCAGGACTTGGTACCTTCCCACACTTCCAAAAGTACCAATACCTGGTTTAATGACCATGGTATCACTCTGCTTGATTAGCCAGCAAACTCGCCTGACCTAAACCCCATAGATAATGGGGTATTATTAATGACATGAGAGACACCAGACCCAACAATGTGGATGAGCTGAAGGCCGCTATCAAAGCATCCTGGCCTTACATAACACCTCGGCAGTGCCACAGGCTGATCGCCTCCATGTCACACTGCATTGATGCAGTAATTCATGCAAAAGGAGCCCCAACCAAGTATTGAATATGTACATGGACATACTTTTCAGTAGGCCAACATTTCTGTATTAAAAATCTTTTTTTTTTTTTTTTTTTTTTTTAATTGGTGTTATGTAATATTCTGATTTTCTGAGGTACTGAATTTTGAATTTTCATTGCCTGTAGGCCATAATCAGCAAAATGAAAAGAAATAAACACTTGAAATATATAACTCTGTGTGTAATGAATCTATATAATATGAGTTTCACTTTTTGAATTGAACTACTGAAATAAATTAACTTTTCAATGATATTCTAATTTATTGAGATGCACCTGTATACTGTATTGTGTTTACACACAGTATAGTAGAACATTCATTTTTTAGGGAACCACTTAAAAATTTTTCATATGAAATTGTTAAATGCTTGATTAGTTTAAAAAAATTTAAAAAATGTTTCTTTATTTTCTACAATAAAGATGCATCCCTTTTATAACATTTGTGTAATTCTTTTTTAATACAGTAAATTACAGTTATATTTATAAAATAAAATTTTAGCATAACACAAACTGTTTTTCAAAATGAATGTTACTTCTGAAAACTGGCCATCATCACCACTCACTATTCAAAAATGTAACATGTTGGAAAATGTTATACATGGAAATGTTAAAATGGGGTTCAGCTGTATTAAAAAAAAAAAAAACGTTGCATGTGTTTGCACAATCAAAGTAGTTTAACAAATTTAGTGTAACAACGTGAAAGCATAGCATTGAATGCATAGCAAGCTCACGGAGTATTTACATAGTAACACATTATTACATGCTGCTACCTTATTCAGTCCTTGAGCAGTTGTGTCCCTAGTTTTGAGGAAAGTATTATAATGAAAGACAAAATCGTGTAAAGAAAGCAGCACTGCAAGCATCAGCTTTTCAGCATAAAGTCCTCATAAATATAATGAGTCATTATGTTCAGGCATGCTTCCATAATTTGATTCAACTACAAATCGGTTGTGGATGCATAAAGTGCTACTTATTTCAGATCCATTTTTATTTTTGGACAGCATCTGGAATAAAGTAAAGGCAGTAATTCAGAAAAATAATTGCATGTGTGCTTGGTATGTGGGTGTGTTTGTGTGTGTCCTGCGGTGGGTTGGCACCCTGCCCTGGATTGTTTCCTGCCTTGTGCCCTGTGTTGGCTGGGATTGGCTCCAGCAGACCCCCGTGACCCTGTGTTCGGATTCAGCGGGTTAGGAAATGGATGGATGGTTTTTTTTATTTTGAAAAATTAAACACAATGACTACTGTTATCTGATTTTGGTTTCAAAAGCCTGCTGTATACATACATGTGTTAGTGTTAACTGGTAATTAATGGTTATTTTTTTTACATACCTAACATTATTGTAACTTGGTGCTGCTTTCTTAGATTTTATGCAGTCTTCATACTGAAGTATGTGATTGAGTTTAAATGGCTGCATAAATGTTTGCATGCAGTGACAGTTTACATATTACACTTTTGAAAACAAAACCTATCCAAATTACAAATGATTATCTTCATTTTGGCATAAGTGTCTATAAAGTATTGTGTGGCCTTCAGGTTCAACATTAATTATACTTTTAAATTTTTCTGGAAGCTGCTGCAAACAGACAAGAAATGTATTCACACTTTTTAAAAGATTTTTTTAGGATCAGACTCCTAAAACGAATTTAGCATTTAGTATGTAGTTAGTCACATAGTGTGATGCCTCTGGTTTGCCATTGTATTCACACTTAGTGATTGTGTCTGATTTTGATTACAACACTCATTTGCTGTCTATAAATCTGCAACTTGAAAAGCACAATGTCCAAGAGAATAGGAGTACCAAATTGAATACGCTAATCATCACTTTTTACAATTTATATACAGTATGATTAAAATATGAATAATTGAGAAGTCCTAATCTATATATACAATTCACTAAGCCAGAAGACAAGTAGCCGACCATGGAAAGCACGCCGGAAGGGGCGTGGATTTACTAAACCGCTGACAAGTAAGACGCCAATGGCGCACGCAGGAAGGAGCCACGCCCACCAACTCTTAGACCATTGGATACGACAAAAGAATCACAGAGCCATGCCCACCAACTCGGACGCGAAGCCACGGGAAACATGCCGTCATTTCAGTTTGTCTGTGCCACAGTACACTTGCAGCTCTGAGCCACGTTGACTTTTCATTAGTCAACCTCAGTGGAACCTTGGTTCACACAGAGGCAGTGCCAGAGAGAGACAGAGGCACACACAGGCAGCGCAATAGAGAGAGCCGCGCACACACAGTCAGCGCCAGAGAGACAGAGGGGCGCTCACACACACACAGAGAGGCAACGCCAGAGAGAGACAGAGGCACACACAGGTAGCGCAAGAGAGAGCCGCGCAATCCTTTAAAACTGAAGTTAAAACACAATGAAGGAAGCAGTCTTTAAAAACCAATAAGCCCGTGCCTCTTTTTCATTAGCGTCTCACCTGCTTCAGGCCCTGCAACAGTCGAGACGCTCTCTCTGCAGCTGACCTTCTCTGTGCCTGACTCCACTACTGTCAGTCACCAGATTAAAAATGGCCTTTTGAAGGGGAGCTATGGACCCGCTATACCACAGGAACACATTGCCTTCGAGCCTGCTCTCGCTCACTGTAACGTACCGGCTTTCTCTCTCTCTCCTCACTTGCTCACACACTACACAGGGGAGAAATGCCCGAAGCAGAGAGACAGAGGGGGTGGGGGCTCGTGTGCTGCTGAGAGTGAGAAAGAGGGCTCACGTGCTTCTGAGAGACAGGGGGAGGGGGCTCGCGTGCTGCTGAGAGAGAGGGGGGGGGGGCTGGGGAGGATTGCGTGCTGCTGAGAGAGGGGGGGGAGGCTCCCGTGCTGCTGAGAGGGAGAGGCTGGGGAGGCTCGCGTGCTGCTGAGAGAGAGGGGGGGCATTGGAGGCTGCGTGCTGCTGAGAGAGAGGGGGGGCTGGGGAGGCTTGCGTGCTGCTGAGAGAGAGGGGGGGCTGGGGAGGCTCGCGTGCTGCTGAGAGAGGGGGATGGGGCTTGCGTGCTGCTGAGAGAGAGAGAGAGGGGGGGGCTGGGGAGGCTGCGTGCTGCTGAGAGAGAGAGAGAGGGGGGGCTGGGGAGGCTCGTGTGCTGCTGAGAGGGGGGGGGCTGGGGAGGCTCGTGTGCTGCTGAGAGAGGGGGGGCTGGGGAGGCTCACGTGCTGCTGAGAGAGGGGGGGGCTGGGGAGGCTCGCGTGCTGCTGAGAGAGGGGGAGGGGGCTCGCGTGCTGCTGAGAGAGAGAGCCTGTGCATGCACTGCACATGCCATGCAGCTGAGCACGGATCCTGGGTGTTTATGTCAGTGTTATTCAATGTTTTTACTATTACACTGTGCATTCTATGGTGTAATAATTAACTATATTTGTGCTTAAAAATCTTTAAAAAAATATATTTACATACAGTTCGTATGGTCTGGAATGGATTAATTGTATTTACATGCAATCCTATGGGGGAAATTGCTTCGGTTCACGACCAAATCGGTTTACAACCAGAGGTTTGGAACGAATTATGGTCGTGAACCGAGGTTCCACTGTATATTGAGTCTAGAAAACATGATCAGCAAGTCTTTGATAGGCTGCAACAAAATGATGAAAGAACGGGCACATTTTTTTCTCACAAGCTGGGTGGGTGTTAGTTAGTTAATTAGTTACTCGAAGGATTTCAAGATTTAATATGCACAAGCGGTAACACTGCAAAAGCAGCCCAAACCAGAAAAGACTGCTGGCAAAAAGTGGCTGACAAATTAAACACGTGTGCATTGTACTTACTGAAAGCGGCTTTACGGATTTTGCAAATGTTCATTTTTTCCCTCTGCTTAAAAAACATTTAAAAAGCGGCGTGATTATGCGGCGTATACTACGCCGCGGGTTGGTATGCAGCGTGTAAAACAGTTTGTCGCGGATAATTTGCCTTTTACTTTAACACGAAGACAATTTCCTGTTAGATTTGCCTTTGCGATGACAATTGATAAGGCACAGGGCCAAACTTTCAAAAAGATGTGCATGTATCTGCCAAAACCAGTTTTCAGTCACGGACAGTTGTATGTTGCTCTCTCCAGAGTTCCATCTTTTCATTCACTTACTGGTATGCCTGCAGGAACACGTGCAGCGAGCGAGAGAGAGCGAGCGACACACACACGCATACAGGCGCGCGAGAGAGAGAGCGCTGGACGCATAAGAATAATAATACTTCATTACATTGATATACCGGTGTTTTCAGTATTCAAAGCGCTATCCACACAGGGAGAAACCGGGAAGCGAACCCAAAATCTTCCACAGTCTCCTTACTGCAAAACAGCAGCACTACCATTGCGCTACAAGGCAGTTAAAGAATGCACCGGTCTCGATTTTGTTTTCACTTCTGTTTACAGCGATCGGATGGTAGCGTGCATTGTTGCAATGTTACTTTTCTTGGTGGCTTATTACATTACGGATGTTTCACATGTTAATTTTTTTCCCTGTGCTTAAAAGACATTAAAAAAGTGTTTCTCAACTGTGACTCTGGAACAACTCAGTACGCAAGCTATATTACGCGTCAACAACGAAGACTCGCTACACCTTAATGAACAAGTGCTGAAACTTATCCCTACCGACGAAGTAACTTTCACCAGCGTGGCCTCCATCGTCACAGACGATCCCGCTTTCAGTCACGGACAATTGTATGTTGCCCTCTCCAGAGGTCCATCTTTTCATTCACTCACAGTGGTATCCACAAACCCACCCCATTTGGACAACTGTGTCATTCAGCAAGTGTTCACCCATCAATACATAATTATGCGGTGTATGTTACGCCGCGGGTTGGCTAGTATCTATATATAATGTCAATATATCCATGGCTTAAAGTGATCTGAAGTACTGGCACTTCTCAATTTTTAGCTGTTGCCTATCGGATTACCCAAACTTGCAGAGGAAACTCAAAAAACATGATTTTCTAAAATGAGGCAAAGTTATATAAAATTTCCAATGGTTTCCAAGAACATTTAAAGTTTTGCCTGAAAGTAGAGAAATTATGTTTTAACCATGGGTTAAACACGACATTGACATTGACCTAGTACAAATTTGAATTACAATAATAACCAAGTTGGCTAAAGCTGTTTTACAGTTTTACAGCCTTTAGGTAAACTTTCTGTAAAATAAGATAAATTGCAGTTGAAGAAAATATGTTTATGTATATTAACCGATCTACCTGCCAAATACCCTGTAGCTTTGGGTGTTCCACCAAGATCTGGCATGCAGTTGACATTTTCATGTGACGTGTTTGAAAACAAATGTTTCAGCACTGAAGGTTAAGTATAATGACACTATACAATGAAAATTATCCTTAGCACAGAAATGATGCAACCTTCTGTATTTTCAAGTGTTATGTTTGCACATTTGAAACATTGACATTGTATCATGTGACACTGAGCATTTGAGGATTACTTTAATTTGTTACAAAAATGTGTCCACTCTACTACACAACTATTGATGAATTTCAGAAAGCCCCAACAATTAGGCAAAAAGTAATACTGCAATGTACTGTAGATTCAGTAGCCAGGATTTTCAAATTAAGTAGGGACAGAACCCTTAGTGTATTATTACAAACATTTTCCCTACCAAAACACAGAGCAATTAAGGTTGTCCTCTTTTCCTAACAATTAAATGGCTTACTGTGATGCATGTAACTTAAGTAATGTGATGTGAAATACTTCACTGGCTGTACCACACTTTTATAATATAACCTCAAATTTATATACCCTCAATGGTGGCAAATAATCAAGATTTTGTACATAAAAGCAGATCCAAAGCCATGGCACTAGTATCATCATGTTTGTTTTGGTGATAAGTACTATTTGGTTTTCACAGTTATGGCATTTTGTGTGTGTGTGTGCACGCACATGTTTGGCTACAAATAATAGTACTTGATTTACCCATCCACTGAACATTCTACCAAAAATGGATAGGATCATCCATATTTACTTTTGTATATAAAATGCAATTGGTAACATTATTGTTTGAGGTGGGATTGTCAAAAGTATTGAAATATTGACAAGTATTGATTTTAACATTTTTAAATTATTTTAATGCTCATTTTTCATGGTTTTGATTCCACGGCCTATAGTTCAAATGCACTTTGATTTACTTTGGCTTTTGACAATTGAGCCTATCAGTTGACATGGCTGGAGTTGCAGCCACATTTCCATGCACTAAAAGGTATTAATAATAGGGCAAGTTTGGTGCTGTCTGAACCTACACCAGCACACTGAATTGACAAAGAGGGCAGCCGGAGTGGCATCTGGAGAAACCTTGGCTTTGCAGCAAATGGAGACAGAAAACCACAAGATACATTCAAGCCTGGTTGCAAGATTTTTTTTTTTCACAAAATCAAGTAAAGGGGTTAACACAGCTATTTAGTCACACACTAGAAGGACTGATGTATGACACAATACAAACAATTTCGAGGAGTATAATATTTATAAATTTTAAACATTAATAAGTATAAACCTGTAAGCTGTTGCACCTAAAGTAAGGATGTGATATTTATTGAGTTTTTATAGGCTAAAACTTTTTTTGTAGCTAGTGTTCAATGCATCAAGACAAGGATCTTCAATTATGTGACATGTCATAATTGCTGCTGCATTAGGGTTTTTAACAGCAGGCTTCTCAAGCATTGACTGTGGGTCAGGTTCATTGCTATATTGTGTAAAACACAGTTGGCTAATTTTATTTTGCACACCTTTTCAGGTGAATTTAAAAGAATGCTACTCTTTGTATACAAGAATAGCCATCGTGCCTTTGAAACTCCATTTGTACGCTCGATAACAGCACACGCCACTGCATGTGCATTATTATAAGCCCATTCCTGTGACATCTGTGGTTTGTTTAGAGATGTCATAAGCCATGTTTTTAATGGGTTAACCCTAACCCCTATGGATATAAACAGTGAGCCTATTTATTTCTCAAATAAATACAATTTAATCTATAGGAGAAACTTTACTCTTACCAAGAAGCCAGCCATCTTGCACAGTACCTTGTTTCAGACACATACCCACGGAACTATTCTGCAGAATGAATCTGTTGTGCATACTGCAGGGCCATTGGGCAACAACGTTGAGCAGTACATACTTATGCTGCACGTTGATAGAATAGAATTGTTTTCTACTCATATGTGCAAACGCATCGTGGGATGGAGCTTTGATGCATACATGTGTTCAGTCTGTTGCACCAATGACCCTGGGTAGGTTAGCCAGCTCGTAAAACCCTCAGGTAACTTCCACTTGCCTTTCCCCACCATATGAGAGCTGCGATGTAATCCCGCAGTAGTGTTAATATGCCATTAAGTACTCCAGGTAGTATGCAGATCATAGATGGCCAAGGAATCCCAGACCTGTCTGCAATCTCCTGCTGAAATGACCCTGTAGCCAGAAAACCAAGTGTCAACAGGATTTGCAGATACACAGATATAGCACAGCTTCTTCTTGTTACTCTTTTCAGAATATGATACATAATAGTGCATAAATATACCGGAATGGGTCTGGGTAGTCTAAAACGACTAATCAACCATTCATTAATCTCTGCCAACACATCAGCACAATCCCGGAATCTACACTGTCTCCTCTGTGTACAATGGGCCAAATCATGCAGTAGTGCGAGATCAACCATTATTATATTCAGTCAAATCAGGTTCAAACTGATGCCCTTTTATAGGAAAATACACTCAATTAGGTACAGATCTATGTGATGTGTTTACTGAGAAACAAAGCAAGACACCTGTGTTGTTGAATAATCAAACTAGTAACAAATTTGACTAAGATTTTGTTGTGATATTTTGTATTTTATAAATCACATATTTATGCAGTATTATTTTATTTCATTCATTTAAAATGTGTTTTGTGCAAATGACATTCATATATCATGTTTTTTATTATTTACACTCGCACTACACTTGGTCCTGAGCATGTGTAAGATCAGTTTGGTTTTTACAAACAGACAGTCCTTACTAAAACATTGATAAATACTGGATGTTCCCTCTATGAACAGTTTACAAACATATTCGTTCTGTTCACGTTTCAGGAATGAGACCCACTGGAAGTTACAAAGACATTGTAGTTTACTTATTCAAAAAATGCAATATGCATTCTGTTTTCTTTTATGCAATGCCTTTAGGTTTGTTAGTGCTCTGTTTGTGTGTTGCTTTTCTGAACAATTGTTTACAAAACAGCAAATTTTTTTTTAGCTTAAATTCTTATAAAATTTTTGTTTAATATGTTTTTGTATACTCTTTGCAAAATACTGCAATACTTTTTCAATTAACATATAATGACATACTTAAAATTTCATTATACTACCTTAGTAGCAGTATTTATTTTCATTAACGTAAAAAAAACTGTTGACAGGATTTAAGCTTCTTTATTTTTTTTTGTTTACAGTACTTTACTCTTATCTTTTACAAAATATTGCATTACTTCAAGTATTTGCATTAAATGACTAAAATTTCTATTATTTGTTTTCATAAATGTAAAGATTTTAATATATACAGAATTGAAATTAATTTAAATTCTTTTTTTGTTTAGTTACATTATATACTGCACTGGGATACAACATTTCTTAGTATTGTATCAAGATATGAAGCTCTGGTATCTTGATAACCCTTGTTTGAGGGCAATGGTTTCCTCTTGACTATCCTGCTATGTATGACTGTGCTCTTCAATGTGTATCTTAGTTGAGGACTGACATGGACATTAGCCACTCCAAGAGACATCTGGAGAGTGCCTTAACAGGGGACTGGTGAATACTTTTATTACTTTATACCCAGGCTAAAGAACACTTCTAATACTCTTCATGAGGTTATCTGTGATTTCCTTAACTCATGGCATTAAACTAACTTAAATGGATAAGACAATCTTACTAGAGGTCTTTTACCATTAGTCCCAATAATGGGCTTTTTACTCCTTGCTAGCCAATTATTTATACATCATACTTAGGTTACAGCTCTCTATGAAACTTACAGTGCATCCGAAAAGTATTCAAGTAAAGTATTACATTTGCAAAAATCTCAAGTAAACTTTTTTCATGTTGTCATTATGGGGTGTTGTGTGTGAGAATTCTAAGGAAAAAAATGAATTTAATCCATTTTGGAATAAGGCTATAACATAACAAAATGTGGAAAAAGTGATGCGCTGTGAATAATTTCTGGATGCACTGTATGTAACTGTAGAGGGTGACAACATGTTTTATGTTGATTGTGCATACAATTTACAATTTTCCTCTACTGTACACATGACAGTATTACTGCCACTACTAGTACGTCAGCAATTAAGCATGGAATTATCATTATGTACATCAAGACAGCATACAGAAGTTGTCAAGCAAGATAATAGGGTATCAGGTTATATATCACAAGGTGTGGGGTATAAGTCAACTGAGGTTATGGCTAATATAGGTAACACACTGGTGAGGCTTCACCTAGAGTACTATGTACAGTTTAAAGACACAGCAGCACTAGAGCATTCAGAGAAGATTGACAGAGCTGATTTCAGGACTAAGAGGTACGATTAACAAGGGACAAAAAAAAATTATAATTGGAACTAGCTGAAATACCCGGCGTTGCCCAGGAGGAAAATAAAGTTGGTTTTCTTTAATTGTTTGAGAAAAATATAATGTAAAAAAACACAACTTTAAAAATAAAAATAAATTAACAAACAATGAAGACTCACTAGTGTGTTTGTCTTACGGTCCTATATGTATGTTATTATCTAGTTTGACCCTCAGAACCAGCCAACTCCATTTAATTTCAAAAGCAACAGGGGCGCGGTGGTGCTCAAACATAAAGAATGCTGGACGTCACCTCCAGTTCACCCTCTGGTGGTCATTCTCTATAAGTATTACTGAGTTGTAAATTAATTGTGTTAACCTAGCAAATAGACAAGTACCAGTTCACATTTTGACAAGGTAATTACTATATTAAGGTAAGAAACATATTTAATTTGGCCTTGCATGTAAATGTAAGTGTAAGCTTCAGACAGCCTCATGAAGAGTGTGGTAAATGTTCATCAGTCCAGAGAGTAGTGTAAAGCCATAACAATACCACTTGTAATGCATCAGTCTACAGTAAGACACATCATAGGAAAATGCTGGAATATAGGAAATATTTTTAATACTTTTGTACCAGTTATTTTCTTTGAGTACAGTGTGGAATGAATATCAAAGTGTCTGCTTTAAAAATTATTTGCCAAGAATGAAAGTTTTAACAAATATGTTGAAGAAAAAATAGGTTGGGGGCATGCTTTGATAGCAGACACTTGATAAATACAGCCATTGATCTCACAGTTGCTTCTATGAGTTATACACAAATTCCAATTAATATGACTAGGAAAAGAATTTGTCCTACTTTAGAGTATTATAATATACTATAATAAATATTATAATGTATATATATAATATTTATGGAGCATCCTACACCTACTGTCAGCTAGGAGTACAAGTTCACATTTAAAAATGAATGATTTTGCAATTTTAGCCACAAAGTGATATTCATCATAACGATTTTTGCCTTGGAAATCATTATGACACTTTGTAGTTTTCTGATACCAACAATAATGCTTTAACACAAAGATAATATTAATATTCAAAGAATATGAAGAAAAACTTAAAAGGATAGTGCACTAAGCTGCATGTAATTTTTGTCACTTCACAGCAACATCAAACATAATACTGCTGTGAGCCCAAGGTGGAAAGATTGAGACACACATTGGATGAGAGTTAAGTCCAATAATGGGCATGTTTGTTTATGAGTGATCCACAGTTGTGCTTTTAGAAGAATCACCTTCCCACTGTTATGGCCACAGGAAACACATTGTAAAGTAACAGTTACTAAAACTAGGCATGACTATAAGTCATAATTACTCTTCTAGTGTCCCCAAACCGTCTTCCTCTATAACATGCCATGTCTTTCTTCATGATCTCACCTTATCTTCTGTGAGGCTTTATTTATCCAATGCCCTAGGACTGTCTGCTTCCCTTCTTGAACCATCTGGGGTTTGTAAACTGTAATTCAAATGTTCCAGGGAGTCGTAGATTGCAGAACTCAGCACACCTGTGTGACATTTCTTTGAAACTCCATCTAGCGTCACTTATTATCAGGATACAGTTTGCATCTATGACCACCTTTGTATTGATACTGTGATTCTGCTTGTGATTCACATATGTGTGCTCATCCACACTTGAGGCAATGATCTTTATGTATGTGTCAGTTTGCATGAATGTAGCATACTTCAAAATTACCCCACATGGAATGTTGTGGAAATGTATAATCTGGGTATTATCTCACACATTGTAAGGGAATTCAAAGCTTGGTACAAAATTTGAAAAATCACTTGTTGTGACATACCCAAATCATCACTATTACAATGTTGCATTTTATACTTCGTGTTACCAACACTTTCATTTCTGTAAATAGTGCATGGCTTCTCAATGTAAATGGAGCGATTATGTGACATACAATATTTGTTTCAAATATTATTCCATCTCTGTCAAATCGATGTTGTCTTGAGTTTTCTAAATATTCCACCTTTCCCTTGATCTGCGTGCTGATCTCTGTCTGAATACCATCTTTTGGCAGCTCCTAGTGAGTTAGGACAGCTCACAAGCTTTCCTAAATCCTGTTGAAGTTAGGAGTAGTTTCTTAAATTAGGAAAAATAATAAAATGCTTTTACTACTTCTCCTAAGAATAGGACCAAATTTGCATCATTTTGAGATTTTTTTAGCCAGTTAGAACCATTTTCATACTTTGAGACACTTGATAAATACGGGCACAGAATGCATTAAAAAAGTAAAACTTGCATGTAGTTATATATTTTATTTTCCAAATTAATGCTAAAAGGACATAGTACTGTGTTGATTTTGAGAAGCTGAAATATGAAAATTAATTCATTTTAGTCTCTTTAAATGTGTGGATTAACAACTAGCAGAAGTGTGAGCAGGGTTTAGAATTTTTTTACTGATTACTACTTGCTTGGATAATTGTACTTAATATTAATGGGCAATTATTAATATGCTTCAAAACACCACCAACAGGTCAGTGGAAGCAGTGCTGTGATGAGATAATGAAAATTGAGACACCATCACCCCGGAAGCCCATTACAATGCTTTCCAAACAGGGATCTTTGTACCATGAAATGGGTAAGAATGTCTGTTTAGATTTCAAAGCCATTGTGCATGCATATTTTTTAATTCTTGAGCAAACGGCCTTTATTTTATGTCAGGTGATCAGTATATATATATATATATATATATATATATATATATATATATATATATATATATATATATATATATATATATAATATTTTAAAGAGTGTAAAACATGATCAGCCATATTAATATTACCAAATATGCATGCCATGTTTGTGAATATCTGTTAAAGTGACCATCTGTATATATGCAAGTAGTTTGCAGGGAACATACAGGTACAGTCACCCTTATAGTCAACCTGAATAATAGAGAGAAGCCAATCAACTTTATTTTTAAGAACTTTTTATTGATAAATAATGCACTAAACATATTTTTAACTTTTTAACTTAAACCTCCTAAGTGGATATACAAAACAAGTTATTAGTTGTTCATCAAGATCATTAGATAAATGTACAATCTGATTTTCTTTACATTTAAGAGCACTGAATGTTAAGACTCTCATTAATCAGTATTCAACTGATATTATGTTACATTGTATTTTCGGGTAGACCTTTTTTATACAGTATATTTATTAATATATTTCTTTTTTGGTCAAGGTCACTGTCTTTTATTCTTCAGAATAAAACTGAGCCATCAGTTTTCATTTATCTTTATAAATGTATACAGTTCTCTTTGCCTTTAAATTGTATTGTGTTATATAACAATAAATTGAATTTCACTGAAGCCTGAAAGGAAGAAAGTGAGTCTTGCTTTTAAATGTCACTTCTTTCAAATTCAACATTCTGTTTATAACTTATATTTTTATACTAGAAGACATATTATCTTAGGCAAGGGTTTTTGAACAGTCTTAATACCTGCATATATTTCGTTGGTTTCATCTTGTAGGCTATTGCTGAATTCTGCTTTAAGGTTTTTGTTTATTCCATTTCTGCAGTCAGTCTGCAAATTTACAATTAGCCAGTAATGTGAAACATTATAGAAGGTAATGCATTAAAGTACTAATCATTAAGCCATAAAAGAGTACTTTCACATGTTAACTTGCTACTGTTTTTATATTTGAGTTTCAGACATTATTCTAACATCTGTCTATATATAAAATTCAACGTCTGTTTGTCTGTATGTCTGTCCGCTTTTCATGAGAGAACTACATAACGGATTTAGGGTTTTTTTTCTATGATTTGCTTGAACATTACGGTTGATTTTGCGACCTCTCTCATTGCGCTTGGTATCATAGTTTGCTTGCGGTACCAATTTATTTGTGTGAATCTGACAGAAACGCAGCAGGCCGAGGGGAGGGGTTGGGCCCTCCTCACTCACGCGTCAGCCTCGGGACGTATGTTACATCCACTTAGCTAGCAAACGAGATAACCACTTAGTGGATTTACAGGCAGATTATGTTTTTTTGTAGTATTTGCTTGAACATTCCAGTTGATTTTGCAACTTCTCTCATCGCGCTAACAATCATAGTTCGCTTGCAGGAGCGATATATTTGTGCTAACCCAAGACAGAGACTGTGGGCTTAGGGGAGGGGGATGCATGACATCAGGAGTTGGAAGTCAGTCTACCTCTGTGTTTTAGAGCATAACTTGCCTCCGCTTAGCTAGTGATACCTTTTTGTTTATTGATTTTTAAAGTTTGTCCTGTTTCACTACTACATGCGCAGAGCCATAGGGAACAGCTAGTTTTTAATAAGCATCATCACAAAATATTACTGTATATAAAAATGTTGACAGTGGGAATACTTGTTTTGAGATGTTTCAGTCCATCACAGTAGAATTCCTTTGTAAAAAGAAAATAAACAGCCTCATTAAAGAGACTGAAAACACTTCTGTATTTTTACTAAATGTCACACATACAATAAAGTCTTATTAAACCTGTATTACAAGTGTAGATATAAAATAAGCTGCAGTTTTATTTGATTTAGAGTGACAAAAAACAGAAATCACTCAATGGCCATGTTCAGTAGACTAAAGCAATTTTCAATGGCAGAGACAACATCAAAACAAAATAATCTCAAACCATCTTAATTGAGCATGAAGTCAGTGGAGACTGGCATTCATCCTGGCATCATTGGAAGACTAGAACCAGCCCCTTATATAATAGTGTGTCCGTTCATAGCATGGTCATTCATGCATGCTGTCATACTGACAATTCCTTGCTATTTTCAATAAGCGTAATAATAATTATAATTCTTTACATTTATATAGTGCTTTTCTCACTACTCGAAGTGCATTTCATAGTGAGTGGGGAGTCACTTCAACCACCACTAATGTGTAGCACCCAACTGGATGATGTGACAGCTGCCATTTTTTCACCAGTACACTCACCACACCATTAGGTGGTGTAGTGGTGAGAGAGAAAGAGAGAAAGAATTAGAGATATAGTGATACTCCCTACTCTTTATGAAGGATGCCAAGGGATCTTTTATGACCACAGAGATTTAGGACCTCGGTTTTATGTCTCATCCAAGGGACTGTGCCATTTTTACAACACAGTGTCCCCCTCACTGCACTCTGGGGCATTGGGATCCACATTCAGACCACAGGGTATGCACCCCTGCTCGGCTTATCAGCACTTCTTCCAGCAACACAAGCTCTCCCATCCAGGTACTGGCTGGGCCCAAACATGTTTAGCTTCATTTAGATGACCTCTCCTGAAGTGCATGTGGCATGGCTACTAGCCTAAAAGTCACTTAACTGTTTACTAAAAAGTGTTTGGATAATTTCTCCTTAATTTCATAGGGCCCTTGCCAGTGGGCCAATAATGTGGAATAAGAAATGGAGACGAGTACCATGACAAGATCTCTGGGAGCACACTCACAGATCGTTGTACCACAGTTTAAGATTTGGGCCTGTGTTGATTGGCCTGATTTTACCAAATCAATCTCATAATTGCACAATATAGTCAAGGATATTTGTGGAAGGGAGTGCCTCATTTTCCCAACCTTCTTTTAAAATATCCAACAATTCATGGGGTTGTCACCCATATAACAGTTGAAAAGGTGAAAAACCCATAGAGGTTTGTGGGACTTCCTGGTATGCTAAGAGCACGAGGGGTATTAACTGATCCCAGTTTTTGTCATCCTTACTGACAACCTTACTAAGCATTTGTTTCAGTGTCTGATTAAACTGCCTGACTAGACAATCAGTTTGAGGATGGTATACTGAGGTCTTGAGGTGCTTGATGTGGGGTAATTTGGTGACCTCCCTGAATGTCTCTGAGGTTAACGGCGTTCCTTGGTCCTTTAGGACTTCTTTAGGGATGTTGGATAAAGACTCCTACAAGTTCCCTGGCAATTTTTTTGGAATTGGCCTGTCTCAATGGGATCACCTCTGTATATTGTTTGGCATAATCCATGAGGACCAGAATGTATTTATGGCCTCGGGCACAGGGTTCGAGAGAACCTACTGTATCCACCCCAGTACACTTGAAAGGTATATCTGTCAGTGGAATTGGAATAAGAGGACATAGCCTTTCCTAGGAATCTGTTACAGTTGACAATCTAGATAGCAAATGCAATAGCAACGGACCTCCTCATTAATTCACCGCCAGTAAAACCTAAGTGTTATCCTTTCAAGTATTTTATCGGTGCCAAGATGGCCACCCAAGGGTTGGGCATGTGCTAACTCACACACTTGTAGCCAGTAAGGTTTAGATACAAGTAGCAACAACCTCATCTCATCCTCATGTTCTGACACATGATATAATAAGTCCTTTTCAAGCACAAAGTGGAATCCTGATGGTATGGATTGGGCAGTTGTGATGATGCGGGTTCGGCTCCATGCTCCCATCCGCTGTTCGGGAGCCCTTGAACCCAACACCGTCGGTAATGTTACCGATGAGCTAGACAGTGAGGCAACAACATAGCAAGGGGATGATGAAAAAGTGCAAAGTGCTTTTATTTAAAAATCCTACAAAACAGTGTTCAAAATAAAGAGTGCAGTGTTTCAAAATCTTCTTCATTAAATAAATAATCCATTAAAACGAAAGTGACAGGTTTAAAAAAACAGTATTACAATCCTTTAAAATCAAAGTTAAAACATTGCTGGAAGCAGTACTTTAAAACAATGACAAGCCCGGTGCTTCTTTTACACTAGCGTCTCACCTGCTTCTCCCGTTTGGGCCCTGCAACAGGCGAGACGCTCTCTCTGCAGCTGACCTTCTCTGTGCCTGCTTCTGCTGTCAGTCGCCTTACCGATCCTTGGCTCCGGTTGTCTCCTCCTGACAGTGACTTGGGATTCCCCAACGACCAAGGCTCTCAACCTGGGGACACCACGTCCCAAGTCCCGACTCCCCCTGCCTTCCGCGGCCTTACGCGGAGAGTCACCCACCTTCCGGTCACTTCCACCCTTCAAAGTAATATCTACGGTAGCGACCACATCTACTACTCCCCCAGGTGTCAGCCAAACAGCCAGGCTGCCTGCTCAGCTGCCACGAGCCTGTTCTCGCTCGCTTGTTCTCCCGCACCGGCTTTCTCTCTCTCCTCACTGCTTCCTTTCTTTCTCCTCCACAACCTTCGTTCTCTTCTCTTTTTTTTTTCCTCCCCTTTTAACCGTCTCGGGCTTCTCTTTATAGTGAACATGGCAGCTGTGGCAATCAACAGTTCCCGAGAACAATTACCACAGCAGTACGTTGATTTTTGACTAGGATTATTGTATTCTTGGCAAACTTGATGGAGTCATCATTCCACTGTTCTCTTTTAAAGGAGGCCGGTGTTTAATGAAACTGGAATTGAAGTTCAGGTGTGACCTCCCTGGGTGAAGTTATTGCCAGCGTCAGCTCACTCCTGACCTCACTAGAGGTATTGGGGCAAGTCGGCATGACGTCACTCAGGTCATATGGTGTGCCCACATGATCCCTTTCTTGAGCCGGCATTAAACATGGCATGGAGTCACCTTGAGATGAGGTGAACCACCAGGTGTGTTAGTTGCTGTTCTTTATTTACTCCAGTACCAGTCCTGTCCCAATATAACTGGAGGAGGAGGATTGCACATGACTGCAACCCATAGAAAGCGAGTCCTCCCCAAAAGGGTGATTATACAGGAAGCAGACCTGTACCATTGAGTTTCCACATGGATATATGTTAGATTGGTTTTTATCGTTACCCATTGTCTCAGAAGCACAAAACAGTGAGCAACAATTGAAATGTTACTCCCAGAATCAATAAGTTCCATTCACCATCACCACCACCACACCTTTATAGGTGATTGATAAGGAGTTAGTGAGAGCACAATACCTTTCTCCCCATGCTCAAATACTGTCCATCGGCTCTTCGAGGCTTGAACAGTTGGGGAAGATGTGTCCTATTTCTCTGCATTTGTAGCAGTGAAGAGAAGGTGCTAATTCCTTTCTTCTAGCCCCTGAATCTATGTTGCATCATGTAGAATCTGATTTAGTGACACATCCTGTTCTGGTGTTTAGGATGATCAGTGGTCCATTTCAGACTTTGTTGGATCGTTTAGTGCCACTCAAAGGTGTCCGTGAGGGTCCCCATATTTTTCCAGGCCTGTCGATGGACTGGCTGGGTGAGAGGTTCGGGGAGGGGGTTTCCACTGTTTTTTTTGGAGTCATTGATCTCTGGTCTCAGCCAATGGCCCATCATGCCCCACAAGTCACATACCACTCCAAAGTGTTATAATCCGAGGCGGCTGGCACATTAAGGTCGTAATAAGCCCTCTGATCTCTCCCTGTAAGGAATGGCACTAGTATATGTGCCCGCTTCATCTGCTCCCAGTGATGATGGGTTGCTGTTCATTGAAAGACCCAAAAATATGTTTCATTGTCAACTTTTGGCTGAAGAGGTAATAGTACCTGGGATGGACCGAAGGCTTTGTCTTGCTGCAATGCAGTTTGGGCTAGATTCCATGCCTCTGCCTCTGTAAGCTGGGTCTGTTGTTCCCTGACTTGTACCCGGAGCACCTGAATAATGGCAAGGAGGTGAAATACATATTATACAAGAGGAAGAGATAATTAAACATAGTTATGCAAAGTACAGTAAGAGAAGCTAAACAAAAGTCCTATCTCCACAGCTGCTAATCCCCTGCCTTACAGATGGGACATGTCCATATACCAAGTACCGCTAAGCACTTACATTCTTGTCTCACAAATATGAGCTCTGTTATTTTCACTACAGAGTCCTGCCCCTAACTCAGTCCTCAACCTAGCTGATTTACAAAAGCTTTGTAAGTTTTCTGCCAGGAGTCAATATTGTGGACAGATGTGACTCCACATTTCCTATGGAACACAGTTAGAACTCACTGTAGTGGTTCCTGAGCATCATCTGTCCAATAAGGGTTTGTTATCTCTGGCAGCTGCTTATCTGCCTACTCCTTAAAATAGATGACAAGATCTATCTCTTCCAAGTCAGACACCATGTGCTCCTCCTGCCAATCGTTCCTGATCAAGCCTTTAAATTGTAACCTGTTTCCATATTTGACAACTAGTGGATGACCCTTTGCTATCATATGCCATCCAGAAGACTGTATGGCCTCATACAAATCAACCATTGCTCAGTGTCCTTTTCTTTTAATAGACATTCAAGAATTGCTGATCTGTCCTAAGTTACATTCTTTCTAGTGTCCTTAATAATACTGCATTTTGCCCTCCTAGGCCTCACTTCTGTCTTCTGATCTGATGTCCTTACCCACCGTCCCTTTTAACATGCAGATTGTCACCATCCCCTAATAGTCCCTGCCTTCCCATACTAGTATCTTATTATTAACTCCCTACCAATGCTGTCTTTTTGTATACTTTTTCTGAAGGACTTAACTCTGCCTAGTGCTGTCCTAAAGCTATACTTGCCCCTGCAAGCATGTTGCCTGCTTGGCACTCCCTCACAATACGGTAGCCACAGTATGAGGGTGGATTAATGATTGTATCTTAAACAATGTTGCATGACTAGCAATACCAGAAATTTTAGCATGATTATATAATAGTAAAATAATTAGCTTTTAGGTGTAATTTAATTGCAGTAACATCCTTCATATATGCTTGTAACCTTTTTAGAGGTAAAATGGGCTGTGCAATTGAAAGGTGTACTGAAGCAGTAATTTTGATTATATATGTACATTACATTCTGCTTTATGTGGCTGAGGAATATTGTTATTGTGTGTAAGAATTAATACGTTCAGCAAGGTTATTTGGAAATAAACTTTTCAGACGTCAGTAGGTTAAATTGAGGACCTTTTATATTGCTCAAAAACATAACAACAAACTTAAGAACAGCTGTTGTAAAGTGTAATGAAGAGGTTGTGTTTCCAGTGTGAACCAGAAATAAGGGTAGCACGGTGGCGCAGTGGTAGCATTGCTGCCTCGCAGTAAGGAGACCTGGGTTCGCTTCCCAGGTCCTCCCTGCGTGTAGTTTGCATGTTCTCCCCGTGTCTGTGTGGGTTTCCTCCCACGGTCCAAAGACATGCAGGTTAGGTGCATTGGCGTTCCTAAATTGTTCCTAGTTTGTGGTGTCCTGCTGGGGGTTTGTTCCTGCCTTGCGCCCTGTGCTGGCTGGGATTGGCTCCAGCAGACCCCTGTGACCCTGTGTTAGGATGTAGTGGGTTGGACAATGACTGACTGACTGACCAATAGAAATAAAAAGTTAACCATTGCCAAACCCAGAACTTATTTTTTTCTTCCCACATCCCAAATAATGTGCTTTAATTTGACATTAACCCGATATGAATGAGTGTAGGTGTTTGCATGAGTGTGCCCTGCGATGGTTTGGTACCTTATCCAGTGTTCTTTAGAACGTTAGAACAATCTACACAAGAACAGGCAATTCAGCCCAACAAAGCTCGCCAGCTCTATCCACTTAATTCTTCCAAAATAACATCAAGCCAAGTTTAGAAAGTCTCTATTGTCTAACATACTATTTAATAGCTTATTCCATGTGTCTGTGGTTCTCTGTGTAAAGAAAAATGCCTTAATGTTTTTGCAGAATTTACCCTTAATAAGTTTCCAATTGTGTGTCGATATTCTTGATGAACTCATTTTAAAGTAACAGTTTCGATCCAGTGTACTAATTTTCTTCATAATTTTCGATATTCTTGATGAACTCATTTTATAGTAACAGTTTCGATCCAGTGTACTAATTTTCTTCATAATTTTAAACACTTCAATCATGTCTCCTCTTAAACTTCTTTTGCTTAAACTGAAAAGCTCAGTTGTTTTAATCTTTCCTTATATTTTATCCCCTGTAGCCCTGGAATCAGGCTAGTCACTCTTTTCTGGACTTTGCCTAGCACTGCCATGTCCTTTTTGTAGGCCAGAAACCAAAACTGCACACAGTTCTCCAGGTGAGGTGTAACCAGTGCACTATAAAACTTCAGGATAACCTCCTTGGACTTGTACTCTACACATTGTACTCCTGCCTAATGTACTACTATGTTAGACTTTGGTTCATGATTTCTCTAAATAATTTGCATTAAGTTATTTCAGTAAATGGGTGGATGAAAATGTATAACTAGCTTTTTCTTCCTATGCATTAGTCATGAATCGTCATGCAAATTAGTTTGAAGGTTTTCACTTTTTTGTCGTGTTTTTGTTCCTCCATCTTTATATCAATCATAAATATTACATTTTAGGAATTCTGGCCTGTAAAATGTTAAGAATTTATTATATAAACAGTTCAAACATTGAACCTGAAATAACACCTTTATTGCTTCACACTTCCTATCTCAACTCTATTTCATTTAATTTAAATAGTTCAGAAGAACTAAAATAAATACTCCAAATTTAAACAGCAACAATTTGGTGTTCAAGTTAAATTAACCTTTAATACTAGGATTTTATACACTTAAATTTAACTTGTTTCCATGTTTACTTGACAATAAAAATCACACTGTAAGGAAAATGTTTTAAAGTGAATTAGTGATTTCTTTAGATCCTCTCCGACATTCCGTCACTACCTTCTGTAAACTTGCAATTTGTAAGCTTTGGTCATAGATGCCATTCTGCAAAATGCAAAGGCCTAATTATTAAATAACAGAAAAAAAATTATATTGATAAATGAGAAAGTAAATGTTAGTGAATTTAACTGCATATAACCTTCTTAATTTATTGTATTCTTGAACAGCTTTAAAGATTTTTTGTGCCGTCATTTGCTTACAGTCTTCAGTGGTTATTGTCACATGACAAAACACTTTATTTTTGAATATTCCAGTGACAGGATAATTTGTCCCTTTTGTAAGCATGTCATCACATAAACCACATGTGCTGTGTACCATCTTTTATTGTATACTACATATTTACTTCAGCTTCTTGAGTACTTATTTTAATAGATTGATTTATTTAATAGGTCCCAACCCCCCCAGTAGCCATGTGTTCAAAGATCAGTGGGTGGATTGATGAATAAAAAGGTGTGACCTGTGGACAGACTGAGATAGCCAGCAGGAATAGTTGGGGAACCAGCCAGACTGTTTAATCATCTGTGTTTGCCAAATAAAAAAATTAACGAAAAGCACATTTTACTGCTTCAGCATTTCTCAAGTCCTATAAAATTCATGGCCAAATCGGCCAGCTTCAAAAAAATACACCACAAGGTTTGTTAATCATCTCTTTTCTTGTTTGGTTCCAAAATAAGTTGCCATCCCCCGGGGGCTGCTCATTTTTATAGTGTCCAGACTGTTAGGCATCGTTCTGGATCTGCCTGACAACTGTGGAAGGGAAAGAAGACAGTGTTAGTGGCAGCACCCCCTCTCATCATCCCCAGGTGCACATGTGACAAAGGATATATGGATAATTTTATAATTTCATTTTCGGACTCACTTAATCCAGATCTGGGTTGTGGGGGGTTCTATAGCCTATCCCAGTAAGCATAGGGTGCAGGGCGGGAACAAACCCTAAACAGAGCTCCAGTAGATTGCAGGGCGACACCACCCACATACACACTAGAGCTAGCTTAGCATTGTCAATTCACCTAAGTTGCATATCTTTGGATGGTGGCAGGAAAACGGAGTACCCAAGCAAGCAACGGGGAGAACATGCAAATTTCACACAGGGAGGACCATGGAAGCAAACCCTGGTGCTCTTACTGCAAGACAGCAGCGCTAGTACTGCACCACCCTGCCATCCTAATTTTTTAATTATTCTATTCCATTCAACATGTACAATTATAAGATAAATACCCTGTGCTAACATTTTGGAAATTTTTAGACAGTTCTGATAGTTCTGTTTTTTCATTCCCTTCTTTTCATTCATGTTTTTTCATTTTATTTCATTTTGCTTCAGCAATTGTTTTAAGAAGTTTTCACTAATTGGGTAGATATATTTATTAATATAGATTTAAACGCAAGTGTCCTATTGAGAAACAATCTTTGTTTCTTTGTGTTTATTAAATGATTCTTTGTGAAAGCGAATCACTACTTACAATTACATTGAATAAAAATAATAATCTTCAGACTGTTAAGAATCATAAATGTAATGCACCTTGTTGAGCAAAACTTGAAGCAACATTCACTGCAAAAATCATATTTTTTTATATCTTACTTTTAATCTCATGTTTTCATGCAGAACAAGCATTGAACAATTTTTGATATATCACAATGTAATGGTGACCCGTACAGTCCAATGACAAAAGATGTGAAAAACATCCATACAACAAAGAAAAAAATTCTTTCTTCAATTCAATCTTCAATTCAAACGCACAGTGTTATGGGAAGGCATCTTTCCTGTTTATGTTGTACACTGAGTTTCTGGGAACTGCATGCATTTTGCTCATTTTGAACATTTGAATGCGTAAGAGACATGTATTATGTGACATGAGATATGCAAGAATTTTTTTCCTTATTTGCTGTTAAACATTGAGTCACTGTTGCGTTCCTTACTATTATATACTATTTTCTGTTATTCTCCATAAAAACATGAGCTTAAAAAACAAACAAAAAAATATCTGTCATTAAACTTTATTTAGTTTTTTAGCAATTCTAGGTTTATCCCAGTTACACTTGTTGGAATTGCAAACAATGAAATGAAATGCAGATTCAGTGCTGTTTTATTTTTACAAAGCAATACATTCTAGGGGCGGCACGGTGGCGCAGTGGGTAGCGCTGCTGCCTCGCAGTTGGGACATCTGGGGACCTGGGTTCGATTCCCGGGTCCTCCCTGTGTGGAGTTTGCATGTTCTCCCCGTGTCTGCGTGGGTTTCCTCCGGGCGCTCCGGTTTCCTCCCACAGTCCAAAGACATGCAGGTTAGGTGGATTGGCGATTCTACATTGGCCCTAGTGTGTGCTTGGTGTGTGGGTGTGTTTGTGTGTGTCTTGCGGTGGGTTGGCACCCTGCCCAGGATTGGTTCCCTGCCTTGTGCCCTGTGTTGGCTGGGATTGGCTCCAGCAGACCCCCGTGACCCTGTGTTCGGATTCAGCGGGTTGGAAAATGGATGGATGGAATACATTCTACTTTAGAAATATTATAATATCATTTATTTGAAAGAGTTTACTAACATGAGTGTACATCAGTTCTTTATTTTTGTTAACTGATATTTGTTATTATGTGTTTTACTGTAAATTGTCATCAATATCAAGGTGTATGCAAGATTTGTGATATCATCCAAGTAATGTAACACACAGTCCTACACAATATCATGCATGCATCTGTAAAACTGAACTCAAAATTCATGTTTATGACTGAAATCTAGCAAAGGTTTCAATATTTAATGGTGAGCGTATGCCCCGCTCCCCCATTCAAGGAAAAAAAAAACTGCCTCTGACAGGTGTTTGCCTTCACAGTCGATCTTATTCCATTGCTTTTTGTGTTAAATTGAAACTTGAATTTTGTAAAGTCAATGTGAAACATATGACATTGCAGCATTTATCCTCCTATGACTACACAGAAGTAAGTATTAGCATCATCCACATGTTGAATACATTATAATACATTGCTAAGCTTATTTTATGCTTTATGGTCTTTTTTATGGCTTATTACTGTAACAAATTGAATTTGGATTTATCACGTGGCTTTTTCCCTATTTATATGTTGGTCCATGGCAAATCAAAAGTCACGTTTATTGTGGAATGCTTATAAAAAGCATTCACTTTCACTGACAGTGTCCTACCATTAGTAAGCAGTGAATCCAAAAGACATATAATAATGTGTCCTTAGAGTAATTGAAAAAATTCAAGCTGTCCTGAGTGGTAAGTTGCCTTTCTCTTCATGTTAATATTTATAGTCAATAAATGTCTTGTAGATAATATTCCCTAGGAGTAAATTGTCCTACTCTGTGTTTACTCTGTTCTTGCTCTTTGTCTTGTCTGCACTTATAATTGTGTGACTCCTTCTAACAAGCACTTTGACTCTCTTTCCCTTCCTGCCTCACTTCTTGTCCTGCATTCTACTGGTTCACTCAGCCTCTTCTCTTCCTGCCTCTTCTTGTGAGGGTCTGCTTCTCCAGGATAATGCAGTGTCTGCTGAAATCCGAGCTCTGCTTTCCTCCTATTACAATGACAGGTGAAGTACTGCAGTGCATGAAGACCTGTGCCAAGCTCTTTCAGGGTCTTCATTTTATGAAAACATTTAGTGAAAACAGTGTTTAAACTCTGTGTGTCAGTCTGGCTCTTTATTTCTATTCCCCTTTAGCTGACATTAATGTGAAAAATGAACTCATACTGTAGCCTTAAAGGATACTTTACTTAATTATATGCCAATGAATGTGGATTTGAAATGGTCTCATGCATCTTTATAGAGACTAAAAGCACTATCCGTCATTCTGAAGAAGTTCAATTCATCTCTATTCATTTTACTGTGTTTTTCAGACTTTGAAATAGTTTAAAAATGTCATAGTTAAAAAAATACTAGGTCAATGTTTTAATATAGAAATGTCTAGTGTAAGTGTTCATTTTTATGTAAGGATGAGCACACGTATTCTCTCTAACTACAGGAAGCAGACTTAAGCAGATGGAAGCAGAAGAAATGTGATTGGTTTTTTAATGATTTAGGGACTGGTGGGTGATTTGTAAATGTTGCGTTTCCGTACAACATGCGAGTTTGGAAGCTGACAGACCAACAGATTTAAAATTTGGTTAAGTTCTAAGCATTGTAAGTGAATACAGGTAAATGGGAATTGAAAGGAACCTAAATATTAAGGGCAAGTACAAACAGACCTCACAGCAGTGGAAAACCACCTGTCAACTGGGAGGTGCACAATTTTTGTGCATTAATTACAAAGAAAACAAAACTAAATATAAAAGATTAATGACAACTGCCTCATACTATCAGTTTCTCTTGTTTTGTTATTCTTTTTTTACATAAACTGAATGGTTCAATAAGTCAGGTTTGCTGTGTAAATACATGTTCACAGTCAAGTGTAACAATTTCCTGAAAGCACAGATGCAGTACACCATATTTTAAAATATACATATGCCTGTATATATGCACTGATCAGTCACAACATTCAAACCACCTGCCTAGTATTGTATTACCCACCTCACACTGCCAAAACAACTCTGACCTATCGAGGAATGCCCAATGCATCTGAAGTTATCAGGCCAAAGACTTTAGCAGCAGATACTTTAACTACTGTAATTTGCGAGATAGAGCCTCCATGGATCAGACTTGTTTTTCTAGCTCAAGCCTCAGATACTTGAACAGATTGAGGTCTGTGAGATTTACAAGCCAAGTCAGCATCTTGAACTCTTTGTCATGTTCCTCAAACCATTCCTGAACAATGCAGTGTGGCAGGGCACAATATCCTGAGGTCACTGCCATCAAGGAAAATTATTGTTGTTGTATGTGGTCTGCATCAATCTTTAGGTAATGTTACTTGTCAAAGTAACATCTACATGAATGCTAGGTGCCAAGGTTTCCCAGAGCATCGCACTGCCCCTGTCAGTTTGTCTTCTTCACATGGCATGTACTTCCTGCAGTTATCTGTTCCTCATCTGTTTTAATCTAAATTAAAATGTGATTCATCTGACCAGGCCTCCTTCTTGTGTTGCTCTGTGGTCCAGTTGTGATGCTCACATGTCCATTGTAGGTGCTTTTAGCAGTGGACATGGGTCAGCATGGGCACTCTGACCAGCCTGTGGCTATGCAGCCCCACACGCAGCAAGATGTAATGCATTTTGTTTTCTGAAACTTTTCTCTCATGCCCCGCATTGTTTTTTAGCAATTTCTGCTATAATAGATCTTCTATGGGTTTTGACCAGATGGGATAACTTTGGGCAAGCATGACCCTTTTGCCAGTTCACCAGTTGTCCTTTCTTGGACCACTTTTTGTAGGTACTAGCCACTGCATTATTTTACTTAATTATAGACCTACATCTGTTTTTTTGTGTTATCGTTTAATATGGTCTTGATTTGGAGATAAAGCATAATGCCAGTACTTTGGCTATAAATTGTGATCTTTTTCTTGTGGCACACTGTCCATTTAATTTCACTTTGCTCATGTTTAGAACTCTTCAGTGTGTTCTTTAGATTTAAAAATACAAAACATTGAAAAAATACTCAAGTGTGCAACATTTGTAAGCATCAAAATAATCTATCCATAAATTGATAATATCTTGATATATTTATTATTTCAGTTAACTCATGTTAAATGCATGGCTTATTTAAAGAACACTCTATTTCAATATTTTTTTCATGATTTTGTCCATCTTTCATGCACTGTATTTGTTTCAGGACCGTCTCAGCAGTAAGGAGAATGTACCATGATGCACATTTATCAAAAGCACAGTTGTAGCCACACACACACACATACACACACACGCACACACACAAAGAGTTTGATTGCTTTTTTTTCCCAGACTGTGTCTTTTGTGACATGTCAATTGCTGTTTTGGCCCATATCTGCAGGTGTTTCGCTGATTAAGACAATATTTAAGTTAGCTGTTTTAACATACAAATTCTTAAGTTGTTCAAGCACTTGGAATCACTCATGTGCCACTAAGTGTCTTGCCCTTCCCATGTTGTTGAGGTTTGCAATTGTGGGATAAATAACATATGCAGTACGCTTTAAGAAGATTTTGCCCATCCTTGTGATAAATGTGTTCAGTTTTCTTACATATTTAATCTTTTATAACATATCAACAGGCAGAAGTTTGTAGAGTCCCAAAGTACCACATTACTTGATACTTTCAGTGGTTTTGTGTCAATGGTTTTGTTTGCAAAGAAAACTTTCTAACGTTTACGCAAAATCTACCCATAACCAGCTTTCATCTGTACACCATTTTTTTTGTTGAAAATCTTATTTTAAATTAAGTGCTTGCATCAACCATACTAATAAATTTCATGGTTCAGAATACATTGAGCATTTCTCCTGTTTGTCTCTGTCACCTTAAGTTGAATTGATTCATTTTATTTATGTAAGGAACGCTATGGTTAGACTATATAATATGCTTCTGGGACAGTATCTTCAGTGCTATTTGTAGTTCTAGCTATCTTAGTACAAAAAAAAAAAAAAAAAACATAGAAACTGTGCAAACACATGCAACCAAGTGCATCCTATGAATGAAGGTGATGACTTTCTCTGACACAGTAGGGGAATTAATCCTCTTTAGACTTGACGAGTTAAGGTTGGAACCTAATCTTGTCAACAATGTGTGCCTAATTTTAAGATTTTGTTTTAAGGTATGTTTGTTTGCAGTGTTATTTTATGTGCAGAAAGTATTAGTATCATAATGTTTTCTTTGTTGCCTTTATGCTTTTTACGGGTGACACCATCTTCTTACGTTTTGCCATAGGTACAGCCACTTTGTTGTTGGCAACTGCACCTGTTGTTGGTCACTTGATTTTCTGATGGCAAAACACTTACTGACATTGCAGCAACACTATTTAATAATATCAGTGTGCATTTATAATGCATCCAAATAATGATTTTTTTTTTCAAAAACCATAAGCAACTTTATAACTGGAAAACAATATCAGCATGCTCAGGACCTGTTTTGTTACTTCAACTCTGATTTTTAGCCATTCATTTATGATTAAAAATCTAAACAAAACCTAAATAACAGTGGCCTTTCCTTGTCCAACATGTTTTGTTAAGTTTTGGTAGTCATTTAGTTCTTGAAGTTAAATAAACTCTTGTCTGGTGGTTGTGTTAGGTTATGCATAGTGATAATTTAGGCTCTATTATAGTAGATTTTCAATTTTATTTATGTGACAACATGTTTTACCACAGTGGGGGGAAATGAGAAATGTAAGGGAAACTCATATAAAAAATGGCAAAGTGATTTTTAATTCTAAAGGTCTGGAGATGACAAGATTGAATCATGATTAAGAAACCAGCCAAATTCACTGTCATAAATACCTAAAAGCCTTGCACCAAATCCCAATAAACTTTCCTAAATCAGAGTCAAAGGGAGTGCCTAGTTCTTTGTCATGAAACACTAAACCAACACCTAACATTTCAAAATATGAAAGTGGTATCATCACACTCTCTAAATAACAGGTCGCCGTCTCATAATAATAGCTCAGAAAATGGCATCACGCATAGAAAATAAAATGTCGGTAAACAAAATTAACAAAGTGAATAACATTAAAGGAAATAATTAAATTTTTCTGTTTGTATGGAGTTCTAAACCTCACATGAAAGTTATTTGAAAAAATAGAAGAATTAATTTATTAAGAAATTGAAAAAATTCACATATCCTAACTCTTTAAATATTGGTGGATTATGCAAGCTCCGTATAGAAGATTTCTCAAACCTGAATTAAGTCAGGGATCTATCAGTTAATTGTATTACTACTGTATGTTAGCACCTATCTAGGAGGCCTTGATTTTATGGGTCCCTCCTCAAAGTTTATGCAGTAGCATTAATCTCATAGCCTAATGGTTTACACAGCAGAAATGTAAAAAAAAAGGCATTAGAAAACGTGTGAAATCCATGTCAATATTGGCCACATATAATGAAAGTCATCAACAGCTCAAGTAAAGAAATGATTTACGTTGTGGTATATTTTTATATTTGAGTATTAGGTTATAAAGGTATCTGACAAGAGGAAATAATTATATTTTTCTCTTCCAGTTATTGACCCATCTGATGATATTGGCACAGTGACAGACATCTTGACCCAGCGGATGCAGCAGTTCGACTTGCACAGAGAACTGGGGTCTGCTCCTGACTGGATGGTTCTCTTCAATGAATCCCGCCTACCTCCTGGGGCATGCCATGGAAATGCACCACTTTCTTCAGATGCCAGTATGACTTCTGACAGTGACAGTGCATACAGCGCAAGCCCTTGCATGCACCACCCTTGGCGGACACACCGGCAGGATGCTACTTTGAGTAATGGAAGAATACGACCTCGTACTCTCTCTCTGGATGCCAAACTCAGCACACTGAAGAGTCGTATGGCAGTTCTCCATGAGCCATCAAAGAGACCACATGTAGAGCTTTCCTGCAGCAGCTCCAGTACCAGCTCCAGTGAAGGCAACAGAACTCCAGAGTCAGAAATCGCTCCTTTTTCACAATCATCAAGTAGCAGGCAGAGTCTTCGTAACATCCGAGCCAAACTGGATCCCAGAAACTGGTTGCAAACACAGGTGTAACCCAGAAAAAGAACATGTAGTCATGATCAAAGATTGGGTGTCATTGAAAAAGTTTTCATTATAGCCTATGGAGTGTTATTGTACTTATGGCAAACACTTTCCATGCATGACCAAAGGAGAGAGAGAACGATGCCTTGATAGCCTACAGAAAAGCAACAAAAAAAAAAAAAAACAGAAAAACTTGGTAACTGTCTTCCTTTCTTCATTATGGTGACGTACCCTTGAACTCATCTCTATCCAAGTTAAAGTAATAACATGCTTTTTAAGTCCATCCCAGCATGTTTTAACTGTCATGCCTTTCCAGGTTAACTTCCAATAAAGGGAACGTAATGTTAGAGCAATGGATTTGTTATTACTAATAATTTTCCACCATGTTTTACTTAACTGAGTTAAGAAATGGAGGAGAGTGGAAATCACATTTTGTACGGGACAACAGTGTTCAAGGCTTTAGCATCTCGGTGCAAACATCTCAATTTTTTCTTAATATTAAATCTAACTATCTAACACATGACTTGTCAGCATCACCACAGATAATCTGAAGTGAAAAGGTATTCCTCATCCTAAATAATGTCTTTGTTCAGTTGCCACTCTGTTGTCTGTTTCTGTAATGGATTTGCATCATAAATGGCCAGAGGTTCTGATTTTTCTTTTACATTTTCTTTTTCTAATTGGAAGACTGAGTCGGATTGCATTCAATTGTGAAAAAAATTATCTAGTAAATTCAGTGTTACTATAAAATATTTTTTAAAAATATTGAAGACAAAGTTGTGTTTTTCCACAACTTATAGCTATAACAGGAATAGTGGAGTTCTGCTACCATGCTGATGAGAATGATGTTGTGTGAATTTGATAACTTAATGTTTTTTCCATTACTTTTGGCTCAGAAAGAATTTAGTCCTTTGCAGGGTCTCAGGGAACTGGCCATTCTGAGAGATGGATTGGGTGCAAAACAGGAACCAACCCTGCTTGCTATTCAAACCATTCGCTAACAAACAGACAAGTCATCTACATAGCGGTTTTATGTTGGCAAGCAACTTAACCTACATATCCTTGACATACTGTTTTTATTAGAAGAAACTGAAGTACAGTACATGGATAAAAACGTGTTATGGGAGAATGTGCAAACAACAGAAAGATGGGAGCTGAGTCTCGTAATGAACATGAGGTGTGAAGGAGCTGAACTAACCTATATGCCAAAATCACACCATTCCAATAAAATGATACTACAAGAGAATAAGACCATCAAATATCTCACAAGATTCCCCCTTTATTAATTATATGGGGATGTCATTATTAAATTGTGTGAATCAAACAATACCCTTCTTTGTACATCAGTAGATTTCTGAATGAGTTTTTTTCTTTTAATATTACTGATGGTAAGCTACATTTTTCCCTGCATGTGTTTTATTATCACTCCAAACTCTTGCATCACCCTTTTAATTTACTGTACATATTTGTTTAGAATTGCCAGATTAAAAAAAAATCCTGAAATAACTTATTATAGTAAAATCAGAACCTCTTCATTTGCAGTGCTTAGGATTGCAGTTTCTTTCCTCAATTACATATATGAGACACCATTTAAAGGTTTTATCCCCTTTCAAAAAAAGCCATTAATTGATGTTCTGGTTTGACAGAAATATTTACTAAGCAAAAGAAAAATGTTAACACCAAAACACTTTGTAATCCTACTGATCATTCTTCTTTATTGTCCCACTTCAACATATTCTCTAGTGTATGAAGTTTAAACAGGTTCAGTCATTTCAAGTCAGTTTCAAGTTTTTTTTCCTTTTTTAAGCTGATAAACATAATTAAAATGTATGTCTGTAGAGGTTTAGTTATGATGAGATTAACTCATATGGTAAATATCTGCTGCGCAGTCACTGTATACACAGTTAAATATCAGTGGCCAGTCTCCTTCATCTGTAAACATCTTTTTGTACAATCTGTGGCCTTCAGTTATGGTTAAAATATGCAGAAGATGCCTTCTCCTGAGTATTCTAAGTATTTTAAGGATGTTTATCACCCATAGCTGCAAGAAATATTTAATGGCAATTCTTTTTCACACTTAAGCTTTTATAAAGTGAAGCCTCTCTTCATTTATAAGCATTTATAAAACATGGTTCCTACTATCCATCCATCCATTATCCGACCCGCTATATCCTAACTACAGGGTCATGGGGGTCTGCTGGAGCTAATCCAGGCCAACACAGGGTGCAAGGCAGGAAACACACCCCGGGCGGGGCGGCAGCTCACCACAGTGGTTCCTACTAGTACTTACATATTTTTCTTCTCAATACTCTGTTCCGCTAATCCCTTTTGTTTAATTGTAAAAATTATTTATATATATGCTCTCTTTCAAAGTTGAGTATAAATTATCTACTGAAATCTTGTATGCACATTTTCTAGGAAATGCTGGAAACTGACCATTATGTGGATAGGCTCGCAAGTGAATTATGGTTATGAACCTCCTCTTCCTGAAAGCAGTGGATATGGTTCTGGATGTGTGCTTTAAGCAAAATTCCAGACTTATCCCAGTTCTCTTCTTCACTTTCCTGTTTCTACAGTTAAACAATTTCAATCAATTGTATTTTTTGCAGTACATCCCAATGAAATGTAAATGGTGGAGCTACTTCACCCTACTGCTGCTTGGCTGTAGACCCCTTCCTAAGATTTCACCCAGCACTCCAAAGCATTTTCTGGATTTTTAGTGAGAATGAACACATATCGCTCGCTACCTGTTATGAGCCCTGAGCTCTTCTAGATTAATGGCAAAACTTACTCAAGGAAAAGCCTCCTACCGGTTCTAATGGCTGCTTGGCAGTTTAAGTATGAGTAACCAGAAGTTCTCTACTAGTGTTACTAAACCCTAAGGGTGTCTTGCTGTTACACAACATTTTTGTTACTGTAAAATTTTGTAATGTAATGTTTTGCAGATTGGCATTGTTTGAAGTATTTTTCATTATTGGTTTGTTATAAATACAGTATATATATATATATATATAATTTTAAGAAGAAAGTCTATTAGTGTTCTGGAAGATATGCAAGATTTAACACCCACACATGCATGCCAGAGAGGTATATTGACAAGATAAAGTGAATTATAACATGAAACATTTAACCAAAATAAACAAATTTCTGACACAGTGTTAATACTTCTATTGGTTTTTTTGTTTTGTTTTTTGGTTTCTTGCTATGTCAAAGAAATCAGTTTTTCGCCCAGAAATTGACAGCCTGAACCTAGTCCAGGGCTATGGGATATCAGAGGATGATGATTGTGGCTTTCATGTTGTGCGAAAAGGTAGGAGGAGCACTCGTCCTTCACAAGGCACACTGACTCAAATACCCATTCAAGGCTGGCCTCTGAAACTATGAGGCAGCAAGTCTCACCACTGCATCCCTGTGCTGCTTCATGACAAACTGTAAAAGAAAAAACTTTAATGGGAATGTGCTGATTAAGAAATTCTGTGTGAGTACAGCAAATTTCAGAGTCTAATGAGAATTTGATTCATAAATGCCTAAAATTATTAGAAAGAAAATAAAAAAATACATGCAATCTGTAGCCAAGGCCCAATAAACACCACAGTCCAGCTAGATAAAAATGCATTGCCCTCCAAGTCCTAGATGGAGTGAGTTAAAGAACATAATGGCTAATTTGTTTAAAGGAATTGGTATTTTACAATGGGTCATAGTGGAAGGTTAAAAAAAGGCTGGTGGTTGAAGCAATCCATCTTCATTTCATTTCTATCATAAAACTGGTGCATCTAAAGTTATTCTTTCACAATATTGACACACCCCATACACTCTTCAGTTACTTTTCATTTTATCTCATCCCAAACCAAGGGACCTGAAGTCCAGCATGTTTACGTAGCCCCCCACCACCTTTCTTTTCAAAGAACAATTACTGTGACAAAACAGTAGCATTTCCATGTAGAAATTGTGAACACCTACTGAACAACATCATCCTACATTCATTTTGTGATTCATCCATTTAAACAAAACAAAGTTTCTACAAAGTTTAAATCTTACAAAAAACAGTTTATACACAGTATATGGGGAGACTAGCTAGCTGCTCTGGTTAGTATATGAAATTGTCATTGTGGTTGGTTCTCTTGGCTGTACGTGTGTATGCATGTACCGCATGAACTTTCCAATTTAGCAATGGAGCTTCAAGACCTCTTATTCTTAACATTAAAATGAGGACTGCCTTATTTGTTTGATGTTTTTTTTTGTTTTTTTTAATTGTGTGTTTGCACATTGTGTTTGAGCTTTTCCTAGTTAAGGCTATGCAGCAATTCTTAAAGGTTTCCACAATAATATGGAAAAAGTTCAACATCAGAAATGCATCAATCACAAGACATCATGTTGATCTTCACCCACCACTGATGAGGACTACCAGACAGTAATTACCAAGGAAGCCTTATGCCTTCTCCTTCTACAATGTAAAAAAGAAGACAGCAGTATGATATCCCTGTTTTAAAGCACAGTTTTTTCAATTGGTTTGTTGGCCTTGTGCTGTCCTGTAAAAAGCGATAGTTAACAGTGCTACTGGGCAGCCATAGAGTCTTCTGTACGAGATGTGCAGTATATGTTGTAGTCTGCATTGTTTCTGTGTTATTCACCTCAAATATGTTCAATTCTAACAGGTGTTGCTGTTCCCATTAGAACGTTAGAATTAATTCAAATTAGAATTAAGGCAAATCATAACAGAATTTTCTTAGATGTGTGTCTATGTGTCTAACTTAACTTACCTAACTAATAATATCTGTGACTCTTTTTGCTAATGAATAGCAAAATAGGCACGTTAACACACCTTTAACATCACAAAAAATACACCAGGCTTCAGCATTCCATTATTTTCTTGTATTTCACTTTGCATCTGTTATGATTCTCTTTCAAAAATTTTTTCTGCTTCCTGATGTTGTTTTTTTTATAGTGATGTTAGGATTCTTAATTTGACTTAATTCATTTTTGCTTTTCTGCAGGTTCTTTTTGGAAGTAATAGTATTTCTGATATTTCGTGATACTCTGTTTTTCATATTGGGGATAGCCATGTTTTTAATGGGTTGGTATCAAACACCATTAAGGTGAAAATCGATAAACCCAATAACATGGAAATAACACACAGACCATACACACTGCATGACTTGAGCTGAACAGTGTTCATCCAATGGTAACTGGGTGTTGCCTAGTGTTTGCCAGTCAGCAGGAGGCCTGAAAACAATTTTAAAAAGTGGTTTTCTACATACATTTCTGGGGCCATATGTTTAAAGTGTGCTTATGCTCAGAAACGTCCATAAACCATTTCCTACACAAAAGTCAATATTTATAAAACACAAACATGGCAAAAAAAATTGACAATGTTATGACAAACAGACTTTGTTAGTGTTGACATTTTTGTGGTCAATCAAGTGCACTAGCAATTCCAGGATCCAGCCCGAACCCACAGTTCCCTCATACACACATCCCCTGCTCTCTGATGTAATATATGTATAATTATGTACTGAAAACTCTGCCTCACAAGGAGGATGTGGAAGCCCCCAGAACCACACAGTACCGGCAATTATTTCTTCCACTTCAAGCACTGGCTGAAAGAATATAAAGTATGACAAAGAATTGGGGATGAAGAGCCACTATCTTTCTGTGTATCTTCAGACTGGAGTTAAAATCGTTAAGTTTAGTGTCACCTTTTCATTATTCAATAAATCAGTTCCTTTTCAAGTTCTGAGTTATTTAGATAGGTTTAATAAATTACTGTACTTTAACTAATACTGTATTCATAGGTAGATGAAGAACTTATTTCAGGTGCTGTAATTCTTTCACGGTTAACATAGATTGTGGTTTAATGCTAGTATTATTCATTTTCTTTTTATAGTTACTTTTCTTTTGGTAATTTCATTTTATTGTTAATCTAGTAAGAGATGGCCTTTAGTTTGTTTAACTTAGTTGTGTGGTGTTATTACTAAGGTTTTAAAAGAGGCAATTGTATTTATTGTATACCAGTTAACTTAGTCCCCAAAGACACTAGAGTGTTCTGTCATGTGTACATTTTCTACTTGCTTCAAATTACTATGGCTACCTTTAATGTGGAAATGGTACTGGGGTTTGATGACTTAGAAAAGTTCAACATGAAAGTGCAAACATGCAATTAAAAATTAATTAAGGAAAACAACAACAGGTCCTCTATTTAATAAGGAGGGTGACTTTTACGTCTCATTGCTAAACTGACAGGGTTAGACTCTCACACAAGTGTTTAGAGAACACTGCAGGACTAACTTCATGCCAAATAGGAGCAGAAGAAAAGAAAACAAAGTTCAGTAGCAGATGAAGTATTCCTCTGCAAGTAAGAGCCAACAGAGGGGCTGCCCAAGGGTGGTGTGACATGCAGCTGTGACTAATGTATTGGAAATCACTCTCTAAAGGCAACAGCTTGGCTGTATGGTAAACGTCAAATTAGATTTTCCTAATGAACTGGTATGTAGAGACAGACATATCAGGACAGATGGAACTAAGCAAATAGCATTGCTAAGAGATTTTTAACAAAAGATTTACAGGAGAACCATTGAGCCATGACATATGAGCTTGTTCTGTCCATTTTTGAAACCAGGAAGCTTGGAAGCTCTCTTGAAGGACTGGTAATTTAAAAGTCATTTAGAGCTTCAGATACACTAGGATCACTTGAGGTGTTTTTGACCTAATTGTCCTGTATAAATAGGGACCCCCAAGCAACTCTAGATATTGGATTTAATGTCAATATTGTAGTAACTCTTAAGTAATGGGAGATGCAAAACTTTAGACAGAGGCATAGAGGGAGAAAGAATAGGAAGTGCAAAAAGCAGGAAAGAGGAGAAACCACTCCACCTAACATGTTGAGTGAAATCCAACACATGTAAGCCAATACATGTACTGTAGGTATGTTGCAGATTTGCAATTGTTTTGGAGTTATTTCAGATGTAATAGACACCTAATGATCTCTATGGTCTCTTGTACAAGGTGTTTTCATGTACTTATTGAATATTACTTAATTTTTGTTTGAACTATTTACATTTTTTCTAAAGCTCAAATCTTATCATTGAAAGTGTTTTTTGTAACAAAATTATAAATTAATAAATAATGAACAAAAATGGCAGTGATGCTTGTGAAAAAAGACAGGAAACGGTGAAGCAACAGGACTTGTAATCCATGATAAAAAAATAATAATTAATACTTGAGCATAAATTCTTCACTAGTAGTGATGAGCTTTGTGAGTTCAGCAAAATCACAGAAATGTTTAGGAACTTTATATATAGTTCAAAAACATTAAAGGAACACTTTTTAATCAGAGTATAGCATCAAGTCAATGAAAATTCTGGGATATTGATCTGGTCAGTTAAGTAACAGAGGGGGTTGTTAATCAGTTTCAGCTGCTTTGGTGTTAATGAAATTAACAACATGTGCCCTAGAGGGGCAACAAGGAGATGACCCCCAAAACAGGAATGGTTTAACGGGTGGAGGCCACTGACATTTTCCCCTCCTCATCTTTTCTGACTGTTTTTTCACTAGTTTTGCATTTGGCTATGGTCAGTGTCACTACTGGTAGCATGAGGCGATACCTGGATCCTACAGAGGTTGCACAGTGTAATCCAAATTCTCCAGGATGGCACATCAATACATGCCATTGCCAGAAGGGTTGCTGTGTCTCCCAGCACAGTCTCTAGGGCATGGAGGAGATTCCAGGAGACAGGCAGTTTACTCTAGGAGAGTTGGACAGGGCCGTAGAAGGTCCTTAACCCATCAGCAGGACCGGTATCTGCTCCTTTGAGCAAGGAGGAACAGGATGAGCCTGCCCTACAAAATGACCTCCAGCTGGCCACTGATGTGAATATCTCTGACCAAACAATCAGAAAGAGACTTCATGAGGGTGGCCTGAGGGCTTGACTTCCTCTAGTGGGCCCTGTGTTCACTGCCTGGCACTGTGGAGCTCGATTGGCATTTGCCATAGAATACCAGAATTGGCAGGTTCACCACTGGTGCACTTTGCTTTTCACAGATGAAAGCGGGTTCACCCTGAGCACATGTGACAGACGTGAAAGGGTCTGGAGAAGCCATGGAGAACGCTATGCTGCCTATAACATCGTTCAGCATGACTGGTTAGGTGATGGATCAATGATGGTCTGAGGAGGCATATTCATGGAGGGATGCACAAACCTCTACAGGCTAAACAATGACACCTTGACTACCATTAGGTATCGGGATGAAATCCTTGGACTCATTGTCAGACCCTATGCTGGTTCAGTGGGTCCTGGGTTCCTCCTGGTGCATGACAATTCAATGGCCTCATGTGGCAAAAGTATGCAGGTAGTTCTTGGAGGATGAAGGAATTGATACCATTGATTGGTCCCCACGCTTGCCTGACCTAAATCCAATAAAACACCTCTGGGACATTATGTTTCGGTCCACCCGACGCCGCCAGGTTGCACCTCAGACTGTCCAGGATCTCAGTGATGCCCTGGTCCAGATCTGGGAGGAGATCCCCAGGACACCATCTGTCATCTCATTAGGAGCATGCCCCGACAATGTCAGGCATGCATACAAGCACGTGGGGGCCATACAAACAACTGAGTACAATTTTCAGCAAAATGGTCTAACCTGCCACATCATTTTTTCACTTTGATTTTCAGGGTGTCTTTGAATTTAGCCCTCTGTAGGATGATAATTTCCATTTCCATCAAATAATTTGGCACCCTTTCATTCCTAACACATTACCCAGTCCATGTCAGTATAGATATCCAGCATGTTTTTTCCCATTGAGATCTGATGAGTTTTCAAAATGTTCCTTTAATATTCTGAGTAGTTTATAATAAATATATATATATATATATATAGTAATGGACAGCTGGGTCCCATGCCCGGCAGGGATGCCCCTGCTGCATCTGTTCCGGGGGAGCAGCCATGGTCACCTCAATACCTCCCCCGGGACGCTTGGTGGCAGCCTCCCTGTCAGCCAATGATTCCCCAATCCGGCGCATGGCTCCATGGGAGATGGAGTCCTCCACAGCCTGGTTGGGGGCTCGGATGGCCGCCAGGGGGAGCTGCATGGAGTCAGCAGCCTGGTTGGTCATATCTTCAGCCCCACCCGGAAGGGCAATTAGGACCAGGTGGCCAAGCACCTGGAACGCTTCTGGGTGGGGTATAAAAAGGGCCAGCCACCATCACTTGAGAGCCAGAGTCGGGAGGAGGAGGACTAAGCCTGAGGAGGAGTGGTGGTAAAGAAAGGAAGAGAAGAAGTGTGGTTTGTGTGCTATTGAAGTGCTTGTGGGACTGTGTTGGGCCTGTGGGACACGGGGAAGGCGTGGCCCACGGCTGAAGAAAAATAAAGGAGTGTGCTTTATTTAAGTACGTGCCTCTGTCTGAGTCTGTGCTGGGTCAGGCGCTATATAGCGCCGTTCACAATATATATATACTGTGTGTATATATATATATATATATATATAGTCAGAAAAGCGACCAAAAGACATCAAGAAGGTTTGGGGCAGCCACCCATTTAATCGATTACGGCTGCAAAAGCTATCAAAAAACAGAGACATATTCATTCAACCGAGTCCAAAACAGAACTGACTTCCAGGTAGCAAGGTGGCAGCTTTAAAGGCCAGTAGCGGAAGTGATGTCATCCCGACCGGAACCAGAAGTGACGTCAGTGGCTGCCCCAGAGCCGGGTGGGATTTCCCTAGAATGGTCTGCAAAAGATCGAGAGGGAAAATTAGTGCACTCTGGCATGGAACTACCTGTATTTAAGCCCTTTAGCTGTCTCCTAAACACACGTGTGTGACAGGGCACCCCCCCCCCCCCCCCCCCCCTTAGCCCAGACCTGTCGGGTCGGGCGTCCTGCACCGAGAGGTCGTGAACGCGGGAGAGAGCATCGGCATTGACATGTAGAGAACCCTTCCGATGAATGAGCGAAAACTTGTAATGTTGCAGATCGAGGAACCACCTCGTGACTCGTGGGTTAGACTCCTTGTGTAGGGCCATCCACTGTGAAGGGGCATGGTCCGTGACTAGAGTAAACTCCCGACCCAAGAGGTAGTATCTCAACTGGGTGATCGCCCACTTAATCGCAAGAGCCTCCCTCTCCACTGCCGCGTATCTGGTCTCCCGATCCAACAGTTTCCGGCTCAGAAACATGATGGGGTGTTCAGCACCATTGACACTTTGGCTCAGCACTGCCCCTAGGCCTGTGTCCGAAGCGTCCGTCTGGAGGATAAAAGGCCGTGAAAAATCAGGCGCCTTTAAAACAGGTGCCGATGTCAGGGCCCTTTTTAAGTCACTGAAGGCTGCCTCAGTCATATCAGTCCATACCACAGTGTTAGGAGCCCTCTTCTTTGTCAAATTAGTCAAGGGCACGGCTCTCTCCGAAAAACGTGGTACAAACCGGCGGTAATACCCAGCTAATCCGAGAAATGCCTGGACTTGCCGCTTGGTTCGCGGACGGGGGCCATGTCAAAATGGCTTGTATTTTAGAGCACTGCGGCTTCACCATACCACGACCCACCAGGTAGCCCAAATACTTGGCTTCCTCCAATCCAAAGAAACATTTCTTTGGGTTGATGCGAAGACCTGCTTCTCCCAGTGTCCGTAACACGGCTCCAACGTGCTGTAGGTGTTCCTTCCAGGTGCTGGAATAGATGATGACGTCATACAGGTAGGCAGCGCTATACATGTTATGGGGGCGGAGCACTTTGTCCACCAGACGCTGGAAAGTTGCAGGAGCCTCATGTAACATGAATGGAAGAATACGATACTGCCAGTGCCCACTAGGGGTGCTAAACGCGGTTTTACCCTTTGCGGAGTCCGTTAAAGGAACCTGCCAGTACCCTTTGGTCATGTCAAGTGTGGTCAAGTATTCTGCCTGTCCAAGCCTCTCAAGGAGGTCGTCCACTCGAGGCATGGGATAAGCATCAAATAGTGAGACCTGATTAAGTCGACGGAAGTCATTGCAAAACCTCCAACTTCCGTCGGGCTTAGGAACCAAGACAATTGGGCTGGACCAGGGACTATGACTCTCCTCTATGACTCCTAGATCCAGCATGCGCTTGATTTCCAGTTCCACTTCTGCTTTCTTTGCCTCGGGAAGGCGGTACGGGCGTTCTCGGACTATGACCCCGGGTTCAGTCACAATGTCATGGGCAACCAGAGAAGTCCTTCCGGGGATTTCGTCAACCACCTCCAGGACGGACGAGATAACTGTCTCTAGCTCCCGCCTCTGTCGGTTATTTAAATTAGACCCAAAGTTAAGGGTATTACTTTGAGCAAAAAGGGAGCGGGGCTGGCCGGAGGTGGGATCTGGGTCCCTTTCCTTCCACGGTTTCAGCAGGTTCACGTGATCTATCCACTCTCTCGGTCGACGATTGGGTTGTTTCACCAAAGTTCACGAGTCCCTTTCGCTCTTTAACTTCGTATGGCCCTTGCCATTGGGCAAGTAGCTTAGAGTGGAAGGTTGGAACCAATACCATGACTCGATCCCCCGGCTGGAACTCCCGGAGTGTCGTGCCATGGTCGTAATAGTGGGCCTGTGCTGATTGCGCCTCTTGCATGTGACTTTTTAATATGGGTCGAATCTTCGCAAATCTGTCGCGTAACTGCGCGATATATTCCAAAATATTAGTTGTGGGAAGGGCCTCTCCTTCCCAACCTTCCTTTAGAATGTCCCAATATGCCCCGGGGTTGTCGCCCATATAATAATTCAAAGGGTGAGAACCCTGTTGAGGCTTGCGGGACTTCCCGGTAGGCAAAGAGTACGAGGGGGAGGAGTTGATCCTAATTCCTCCCATCCCCGCTGACCACCTTGCGAAGCATCTGTTTGAGAGTCTGATTAAATCTCTCTACTAAACCATCAGTTTGAGGATGATACACCGCGGTTCTCAAGTGCTTTATTTTGAGTAACTTGGCCGTTTCCTTGAACGTCTCCGAGGTAAACGGCGTCCCTTGGTTCGTAAGGACTTCTTTAGGGATTCCAATTCGCGCAAAGACCTCCATTAGTGCCCGTGCGATTGCTTTAGAATTAGCTGAGCACAATGGGACAGCTTCTGGATATCGGGTCGCATAATCCACGAGGACTAATATATATTTATGTCCTCGGGCCCACTATGTCGACCCCTATCCTTTCAAAGGGAACATCAATTAAGGGGAGGGGAACGAGAGGAGCACGGTCCCTCCTAGGAATTTGCCGCAGCTGACATTCTAGGCACGAGACACAGAAGCGGCGAACCTCCTCATTAATTCCTGGCCAATAAAAGCGGAGCTTAATACGCTCTAAAGTTTTTTCGGTGCCCAAGTGGCCTCCTAGGAGATGGGCGTGCGCTAACTCACAAACTTTCTGCCGGAAAGTTCGTGGAATTAGCAGCAACTCAGATCTGAGATAGGGTCCGGGCTGACCTCAAGGGGCGGAGAGTCGTCCCGCTCTGGTGAGGTGCGGACTGATGACATATTAGTCCGCGACGGGCGGGGAAGCTCTCCGTCCTCCTCGGGGTTTCCCATATCTCTCTCCACCGGCTGCGTACACGGTGTGGAGACAACCTGAGACGGTGTATTCCCATCGGTTACTAGGCCTAATTTTGAATAAGGCGAGATCAGTACTGCACCGCTTTTAATGTCAGACCAGTCCCGGCCGAGAATCACCGCACACGGTGGATTTGGAAGTACAGCTACAACGAGTTTTCGTAGTATTCCTCCGTGGCAGATGAAACACCGGGCGGAGTCATAGGCACGGACATCTCCGTGTACACAGGTAATTCTGGTCTTTGTTTTTAACCACTGTCGCGGTAGTACATATCGGCAATCAACAATAGAAATGTTGTTGCCGGAATCAAATAAGGCTTCTACCTTGTAGCCATTTACTATGACCTCACCTTTATGAGCCAAAGCCAGGGGGTTTGAAAGCGCACACAACCCATCCCTCTCTCTCCACTTACATTCCGCCTCGCCTCCGAGCGAGGACCGCGCCCGCAGGATCGGGGAGTCCGATGCAAACTCCGGTTTACTGTATGTCGAGAGGGCAGTGTAAGAGGGACGTAATCTCTACGGCTTCTACTTAAGGACCGTTCAGCCCTCTCAAATTGTGAGGCTGCCCTAGATGTTTCCATGAGCTCAATGAGCTCGTTTATGTTTGCAAATTCTCCCCAGACCGGCTGGGTGAAATGCTCTGCTCCTCCGAGAGAGCATAATAAGTCCCCATCGTATCCCCCATAGAGACCATCCCACGTCTGTATGTCCCAACGACACTCTCCCTATTCAATTTAGCTGACCCAGAGATAGACAAAGGGAGCGGAGTCTGCACCGATTCTTTCTGAAACCCGAGACGCACTCCCCACCTGAAAGCTCGGCCCAGGTACTCTCCCACCTGGACATGATTCAGGTCCGGTCCCGTTCTCTTCAGGGATTCCTCCATCCTGCCGACTACGCCACTGTCAGAAAAACAACCAAAAGACATCGAGAAGGTTTGGGGCAGCCACCCATTTAATCGATTACGGCTGCAAAAGCTATCAAAAAACAGAGACATGTTCATTCAACCGAGTCCAAAAGAGAACTGACTTCCAGGTAGCAAGATGGCAGCTTTAAAGGCCAGTAGCGGAAGTGATGTCATCCCGACCAGAAACCAGAAGTGACGTCAGTGGCTGCCCCAGAGCCGGGTGGGATTTCCCTAGAATGGTCTGCAAAAGATCGAGAGGTAAAATTAGTGCACTCCGCCCCTAGGTCTGGCATGGAACTACCTGTATTTAAGCCCTTTAGCTGTCTCCTAAACACACGTGTGTGACAATATACATATATTCATTGCATTCGTAGTGTGAGTCTCGACGACCTCAATTGTGTGGGTGGTTACCTACCAGGTAACGCTTGTGGTTGGTCTGCCATTCGGCAAACATCCGCCACGGTGCCTCTTTCAGTTGCGAGAAGCAGATCATGGAATGTTGCATAGTTTACTGTCAAATAAAGCAAAGAGTATGCAACACATGTTTCGCCCTCATTTGAGCTCATCAGGCGTACACACTCTACTGCTCCCCTCTCGGGGAATCGAACCTCTGACATCAGCATCAGAGACGAAGTCCCTTTACATTGCGCCACAGTGAGGTAGGTATATATATGTATATGTATATGATTATATATATATAATCATTACAGTCACAGAACTCCAACACGTTTGTCATGCCATAAAGCCGGGTATAGGACTAGCTTGTTCCATTACTTGAAGTCCTGGCTGCAGGCAGAGCTGAAAACTTCTGCAGATACTTTCCATTTTTTTCTAGCATCAACAAGATAGAAATACCTTGTAAACAGTAAAAAATCTTTTATTATTATTATTATTTCACAGGGTCTTGTGTGTTTTTTCACTCGAGGAGGAGGAGGGCTTCTTCAAGGCTTGTTTTGACTTGCAGCTGTGACACATGGCTTATTATGCATGAAAAGTTAGCCATGCAGCACTGCACAGCAAGTGACTGAGCTATTGCACAATGTATAGTGTTATTTATCCAGTGGCGGTACTCATAAAATTCTTATTATGGTCAACTAATGTATCCCTCAAATGAAAATATTTATTTATTTATTTATTTTTAACTTACCTGGGGTGTGTGCGTGTGTGTGAGTGAGCCTGAGTATTCCCAGGCACGGACAGTTTCTTATCCAAAGCTAGTTCCTGCCATGTTTCAAATATTACATTGCCTAGAGAAAATATAATTTTAAATTGAATAGACGAACTGAAGTTTTTTGAAGGAAGTAAGTCCTTGTAAATCAAGGATGTCTCAACGTTAACTGCATGTATCTTTCTTAAAATAGAAACATTTAAATGATTTTAATTGTTTTAGTAATAATATGAGGATATGTTGTTTTAATCTGTTGTTGAAGAATTTTTGCATTTGTTTTAATTGTCCAATAATGTTTTTAATATTTAACAAATGGCCTTATGAAACTCAAATGGAAAGGTGGGATAATTGTCAAAATTTAGTCAGTAAAGTTGAAAAGTCAAGCAACAGCTAACTACTGCGAGTAAGAGACTGGCATAATCTGATAAATTTATGCAATTTTTTCAAACCATCCAAAAAAACTGTCAGGAATGTTGTAGAAGATTAATGAAAGCACTTTTTGTACTTTCCATAGAGGAATTCTGCAGGTGTTCTATCATTGCATTACACATTTTTTGGGTTAAATTACAATAGTCAGATAAATATTTAATGAATATGTGTAAAAATGTAAACACATTTGTTACCATCATTGCCCACAAGCCCCAGTCTTAATTTTCCAAATCCTGGACCAGTGAGTGTCTGTGTAAAGTTTACATATACTGTACGTGTTCAGGTACTCCAGTTTTCACCCCACATTCCAAAGATGAGTAAATTAGGGTGAATGGCAACTGTAATGTGTGGTGGTGCACATGTGTGTGCCCTGCTATTGAACAGTATCCCGCCTAAGCTTACCTTGCCTTCCATTTGCTATTGGAATTGGCTGTAATCTGGCACCACTGGGCGAAAAGTAGGAAACATCTTTGGACAGAACTCCCAACTTTCACTATACCCACATACATTCACAACTACACCTTCACAGAGCCAATCTGGAACGTCCAATTAACCTAACGTACATGTCTTTGGCGATGTGGAACAGAAACTGTAGTGCCTGTAGGAAAAAGCGTAAAGAACACTGACTAGACACAGGATTCATATATAGGTTAACTGATATACAAGTCATAAATTAAATAAATTTACATTTTATTTTTGTGTATTTCTATGTATTTTATTTTTGTCATGTGACCTGAACAGTTTTAAATTTGTATCCATTCATTAACCCATTTATCCATATTAAGCAGCCCATGCCTATTTTGGAAGCTTTGGGTATGCAACAGAAATCAAAAGGAACCACATTACAGGGAATGCTGTCTCAACTAGAACTATTTGAGTCACAAATCAGCTCAACATACACGTCTTTTGGATCAAAATCAGAGTACCTGAAAGGAAACCCTTTATGATAAAAGAGAGATTGTGTAAGTTCAAAAACAGAATTTGAACCAAGCATGCTAGAGCTTTGAGGTGGTACCAGTAACCACTGCACAACTGTGTCACATATATTCACTCCTTTACTACCATCTGTTTGAGTCCAGTGGGTTTTTTATTGATAGTTTTGTCATTGAAATCAGCTTGTTAAAGCTAGATTTTTGTTTGTCATTACTTAAATACATTTTGTGCAAGTGATGCAATTATCTCCATTATTCAAAAGATAAAAGGGTGTTCCAAAACATGAAACAGGTTTTGTATGTTTATGAATTCATAAGAAATTGAACAATTAGTGAAGTATGTTGCAGTTTCTGCAAATTCATTGTATTAATACATTCTTGTTCTTTTCCTCTTCATTTATTATTGTTCCAATCCAGCTCTTAGCTATTTTAAAATATGTCCTTTTTTAAAGCCTATTCAGTGTCTGCTGAAATTATTTACAGTTGGGTATATATTGAGATAAGTTCAAATAAACAAGAATGGATCATTGTGTAACTTTCAAGATTATATAAGATAACGTTCCCCAATGAAAGACACAAAGAGGAGTTGGAGTCTGCACAGCCATGAGAGAAAGAGGGCAGCAGTCACTGTCAAGCCAAGGAAGAGGAGGAAACAAGCTGCCAATGTAACAGGTCCCCAGAGACCCAGTTGCCCAATGATCTAGTGAATGAAATCCAGTTGTTAATGTCATAATAATTATAAGACCCATTTTTCTGAAATGTGGAGAGCTACCAGAGTCTCAGGTAACATAAAAAAGAATTTGTAAGAGCCAAAGAAGGGATAGTTTAAGAAGCTTAATGCAAACTTGGCAGCCAACACCAGTAAACACATATATATTCAGTGGCCCCATTCATATTAATGTTAATAAGCAGAATGCATTTCTTTCTCCAGAAATCACACCGCACTGGTTGCCCATTATTAGGAACACATATGTACCTGCACAACACATCAATCCTTGAGGTGGATGGGCTGCAAGAGCAGAGTCAATGACTGATTCCAAACTCCTGTCGGCCAAGAACAGAAGGGCCAAGGGATGCAGTGGGCACGGGGTCACAAAAAAACTGAACTTCAAGCACACATTAAAAACAACTAATTGCCCCACTGAGTCCATTACAATGATTACAGTTACTGTATGTTCTGTATGCACAGAGTTAGTTGTTAGTTCTTTTTGCTTCAAGCACACATCAACCCAGCCACAGGGGATGCACAAACCAGTGTGTTTCTTTGTGCCGGTTCCAAGCCCGGATAAATGGGGATGGTTATGTCAGGAAGGGCATCTAGTGTAATATTTTGCCATATCAATATGCGGACAACAATACAAATTTCCATACCGGATCAGTCAAGCCCCGGGATAACAACAACTGCCACCAGTACTGGTAGTCAACAGGGTGCTGGCGGAAATTGGACTACTGTTGGCCGAAGAAGAAGAGGGGGGAGACGTGTCTGGAGGCAGGAGGAAAGGAGGACGGTAAAGATAGTGGAACTGAGGGTAGGAACTTTGAATGTTTGCAATATGACTGGTAAGAGGAGAGAGTTAGCAGATGTGATGTAGAGAAGGAAGGTTGATACATTGTGCATACAAGAAACTAAATGGAAGGGGAGTAAGGCCAGGTGGATCAGAGGTGGATTCAAATTGTTCTATAATGATGTGGATAGGAGGAGAAATGGAGTAGGGGTTATTCTGAAGGAACGGTATGTCAAGAGAGTTTTGGAGGTGAAAAGAGTGTCAGACAGAGTGATGATTATGAAGCTGGAAATTGGAGGTGTGATGATGAATGTTGTTAGTGCATATGCCCTGCAAGTTGGGTATGCAATGGATGAGAAAGAAGATTTTTGGAGTGAGTTGGATGAAGTAATGAACAGTGTACCCAAGGGACAGAGAGTGGTGATTGGAGCAGATTTCAATGGACATGTTGGTGAAGAGAACAGAGGGGGTGAGGAGGTGATGGTAGGTATGGAGTCAAGGAGAGGAATGAAGAAAGTCAGAGGATAGTGGATTTTGCCAAAAGGATGGACATGGCTGTGGTGAATACATATTTTAAGAAGAGGGAGGAACATAGGGTTATGTACAAGAGTGGAGGAAGATGCACACAGGTAGATTACATCCTATGCAAAAGAGTCAATCTGAAGGAGATTGAAGACTAGCAAAGTGGTGGCAGGGGAAAGTGTAGTTAAGCAGCATAGGACTGTAGTCTGTAGGATGACGTTGGAGATCTAGAAGAGGAAGAGAGTGAGGGCAGAGCCAAGGATCAAATTTGTGGAATTTGAAAAAGGAAGAATGCAAATTTTGAGCTTAGGGAGAAGGTGAGACAGGCACTGGGAGGTAGTGAAGAATTACCAGACAGTTGGGAAACTACAGCAGAAGCAGTAAGGGTGACATCAAGAAGAGTGCTTGGCGTGACATCTGGACAAAGAAAGGAGGAAAAGGAAACTTGGTGATGGAATGGGGAAGTACAGGAGAGTATACAGAGGAAGAGGATGGCAAAGAAGAAGTGGGATAGTCAGAGAGATGCAGAAAGTAGACAAGAGTACAAGTAGATAAGGCACAAGGTGAAGAGAGAGGTGGCAAAGGCTAAAGAAAAGGCGTATGATGAGTTGTATGAAAGGTTGGACACTAAGGAGGGAGAAAAGGACCTGTACCAATTGTCTAGACAGAGGGACCGAGCTGGGAAAGATGTGCAGCAGGTTAGGGTGATAAAGGATAAAGATGGAACATACAAGCGAGGAGAGTGTGTTGAGCAGATGGAAAGAGTACTTTGAGAGGCTGATGAATGAAGAGAATGAGAGAGAGAAGAGGTTAGATGATGTGGAGATAGTGAATCAGAAAGTGCAATGTATTAGCAAGAAGGAGTAAGGACAGCTATGAAGAGGATGAAAAATGGAAAAGCCATTGGTCCAGATGACATACCTGTGGGAGCGTGGAGGTGTTTTGGAGAGATGGCAGTAGAGTTTTTAACCAGATTGTTTAATGGAATCTTGGAAAGTGAGAGGATGCTTGAGGAGTGGAGAAGAAGTGTACTGGTGCCGATATTTAAGAATAAGGGGGATGTGCAGGACTGCAGTAACTACAGTGATGAGCCACATCATGAAGTTATGGGAAAGAGTAGTGGAAGCTAGGTTAAGAAGTGAGGTGATGATTAGTGAGCTGGAGTTTCATGCCAAGAAAGAGCACCACAGATGCGTTGTTTGTTCCGAGGATGCTGATGCAGAAGGCCAGAAGGAGTTGCATTGCGTCTTTGTGGACCTGGAGAAAGCATATGACAGGGTGCCTCGAGAGGAGCTGTGGTACTGTATGAAGACATTGGGAGTGGCAGAGAAGTACATAAGAGTTGTACAGGATATGTACGAGGGAAGTGTGACAGTGTAGAGGTCTGAGGTAGGAGTGACGGATGCATTCAAGGTGGAGGTGGGATTATATTAGGGATCGGCTCTGCAGCTCCTTCTTATTTCCAATGGTAATGGACAGGTTGACAGAAGAGATTATGGACTATTACATTTGCTGATGACATTCTGATCTGTAGCAATAGTAGGGAGCAGGTTGAGGATGCCCTGGAGAGGTGGAGATATGCTCTAGAGAAGAGAGGAATGATTTTAAACTACATCTTTGTTTATAATAATTTCTTTTTCCCACAAGAGTAATGTGGATTGTGGAAGAGAGGTGAAAAAGAGAGTGCAGGCAGGGTGGAATGGGTGGAGAAGAGTGTCAGGAGTGATTTGTGACAGGCGGTTATCAGCAAGAGTGAAAGGGAAGTCTAGAGGACGGTAGTGAGACCATCTATGTTATATGGGTTGGAGATGGTGGCACTGACCAGAACACAGGAGACAGAGCTGAAGCAGAGTTAAAGATGCTAAGATTTGCACTGGGTGTGACGAGGATGGATAGGATTAGAAATGAGTACATTAGAGGGTCAGCTTAAGTTGGATGGTTGGGAGACAAAGTCAGAGAGATGAGATAGCGTTGGTTTGGATATATGCAGAGGAGAGATGCTGAGTATATTGGGAAAAGGATGTATCAGAGTGGTGCATTAGATGTACGTGGTTAGTAAAGTATGGAAATTTAAGGATGGAAAAAGGGAAAACAAGAAAAAACTTTGGACATTATTGAAACCATACTTATTTTTGCCAAGAAATATGAAAGCAAAGAACATGTTATGAATTAAAGTTATGCTGTTGATCTAAAGTGGTGTAGCACAAAAATTGTATTCTATTCTAGTTGTAGTCTAAGTGGTTCCTGAAATAGTTCAAAGTAGAGAAACATTTAGTCTCCGCTGAGTAGATGAAAGTTATGCATTTTAAAAACATCAAGGAAGCAGCTAATAATATAAAACAAATCTATATATTAAGAAAAAATTCCAGTGTACATTCATATTTAAATACAATAACAAACAAACATAAAAAACAAAACAAGACAAATGTCCATAAAAGTCCATCCACAAACAGCAGAGGTCTCAAGGATATCAAATAAGGTCCCAAACAGGAGGCATTAGTATGTTGATTATTGTGGAAAATATACATGGTGTGAGAATAAGAACTGGTTGATTAATGTTAATCAATCAGTTAATTAATTATGTGTTGCCTTTGTCATTGCCAGTACTTAGTTAAAAAAAACAATTATTAAGATGCCTACCCAGGAACTCCAAATAAATGAAGGAAAGTGTATAATTATGTGAGAAGAAGAACTGAATGAGGAATGTTAATCAATCAATTAATTATCATTTTTGCCTTTGCCAGTGATAATAATAAATTACATATTATGGTAAGGCTTCAAATAGTTTATGTGAAGAGAATGAAGATAAGTGATAGATGTACAGATAGCCACAAAACAACTGAAACAGCATCTGAGATTATGAGCAATATATATTCTCTATCAATCCATCAATTAATTTTCTAAACCCGTTTATCCAGAGCAGGGTTACAGGAAAACTACATCCTAACCCAACAAGGATATGACACAACAAAAGGACACTCCCTAGACAGGACACCAGCCCAAGTGATTAAGAATCAACTTCACCTGCTTTGGTGTAAATGAAAGTGACAACAGGTGCACTGGAGCTACAACACCAGCAAGACAACCCCCAAAAAGGGAATGGTTTTGCAGGTTATCTTTCCTGACTAATTCTTCTCTAGTTTTGCATTTGTTAGTGTCCATGTCATTACTGGTTGCATGAGGTGATACCTGTCTCCAATTCTGGTTGCACAGGTAGCCCAGCTCCTCCAGGATGGCATATCCATACATGCTGTCACAAGAAGGTTTGCTGTGTCTCCAAGCACAGTCTCAAGATCATGAAGGATATACCAGGAGACAGGCAGTTACATGAGGAGAGGTGGACAGGGCAATAGAAGACCATCAACCCAGCAGCAGTATTAGTATCTGCTCCTTTGTGTGAGGAGCAAAAGGAGTTGCACTGCCAGAGCCCTACAGAATGATCTCCTGCTGGCTACTGGTGTGCATGTTTCCACCAAACCTGTCAGAAACAGACTCCATAAGGGTGGCATAATGGCCCAACATTGTGCTCACAGCCCATCACTGTGCAGCTCAATGTCCATGGCCAGGAAACTCCCCAGACCTTAATCCCATTGAGAGCTTGTGGTCAATCCCCAAGAGGCAGGTGGTCAAACAAAAACCCACAAATTCTGACAAACTCCAAGCATCGATTATGCAAGAATGGGCTGCCATCAGTCAGGATTTGGCCCAGAAGTTGATTGACAGCATGCCAGGGTGAATTGCAGAGGTCTTTAAAAAGAAGGGACAACTCTGCAAATATTGACTCTTTGCATAAATGGTAATGTAATTGTCAATAAAAGTCTTTGAAATTTATGAAATGCTTGTAATTATACTTCAGTATACCATAGAAACATCTGACAAAAAGATTGAAAAACACCAAAGAAGCACACATTGTGAAAACCAATACTTGTGTCATTATCAAAACATTTGGCTATGACTGTACTCAGATCACCCTGCTATTAGACTCCTAAAATGAACTTGTCTGCTAGAAGGTTTTCAGAGAAGCCTTATGCAAATCAGCTCAGGCTTGCTTGGATTTCAGACATTTGGCAATGTAGAAAATGCTACTAATTTAGAGCTCAATCAATTAGTGACGATCATATGGTTTTATGTTTATACACACAGCAGCATAAGAACAGAGTCTGAATGTCTCTTCACAGTCCCATCCCACAGCTGCTTAACGTATCTCAAATCTTTTGCCAAAAAAAAAAATGATATTCCCGATAAAATGGCAAAACAATATTATAAAGGTTTACAGTATCTGACTTATCAAGAAATTTAGTTTGTTATCATAAAGAAGTAGATTTTCTGTAATTGGCATACACACCTTTTCAGTTGTGAAATGCTGGCCATACTCCAGCTTTTCTGAGGCCTTTGCTTCCCTGATGACATTCCACATAGACACACAAGAAGAGATCAAGATTTTCCTTGCAGTCATATTAAATAACAGCTTGTCCTCAACATGTGGCTGCCTTCCCGATTCAAGTTACCCATCAGCCTACAGCTTACTAGTTGTTATCAAAGAAACTGTGTTCCTCATGCCAGTATTTGCATATTATCATTATTATTTTCTTTAGATAACCACACATACAGGACCAAACAGTGCAAAAATGTCACTTTCAATCCAGTCACTATGTATTCCATGTAAATACTTTCTCAGTGAGATTATCAGGCACACTCATACACATGCAAATTTAATCCTTGGTTTTAAAAAATACCAATAAAAATAAACATTAGGTTCATAATGGCTACCACTTCTGCCTCACAACTCCAAAGACCTCACTTTTATTCCTAGCCCATGCATTACAGTTACAGGTACTTCCTGCGTCAGTGAGAGTTTTTCTCCCAAAATGATACAGAATTGGCACTTTGCATTATGTTGCTGTCTCTAGAAGCCTGACCAGTCAATTTCTCTGTGTGTTTTTATCTTATTCTCATTTCTGCATTGTTTTTTCTCCCACATCACAAAGGTGCACATGTAATTTTAATAATTACATTTGTACAGAAAAGTGTACATTTGTCCAGAAAATGTTGATTCCTAGATTGCACCTGATGCGTGAGGAAAATAAAAAAACTAAAAAAATTATATATGAATGTGTGTGTACATGAGCATGCCTATATTGTGATTGAGACCACTAGGATAAGCTGAAGACAGCAAATAAAAATTTAGATAGATAGATAGATAGATAGATAGATAGATAGATAGATAGATAGATAGATAGATAGATAGATAGATAGATAGATAGATAGATAGATAGATAGATAGATACTTTATTAATCCCAAGGGGAAATTCACATACTCCAGCAGCAGCATACTGATACAAAAAACAATATTAAATTAAAGAGTAATAAAAATGTAGGTAAAAACAGACAATAACTTTGAATAATGTTAACGTTTACCCCCCGGGTGGAATTGAAAAGTCGCATAGTTTGGGGGAGGAACGATCTCCTCAGTCTGTCAGTGGAGCAGGAAAGTGACAGCAGTCTGTCCCTGAAGCTGCTCCTCTGTCTGGAGATGACACTGTTTAGTGGATGCAGTGGATTCTCCATTATTGACAGGAGCCTGCCTAGCGCCCATCGCTCTGCCATGGATGTCAAACTGTCCATCTCCATGCTTACAATAGAGCCTGCTTTCCTCACCAGTTTGTCCAGACGTGAGGCATCCTTCTTCTTCATGCTGCCTCCCCAGCACACCACCACGTAGAAGAGGGCACTCGCCACAACCGTCTGACAGAACATCTGCAGCATCTTATTGCAGATGTTGAAGGACGCCAGTCTTCTAAGGAAGTATAGCCGGCTCTGTCCTCTCTTGCACAGAGAATCAGTATTGGCAGTCCAGTCCAATTTATCATCCAGCTGCACTCCCAGGTATTTATAGGTCTGCACCATCTGCACACAGTCACCTCTGATGATCACAGGGTCCATGAGGGGTCTGGACCTCCTAAAATCCACCACCAGCTCCTTGGTTTTGCTGGTGTTCAGGTGTAGGTGGTTTGAGTCGCACCATTTAACAAAATCCTTGATGAGGTTTCTATACTCCTCCTCCTGCCCACTCCTGATGCAGCCCACGATAGCAGTGTCGTCAGCAAACTTTTGCACGTGGCAGGACTCTGAGTTGTATTGGAAGTATATAGGCTGAACAGGACCGGAGAAAGTACAGTCCCCTACGGGGCTCCTGTGTTGCTGACCACAATGTCAGACCTGCTGTTCCCGAGACGCACATACTGAGGTCTGTTTGTAAGATAGTCCACGATCCATGCAACCAGGTATGAATCTACTCCCATCTCTGTCAGCTTGTCCTTAAGGAGCAGAGGTTGGATGGTGTTGAAGGTGCTAGAGAAGTCTAGAAATATAATTCTTACAGCACCACTGCTTCTGTCCTAGTGGGAGAGTGATCGGTGTAGCATATAGATGATGGTATCCTCCGCTCCCACCTTCTCCTGGTATGCGAACTGCAGAGGGTCGAGGGCGTGTTGGACCTGTGGCCTCAGGTGGCGAAGCAGCAGCCCCTCCGTGGTCTACATCACATGTGACGTCAGAGCGACAGGCCGTAAGTCGTTCAACTCACTAGGACGTGATACCTTTGGGACTGGGGTGAATAGAAAGAAAAACAAAGTTACAATTATCAATGACTGCTTGCCAAGGCCTTGCTGATAGTAAGGGTCTCAGTGTATGTTGCTAGCATAAATAATAACTACCAAAATTAAAGACATAAAAATGTAGAAAAACAAAATATACATTTGGCAAACTACTATATGTTTTTGTCTTGCACTATTCGGCTTTTTTCTGCACTGGAAGTCTATTGCATCTTTTCTACATTATTTGTTGTAGGAGTCGGCACACCTCTTTCACATTCCACATGGCAGGTAGCCCAGCATGTAGTTGTATTGTTGCCAACCCCCATCATATTTGGCACAGGTTTTCAGAATTAAATAAAAAAAATTCTCTCTTATAAGTAACTCATTGTTATTGTCTTCTGTGCTTATCCTCATACCTGTGGAATCCTCATACATGCGGGCTACAGAAAATTATCAGCTGGTCTGGTAAGGTAACAAGCTACATTAAGTCAGATGTGTCACAGTGGCATTTTTAAGATTACGCTCTCCTGCACAACGATAGACCTCCTTCTATACTGGGTCAGAATGCCCCATTTTCCTGACCTATGGTGTGGTTCTCTCTAGAACAAAAGTGGACTAATCACTTGTTTAATGTAATATACTGTATATTATGTATTCACCTTTAGAAAGAATGTGTTGCAGTAATGGGTTTGGGCATTTTATTCTTTTAGCTGTATTTCAATGTGGAAAACTACAGTGTACTAGCCATGTGCGCCCAACTACGTTGCGCGTGTTAAAGTTGTCTGTGAAGGGCTCCCTGTTTAAACTGGGCCCTTCGTCGCACAGCATTATGATTTTTTATAAGGGAAACAAAATTACGAAACAAAACCCTTGAACATTGATTTGATTGGAACGGCCTACTCGGAATCACTGTCCAAATAGTAATTATGTGGTGGTGTAGGAGCATTTCTGCTTCTCTCCGTTCACAGTCCGTCTCGTTTTCACGATGCTGTTATTTCCTCTCACGATCTCTTCTCAACCTTTCTCCAATCTCGCAGGTTGCTTTGTGGCAATCCAAAGAGTAAGGCAATATACACGGAGCAATGGTTATAAAAGGGGGACACATAGATATCCAGGCTCTTTAAAGCATAAATAGGGATCACTTCACTGACATGTGAGCAAGCTAGGCTTGCTGTGAGAGACGCACAGCACTCGCCGGCTACAACGTAACAATAATAATTTCCGGAACGTGCTGTTACGTTGTCATTCATTTTACCCACTGTCTTTCTTTCATTCATATGTTACGTAGGTACGTACCTTTTATCTTCGGCAATCTCATTCTCTAACCAGGCCTCAGGAGCTAACCAGTGTAACACTGTCCACCACCCCTTTCGTTATTCCGGCACATTGTTGACATCTGTGAGTAACAACAACGTACTAAACTGGAAGGTGGTCTACGCATCTGTGGAATTCGCAGACAAACAAAGATCAAGATCCAAATGAAGATCTATCTTACTAAACCACAGTTTATATATGCACGGCGGACGCACCAAGGCGCATGCGCACTGTGGCCTTGCCGCCCGCCCCAGAGTCCATAGTCAAACGCAGCGGCTTCCCAGAGTCAGTAGGTGGCGCCCAAATAACACAACGTACTGCGCCGTGGCGCCCGCCCCAGAGTCAAACACAGCGGCTTCCCAAAACGCAGCGGTTTCCCAGAGTCAGTAGGTGACGCCCAAACAACACAACCTGTGAGCTACGCTTGCTCTAATCCACTGTGCCAGTAATATAGATCACATAATAGTCACAGACTCTAACCCAGAGGCTTCCCAGACTCAGTGGCTGGCACACGAACACCACAACCTGTAAACTAAACTTGCTGTGCTCCACTCTGCCAGCAGTCAGTGTCAGTAAAGGCAACGGAATCACGTCTCCACAAAACGAAACTGCTTTAGTGCAGATATGCTTATTTAATTAAATGACATTTCCCCAGACGCACCCACCCTCCATGATATGTCATCCATCCAAATATCGGATGGAACAGAAACTGATTGTCATTCTTGAATTTCCGATTCGCTAGGGAATCGCGGGCTTACTTGTTATATATAAAGATTAGTTAATTTAAAGCACAACAATTTGTTTAGTTTGAATGTATGTGTTTTGAGGTGTGACTGGAGTACTACAGTCTTCAGTAGTATAAGCCTGGAGGAGATTCTTAATGCAATGCCTATGTTTTAGCTGTCTCTCTACTGCCAACTAGTGCTTCTTCTTCTAATTAATTAGCGGACAAACAAAGATCAAGATCCAAATGAAGATTATATATAGAGATTATTGTTTATAAACACTTTTTAAAGATGTGATATACAACTTTTAATTTCTTTTTCATTCATACACATCCAGTACCATATTTATATACTACCTTTAACAATTTTAGGAAATTAAATTTTTATTTAAAGGTTTAAAATTTCATATTATTTGTGGTTCACAGCGATGTGCCACATGTCAATATGCAGCACTAGTGTTCGTTTTCTTGATTTATACATGCTGACATATGTGCATGGGAGTGTGAGGAAAGGGGGTGAGGAGGGGGGTTTATGGCAGTCCTGATACAATGCTAGAGAAAAGTTGCAAAGGTAAAAATTATGCTCTTTTTTTATATTTCACATTTCTATAAGAGAATCAAATTAGTGTCATATCACATAATTGCTAAATAAGTTATCTTTGATTGGCACTAAAACCAAAATAAGTCTGTAGTTTAACTCACCAGTCTGCCAGCCAGCTTACAGTGCTGACTGCCCTAATATAATGTCAAAATTATACAAAATAGAAGTGTAATGCTTATCCCTACCCATGATTCAGGTTTGCAGTATCTTAGCTAATTTATCAAATAATGCAACATAACCATCCAAGTAATGTATGGTTTCAGTTTTTACGCTAGATAGCAGCTATGGAGATTGCTTTTTAGCGTTGCAGAAGCAAAGGTGTAGGTAAAGCAATGTTTTCCAACCTTTTTTCTGTGGTGGCACACTTTCCACGCCACAGTTCTACCAGCCACAAAAGCATCTCATTTATACACATGCTAAACTGTTTGAAGGGGCAGGACAAGGGGTGGCAAAAAAAGGCAGCCCAGAAATTGTCATTCGCAGATGCAGCACTCATCAAATTAAGCCCTGAAAGTTGAAGCAAACAATTTGCACAGGTGTTCCAACTTCTGCTGATTACTTACAAACAGAGTTTGCCTTAAAACAGAGTTGGAACTGACTGCATTACTATAACATCTGAAGATCTACAATATTACCATGTAGACAGTTGTAAATTCCAATGATAACGGAAAGAAAACTGCACATAACAAATGAAATCAAACAAAGCATTATTACATTAGAAAGTGGAGTTCTTTCATTTAGAGAAATTGCAAAAAAAAAAAAATCAAAGTGTCAGTGAGTGTGGTGTTCTACACAATCCAAAGGCAATTGTAAATTGTAAACTGGAAGAAGCTCTAATAGGAAGAGAATTGGCAAACCCAGGGTCACAACCCAATTAGAAGACAAGTTTCTGAGGGTTACCAGCTTGTGTGATAGGTGCATCACAGTACAACAGCTTCAAACACAGCTTAACATATGGTCATAAAAGAAAGTCTCAGTTTCTGCTGTAAAGAGGAGACTTGTTCTGAATGTTTGACCGGCAAAGTGGCAGCAAGAACGACATTCCTTAAAGGACAAAATAGGTCATTGCAATACAAGATGTGGCCTACTGAAGACTGTAAGAAAGTCTTATGTACCGATGAATCAAAATTTGAAATCTTTGGTTTATCATGCATGGTGTTTATACACAGTCAAGTTGGTGAAACAATGAGGCTCGGACCCGGAAGATGTCAAGAGGACCAGGTGGAATTTCCTGTTAATGGTCTGCAGGAAAGGGAGAAAAAGAGTCAGTGCACTCTGTCACATCCTGGTCTGATTCGGAATTACCCTTACTCAAGTGCCTCCCATGCGCACGTGTGTGACAATATATATATAATAATGGATATTCCTGAATAATGGCAATTCCACGTCCGACCAGGGGGAGTAGGGGTGTAGTAACTGTCTCTCTCAATCCCTTGCGGACCATTCTCAGGAAATCCCATAGGATTCTGGCACCTCCAATGACATCACGTCCTGTTCCTGCGCCTCTGACATTGTTACTTCCGGTCCCGCCTCTGATGATGTCACTTCTCCTTCTGGCCCCGATGATGTAATTTCCTACCCTGGCCTTTAAAACAGAACTGTTAGTATGAAGTCACAATGGTGGCTTTAGACTCTTGTCTTGTAAACATCTCAGCCCTTGAGAATACCTTTTGCAGCCAGGATACATTATACGGGTGGCTGCCACAAACCTTTACAATTTCTTTTTGTTGTTCTTGTGACAATATATATATATATATATATATATATATATACGTACATATTATGGGGTTTGTCTGTGGGTGCCACAGAAGCTTTATGAGTGTCTTATATATGAGGGGGAGTCAAGATAAAGTTAGAAAATGGGATTTTTTAGAAAAAGGAAATCCTCTGGTGGATATTTATTTTGCAGCACTAGACGGCTGCAGCTCACCATCAAAAATAAGACTGAGTCAAAAGGGTGGCTGTGCCCCTTAAGAAGAAGCCAGACTGTAAGTCTAGATATTGGCCCAACCAATAACTTCTGATTAGAGGACCTCAGTGATCGTGAAGGAGAGTAAGAGTTCAAGAGGTCAGTAAGATAGAAGGGGGCTAAACCATTCAGGGACTTAAAAACAAAAAGCAATATTTTGTTACTGTTAGAAGCCTGGCAGCAGTGTTCTGGACTAGCTGAAGACAAGCAAGGGATGACCGATTAACTTTAATGTAAAATGAATTGCAAACGCATGAATTAGTGTTTCAAAATCATTTGCAGAAATTGGCCTTAGTCAATACCCTGAGCAGACAGAAACAGGCTTTCACAATGAAGTTAACTTGTTCATCAAATTTAAGCCCATTGCCAAAAATCATACCACTATTTTTTGCAAAGGGTTTTTAGTAAGTTGTCAAGGGACCAAGATTAATTTTTGGAGCACAAGTAAGATCAAAAGTCCAAAACATTTTTTTTTGTGTGTTTTTTTTTTTTTTTTTTTTTTTTTTTTTTTTTTTTTTTTTTGTCATTTAGATTAAGAAAATGTAGGGAAATCAATGTTTTAATGTATTCCAGACATTCCCGTTAAGGTTTAAGAGAATTTGTTTTCATCTCTGGAAAATATATCTGTGTATCATCTGCATAGCAATTGAAATAAATACTGTGTTTTTGAAAAATGGATCTTAAGAGCAACATGTACTGTGAAAAAAGAATAGGACTCAGAATAGATCCTTAAGGAACCCCACAGGTAACAGGGGCCAAGGATAAGCAGAGATCACCCTGGCTGACAGAAAAGCTTCTACTGTGTGATAAGACCTGAACCATTTCAAATCATTTCCTTGTATACCCACGTACTGCTCAAGACAGACGATAAGGAAGTCGTGGTCAACTGGATCAAATGTTGCAGTTAGATCTAACAGCAATATGACAGCAGTATCCACTGAGTCACTTATTAAAAATAAATCTTTTAGAGCCCTTAAAAGTGCAGACTCTGTACTGTGGAGTGTCTTAAAACCAGACGGAAAGACTTTAAAAATGCCATTTTCATTTTCAAAAGTTTTCAGCTGTAAAAACACAACCTTCTCCTGAATTTTAGAAAGAAATGGCAATTTGGAAATGGGTCTGAAGTTTGACAAGTCAGTAAAGTGCAGATTTGCTTTTTAAATAAAGGCTGCACCACAGCATGTTTACAAAAGGCTGGGGCTGAACCAGTCTCAAGACATCTGTTTATAATGTCCAAAATGCTAGGCCCAATCACTTCAAAAACATCTTTAAGAAGACGATTGGGAACAATATCTAGTGGGCAAGTTGTGGGTTTAAGGTGGCAGATTACTTCTGCCCAAAAAGGGAGAGATACGAGCTCAAACTGACAAAACCAGCTGTACATGTAAAAGGCACAGATCAGTCATCAACAGAGGTTGTAATGTGGGATCTAATGATAGCAATTTTTTAATAAAAAATTGGAGAAAATCCTTGCACACTTTTGGTGTCATGTCAGGCCATATAGGAACAGAAGGGTGAAGAATAATGTTAATAGTATTAAATGACATTTTAGGTGTATGACAATTATCTGAAATAATATTTGAAAAATAATTTATCCTCCCAGATTTGACAGCTTTCTGATAATTAAAGAAACTCCTTTAAAATATCAAATGACACATGAAGTTTGTCTTTTTTCCACTTGTGTTCTGCTTGCCTACATACCCGCTTCAGGGAAGAAGTGGCATCATTTATTTATGGCTTAGGTTTAGGTTTTGAGTGCTTGACTTTAAACAGTGCATGTTCTACCCGTGTCTGCGTGGGTCTCCTTTGGGTGCTCTGGTTTCCTCCCACAGTCCAAAGACATGCAGGTTAGGTGCATTGGCGATCCTAAAGTGTCCCTGGTGTGTGGGAGTGTGTGTGTGTGTGCCCTGCGGTGGGCTGGCACCCTGCCTGGAGTTTGTTCCTGCCTTGTGCCCTGTGTTGGCTGGGATTGGCTCCAGCAGACCCCCGCGACCCTGTAATTAGGATATAGCGGGTTGGATAATGGATGGATGGATGAACAGACTTTAAACACAGCAACACAGTCTAAAATGTTACAACAAGCATCATTAAACAAAGTGACTAGACTGTCAGTGCTCTGCTGAGGTGGAGGGAAATGCAGAGCATCCATAAAAGACACAGAGAACTTGTTAGTATTGGTGGAGTTTATTACGTAAAAGCAGAGAGCCTCCATACAAATGTTGACTCTTTGGCAAGGTAAGGAAGCCTCAGTTATAACAGACATATGATCAGAAAAGCAAGCAACGTCAATTTCATTACTATAGATAGCTAAACCATATGATTAAACAAGGTCCAATGTATGTCCATGCTCATGTGTTGGGCCTCTCACAGACTGAGCAACAATTAAAGAATCAATGAGGTGTACCAAAGGTGTACTCAGGCAGCACACATGAATGTTAAAAGCCACAAGAATTAAATGTCTCTCATCATTCAGTGTGATTCCTGCCAGAAATCCACAGAACTCATGTATAAAATCCTTGTTAAATTTTGGAAGCCTGTAGACCACTTCACACAACACAGGACAAAATGGCCCATCTGTAATTCAAAGCTGGAGCAACTATCAGTTTTTAAATGGCAACAGTAATAATGACTTTCTAATATTACCTTACTTCAACCAGCAGACCTTGGGGAACTAAAAAACTTACAGTCGAGGTAACTAATTCAGTAAAAGGGGTTAACTTACCGACAATTAGCCAAGTTTCAATTACAAATAAAAAATTCAGTCCTCGTGAGGTGAAGAAATCATTTAAAATAAATGTTTTATTAGCTAGGGAGCTAGCATTTACCAAGCCATTTTCAATCAAGTTAATTTGCCTAGACTGATGGGGTGCACAGCCCAGCAGAGGAAGGTTCCCACAATCCACTTCACCCCAATGGAAGTGCAGTCATCACCAGCAGAAGAGCTGATCATTGTAGCTTGAATCAACTGGAGATTAAAAGCAAGAATTTCATGCACAAAAAGAATCTCTAATCAGGCAGCTCTTGTCTGTGTGTTGCAATAAATTTTCATAAACAGTACTGAGGCAATGCAAACAACAAAGCTGCATAATTTTTCACCCATCCATGAAATGATAGACCTCAGATAGATGTAGCACCTTGCATAACCCAATGTGTTTTTCTGTAATTTATTTATTTATGAATTTTTAAATTCCCCTCCTTTAACCGTCACCTTATCGTGGTGGAGGGGTTTGCGTGTCCCAATGATCCTAGGAGCTCTGTTGTCCGGGGCTTTATGCCCCTGGTAGGGCCACCCAAGGCAAACTGGTCCTAGGTGAGGGATGAGACAAAGAGCGGTTAAACAAACCTCCTATGAAGAAAAACCATTTTGGACGGCGTTTTCCCTTACCCGGACGCGGGTCACCGGGGCCCCACTCTGGAGCCAGGCCTGGAGGTGGGGCTCGATGGCGAGTGCCTGGTGGCCGGGCCTGCACCCATGGGGCTCGGCCGGGCACAGCCCGAAGAGGCAACGTGGGTCCCCCTTCCCATGGGCTCACCACCTATGGGAGGGGCCAAGGAGGTCGGGTGCAGTGTGAGTTGGGTGGTGGCCGAAGGCGGGGACCTTGGCGGTCCGATCCTCGGCTACAGAAACTGGCTCTTGGGACGTGGAATGTCACCTCTCTGAAGGGGAAGGAGCCTGAGCTAGTGTGCGAAGTTGAGAGGTTCCGGCTAGATATAGTCGGGCTCACCTCGACGCACAGCTTGGACTCTGGAACCAATCTCCTTGAGAGGGGCTGGACTCTCTACCACTCTGGAGTTGCCCCCGGTGAGAGGCGCCGAGCAGGTGTGGGTATACTTATTGCCCTCCAACTTGGAGCCTGTACATTGGGGTTTACCCCGGTGGACGAGAGGGTAGCCTCCCTTCGCCTTCGGGTGGGGGGACGGGTCCTAACTGTTGTTTGTGCGTATGCACCGAACAGCAGTTCGGAGTACCCACCCTTTTTGGAGTCCCTGGAGGGGGTGCTAGAGGGCATACCTTCTGGGGACTCCCTCGTTCTGCTGGGAGACTTCAATGCTCACGTGGGCAATGACAGTGAGACCTGGAAGGGCGTGATTGGGAGGAATGGCCCCCCTGATCTGAACCCGAGCGGTGTTTTGTTATTGGACTTCTGTGCTCGTCACGGATTGTCCATAACGAACACCATGTTCAAGCATAGGGGTGTTCATATGTGCACTTGGCACCAGGACACCCTAGGCCTCAGATCGATGATCGACTTTGTGGTCGTGTCGTCGGACTTGCGGCCACATGTCTTGGACACTCGGGTGAAGAGAGGGGCGGAGCTGTCAACTGATCACCACCTGGTGGTGAGTTGGCTTCGATGGTGGGGGAGGATGCCGGTCAGGCGTGGTAGGCCCAAACGTGTTGTGAGGGTCTGCTGGGAACGTCTGGCAGAGCCCCCTGTCAGAAGTAGCTTCAACTCCCACCTCCGGCAGAACTTCGACCACATCCCGAGGGAGGTGGGGGACATTGAGTCCGAATGGGCCATGTTCCGTGCCTCTATTGTTGAGGCAGCTGACCGGAGCTGTGGCCGTAAGGTGGTCGGTGCCTGTCGTGGCGGCAATCCCCGAACCCGCTGGTGGACACCGGCGGTGAAGGATGCCGTCAAGCTGAAGAAGGAGTCCTACAGGACCCTTTTGTCCTGTGGGACCCCGGAGGCAGCTGATAGGTACCGGCAGGCCAAGCGGAATGCGGCTTTGGTGGTTGCTGAGGCAAAAACTCGGGCGTGGGAGGAGTTTGGGGAGGCCATGGAGAATGACTTTCGGACGGCTTCGAGGAGATTCTGGTCCACCATCCGGCGTCTCAGGAAGGGGAAGCAGTGCAGTGTCAACACTGTATATGGTGGGGATGGTGCGCTGCTGACCTCGACTCGGGACGTTGTGGGTCGGTGGGGGGAATACTTTGAAGACCTCCTCAATCCCATTAACATGCCTTCCAATGAGGAAGCAGAGCCTGGGGACTCAGAGGTGGGCTCCCCCATCTCTGGGACTGAGGTCACCGAGGTGGTCAAAAAACTCCTTGGTGGCAGGGCCCCGGGGGTGGATGAGATACGCCCGGAGTTCCTCAAGGCTCTGGATGTTGTAGGACTGTCTTGGCTGACACGCCTCTGCAACATCGCATGGACATCAGGGACAGTGCCTCTGGATTGGCAGACCGGGGTGGTGGTCCCCCTCTTTAAGAAGGGGGATCGGAGGGTGTGTTCCAACTACAGAGGGATCACACTCCTCAGCCTCCCTGGAAAAGTCTATTCAGGGGTCCTGGAGAGGAGGGTCCGTCGGATAGTCGAGCCTCGGATTCAGGAGGAACAGTGTGGTTTTCGTCCTGGTCGCGGAACAGTGGACCAGCTCTATACCCTTAGCAGGGTCCTGGAGGGTGCATGGGAGTTTGCCCAACCAGTCTACATGTGTTTTGTGGACTTAGAAAAGGCATTCGACCGTGTCCCTCGGGGAATCCTGTGGGGGGTACTCCGAGAGTATGGGGTACCGGCCCCCCTGATAAGGGCTGTTCAGTCCCTGTACGATCAGTGCCAGAGCTTGGTCCGCATTGCCGGCAGTAAGTCGAACCCGTTTCCAGTGAGAGTTGGACTCCGCCAGGGCTGCCCTTTGTCACCGATTCTGTTCATAACTTTTATGGACAGAATTTCTAGGCGCAGCCAGGGTGTTGAGGGGGTCCGGTTTGGTGGGCTCAGGATTGGGTCACTGCTTTTTGCAGATGATGTTGTCCTGTTTGCTTCATCAGGCCGTGATCTTCAGCTCTCTCTGGATCGGTTCGCAGCCGAGTGTGAAGCGGCTGGGATGAGAATCAGCACCTCCAAATCCGAGACCATGGTCCTCAGCCGGAAAAGGGTGGAGTGCCCTCTCAGGGTTGGTAGCGAGATCCTGCCCCAAGTGGAGGAGTTCAAGTATCTCGGGGTCTTGTTCACGAGTGAGGGAAGAATGGAGCGTGAGATCGACAGGCGGATCGGTGCGGCATCCGCAGTAATGCGGGCGTTGCATCGGTCTGTCGTGGTGAAAAAGGAGCTGAGCCGCAAGGCGAAGCTCTCAATTTACCAGTCGATCTATGTTCCTACCCTCACCTATGGTCATGAGCTATGGGTAGTGACCGAAAGAACGAGATCGCGAATACAAGCGGCTGAAATGAGTTTCCTCCGCAGGGTGTCTGGGCTTTCCCTTAAAGATAGGGTGAGAAGCTCAGTCATCCGGGAGGGGCTCAGAGTAGAGCCGCTGCTCCTCCGCATCGAGAGGAGTCAGATGAGGTGGCTCGGGCATCTGATCAGGATGCCTCCTGGACGCCTCCCTGGTGAGGTGTTCCAGGCACGTCCAACCGGGAGGAGGCCCCGGGGAAGACCCAGGACACGCTGGAGGGACTATGTCTCTCGACTGGCCTGGGAACGCCTTGGGATTCTCCCGGAAGAGCTAGAAGAAGTGGCCGGGGAGAGGGAAGTCTGGGCATCTCTGCTCAAGCTGCTGCCCCCGCGACCCGACCTCGGATAAGCGGGAGACAATGGATGGATGGATGGATTTTTAAATTATTTTTAATCTATGTTGTTCCTTTCATTGTGCCATTTTACGTTCAAATGCAACAAGGGACAATACTCTCTCTAACAAGGAAGACTGAGGATTATTCCAAACATAGACTCTAGGTGTCTTGTGGTGGACTCGAGATGTTTCGTTTTTTTTTTTTTGTTTGTTTTTTTGCAGCCTCTATTCATATGCTTTGAATGCTAAACTTCATGTTTATTTGAACCAAACATCATATGTCTGTCCCTTTATTCTCAATTATTGACTTGTTTGTACTATGTTGTACTAAACTTGTGTATATGAAGACTACAACTGGTCAGATTACCATTATTGAAAATTCCAGGAGTGTCATGTACTTGAAATTAAGGGTGTTTCCTAAATTCTTTGCCAGTTGCAGCAAAACTAATACATTTACAAAGTTATTTCACAACACTTTACTCTTTATGGTCTGGGAATATCTGATGTTTCATATCAGGTTAGAGAAGAGGTCCCTATCATGTAAATCATGAGTTAACCAGATGTAATGTGGGTTTTATGGTGCTAAAGAAATTTCAGACTAAAGTTTGGACAAATTAAATTCACCCATTATAAATTTGATTAAACAGGTTTCAGAATTTTATGATATTTTATCTTTCTATTTTAGATCAGTGACTTCAATAAATGTAATTTTGGCTAATGGAAGAAAAGAAGATGCAACTCAAGAGTACAGTAAACAGTTTTCAACTCACATCAGTCAATTGACTTCTCAGACATGCTCTCTCTAGCTACATTAAAAGACAGGGTCCAAAGAATTCCCTGTCATGAGTGTCAGGATTACAAGTTTAGCGCTGGTTATCAGATGGAACAGGCCTCTAACTTGATCACAAATCATGGGCGATCACACTAGTTTATTGAAAGATGAAGAAGCATATTGGTTATCAAAATCTTTTTAGAAGGCTGAGTTTTCAAGTAACAATAAGAAGCTCTATTCTAGCAATTTCTGGAACTTTGTGGCGTTCCAATGCTGTTTTGAATAGTTTCTAGTTTTGCTCTCATGTGACTAATAATGTGTTTTCAGGGACATTAAATGGCAAGGTTGTGCTCTGTTGTTTAGGAGGTGAGAGTAGTTGTATATCTAATAACCATAGTACCTGTCAAGGACAGGAAATATAATAATATAAAAATGTTTGCTATCTCTTGCCCTACTTGTACTTTCAAGCTCGTTTCCACTGTATTTGCTTGTGTGAACTTCTCTTCACTGGCACTATACTTTCAGTCTTTGAAGGCAACTCTCTCACATTCACAATTACTCTTGTTTACCTTGCTATGTTTTAAAATTTTGCACAACTGTGCCACTTGTTGGTGGCTGGGGGTAAGGGGGGGGGGGGGGGGGGGGGGGGGGGGTTATGTCTACCTGTCCTTGATGCAGAGATACCACAGCCAACTTTTTGCATACTTATAAAGATACAGATCAGTTCAAACACACACAAACAAAACACTTTCATTAACATAAAATGATCCTAACAATGTATGGCCATTAGTATAATCCAGGAGTGGGCAATGTCGGTCCTGGAAAGCCACAGTGGCTGCAGGTTTTTGTTCCAGCCCAGTTTCTTTGTGAGAAGTCAATTATTGCTGATGAAGCACTTATTGCTTAAGATGACCATTTTGATGTTTCATTTTAGTGGTCTTGTTTGTTAAGGTTCCCCACCCTTAATTGCTTATTTCAATCTTAAAGAGCTGCATTCACTGTTTAATGGCTCCTTATTAGCAATAAGATGTAAATGACAAAGCAGCCAGCAGTTTTACATCTAACTTATTTCCATTTACATCTCGGTGGATTCATCATGAACTATTTAATACAATAAAACACTTAAGAGAAAAATGTGACAGACTGAAAATCAAACATTTTAGGCTTCAGATCATTTGGATGACATTCCTGGAAAGGAAAAAAATTCAGAAACTTACATTACAGACTAGCAAGCCATAAAATTAAATAAGGTCTGAGATTGGCAAGTATTGGTTTTTAATTAAGCAGTTGGGTTGGAATGAACACCTGTAGCCACTGCAGCTCTCCAGGACCGACATTGCCCACCCCTGGTATAACCAATGAGATATGTCCAGTTGACAACAGATGGGAGGAAAATAAAAAACACCAGTCAGCAATATATCTGGAGAAAATAAATCCATGTGGTGTCCAGGATCAGTTATAGTGTAAAGGCATAGACACATGGTCACAGTTTTCCAAACCTATGCCAAGTGGCCACCCACCACCTTCTGGGTATTACATTATATAGGTCTGTGGCAGTCTAATAAGACAGAAAAATCTGTTTCATCCTTAAATTCATCCCGAATTCCAAGCCTCTCAACGTCTGTTTTGTCTTTCTTATTGGCAGGAAAACAACTTGGCAGTATGGCAGTGGTACCAAGTGCAACCGCAGGCTCAGTAACATTTTATAGTTATTGTAATGCATAGATTTATTTTCTGTGTTCAGTATTTTCCATGTAAAGTTTGTGTTTTCTGTTAAACTGAAGTAGATTCCAAAATATTTTGGGGCTAGTCTTTAAGCAAGTAATTGTGGGATGCAGTGGGACTTTGTGGGTATTGTAGCTTGTTTGTTTGTTTATTTCTTTTGTTATATAAATCCATGTCAAAGGCTGTTGGGGACACTTTTTATTTAGTTTGATTTGCTTATTTATATGTACAGCAATAAGCCAAGATTTCCCAACCAGAAAACATTACTTCAGGGTCAAAAATCCAATTCTACAGTGAAGAACAGCAGAGTGCCTACTCTGCTCAACGTTGCTTACCCTATGGAGGAGTTTCACCTTTGAAGCATAAACATACTTCAAGGTTTGCTGGTAGGACTGCTTGTTATTGTTTTAGGAGGGAACTGTTTTACCAAGGGAATGTTAACCACCATCACCCACAAGTATTCATCATTTACATCTGGACTGAACATCAGCTTTTGGTATACTGGACTTGTTTGGAACTCTGTATAAATAGTTTTCCTGTATGGGTTTGTTTATTATATATTTGTTTTGCAGTTAATGTAAAATGTTTTGTGTGATTATATAGTCCAGATCTAAGTCTTTTTCTTCTCTTGCAGTTGATTTATTTGGATTGGTGGTTGTTTCCAAGTGTTACAGTATTGGGTTAATCTTTGCCTTAAGATCTCATTCTACTAGATTTATAGCCATTTGCATTTATGTATATCTGTGGTGACCTAGAGTTTTTAAGGTCCATTACATGATTATATTCTTATACAAATAACTAGAAACAGAAAATCAATAAGTACAGCTAATCAACAGCTCAAATCAGTTTTCAATGTAAAGGCTGAGACCAGAGGAGCATTTCTTCTCCAAGCAGGCAGACCATTCCACAGGTCTGGAGCCCTGTAGATAAAGGCTCAACCTTCCACTGTTGTTTTACTAATCATTGGAATCTACAGTAAGCCAGCATCTTCAGATCTTAATGTGTTTGTAAGTAATGGTCAGTTTAGTTCAGTCAGTAGGCCTCAGTTATTTAAAACTTTATATGTACAAAGAAGAATTTTGAAAACAGTTCTAAACTTAAATGGAAGCTAATGTGAAGGCTTAAGAAGAAACGTTATATGATCAAACTTTCCAGTTCTTGTAATGATTCTTGAAACTTCATTTTAAATTAACTTATGGGCCTACATAGAACAGTTTGAACAACCAGTGAATGCAATGTGTGTTTTAAAATTCAGAATGGTGTAAAAAGCCTATTTTGTATGTCTATTCGGTAAAATGATGTTTAGACCTACAGATTTAAAATATGACAAGGTGTTTTTACTGTTTGCATAATTCTCCCAGTTAATAATATTTTTGTTGTTTCTTTATTCAGAGACACATAGTTGTCACCCACAATTAATTAAAGACACTACACAAGAAACAAACTTTTTTTTGTGAAAGAAAGGTACAGGTGAGTGTCATGTTTCCTTCATCAGGAGCTGTTAAAATTTAAATTGCAACATGGGTTAGTGTCATTCCTGTACTTTGATCAGACTGAAACTACTCAAGTAAATTGTGTTGTGTAATGTAAGACTGAAGCTTTGTGGCAACTGCTTTTTCAAGCACTCTAGAGAGAAAAGTACATTTGAAATAGGTCAATAAATATGAAGAATATTTTGGTGTAGCTTTTTCACAACTGACTCTTTAAATCCATTAAGGACTGCTGAGACAATAGGAGTTTAAGGAAGGAGTTTAAGAAGCAGGTGGTAGATTTCTGTTTCATGCTAGCCAGTGTGGTGTAGTGGTTAAGGCTTTGGCCTTCAAAACCTTGAAATTACAGGTTCAAATCCTACTACTGTGACCATGATGAAGTCACTTCAACAGGAAAAACAAATTAAACATAACCAATTATATCTTACATGTTCTAAGGCACCTTGGATGAAGCCAACACTCAAGTAGTTTTAAAAAATTATGATTTCCTACTCTGTTATAAAGTTAAAATTAATAAGGTTGTGTGCACACATACAGACAGGGTTTTACACTGCATTATGTAATTTGTGAGATAACATTGAAATTTGGGATGTTATTAATTTCATATTTATTAAAGGTTATAAAATCCTCATTCCTAATGTTTGGAGGTGTTTTACATAGCAGTGAAGAATTCACTTTTGTCAAATTAGCAAAACGGTATAAAGGGATTCATTCTGTTTTGATCTGTTATACTGGAAGAGCAGTCAGAGCAAGCAAGAACAAGATTTTTTATATCTTTTAACACTGTCTGGCCATTCCGTTTGGAAAACATGTAAACTTCTTCAACTATGTCTGTGTATGATAAAACCAGTCTTAGTGCTGTGGTTTTGTGGGAAGCTTATTTATCCAAGGACTCTTTCAGAAACACATTATGATTAACACTAGATCCTTGAAGCCAACAAAAAACTCATAATCCTAGGCTACATTAAGTTCCTGTGCACCTCTCCATTAGCGTCCTTTGTTTTCAAATGTGTCGATCAGCACCAGCAGCAGACAGCCTGCTATCCCATCCCCCCACTGTCACAGCTTGTTGTACACCAAGTTCTCCCAGCTCAAGTCTGTTTATCTGGGTGTAAGGTGCCTTGAATAGTATAGGATAAATAATATATCATTATTTGGAACACATACATTTGATGTGTGTTCTGTGTCTACAATGATCTGGGCAAATGTAGGATGACAGGAAATGTGAGATGTCACACACGTGCGCATGGGAGGCAGCTAAAGGGCTTGAGTAAGGGCAATTCCGAATCAGACGAGGATGTGGCAGAGTGCACTGACTATTTTTTTCCCTTTCCTGCAGACCATTCACGGGAGATTCCACCTGGCCCTCTTGACGTCACTTCCGGGTCCGAGCCTATGGTTGAAGACCCTTATGAGCCTGACCCCTTTGACCTCACTTTCTGTCTTCCCCTTTAAAAGCCTCCACCTTTTCCCTATTCCCTCAGTTCTGTTTTGGACTCGGTTTTGTGCACATCAGTGCTATTATATACGTCAATTTGCAGCAAGGAAACCAGATATACGGGTGGCTGCCCCAAACCTTGCTATGGCTCTTTGTGGAGTTTGTGAGAGAGGCAAGAAATGTTGAACACATTACTAGAACAGAAACATTTTTCATTCTCTACTAATAATTGGCCAAATGCCGACGTGAAGTGTATAATGTGTGAAGACTGAAGTCCAAATATCAAATAAATGCTTTCACAAAAGACAAAGGTATAACTAAACAAGTGTGCTTCTTTTCAAGAATTTAACCAAAGTAAAAGAAATTAGGATAGGGTACGAAACACACACCCTCATATATGTCTGTTTGGCTGGTGTATAGGTAAGAACTGTTGTCTCCAAGTTGAGAGGTGGCAGGTTCGATCCTGGGGCTTTCACGCATTAACTGTTTTGAGTAGTGAGCAGCTATTTATTACTACTATTATAGAATAAAAACATACATTTGATTTATTTGAGTTTGTAACAGCCAGTGTAAATTTATGGTGCTTGTAAAAGTTAGTGTTTTGTTTCATTATTCAACTTTTATTCATGCTCACCCCGATCTGATGCTGTTAGTTTTTATAATAATAATAATTCGTTACATTTATATAGCGCTTTTCTCAGTACTCAAACGCTATAGTTTTTAAATAAAATAACAAAGTAAATGTGCAATGCTACTTCAGCTCTTACAAACAGCTCACAAATCACTTTTCTGTTCTTTTGAAATTCATTTTCAGCAACTGTTTTGAATGATTAATAATTTTATTTCCATTTAGGAAAGTACCCTAAGGCTTTAGGTGTGAAGTCTTATACATATTGAATAATGGAAGTAATCAAATATTCTTTTACGTTCTAAGTTTGAATATTTTTTCTTTGTCTATTTTCTTTGTCTATGTGTCTAATTTCTGATGCATATACTTTCATGTGTATCATTTGGCTTTTGTTAGTTTCAGCAGTGATATTGTTTGAAGTTTCAAATAATTCCTTCACATTTCATTTTTGTGTCTGAATATTTTTTTTACTCTGCCTTAGGACTACATTTTTTGCAGTACTCCATTCAAAGTAAGTAAAGTTTTGATAAAAGTGTAAAGGCATTTGGTGTCTAAATTTTAAAACAGTGGTAAAAGGTTAATATTCATTGGTCACAGTGTTGAAGTGATGGACTGACTTTGCATGTTTTGACACACAAGAAAAAGGTTTGAATTGTTTTAGTGCCTTTTGCACAGGCAAGTCTGTGTTATGAAAAATGCCTTAACTGTTTTGAGAAGTGTACTAAGAGTGGTGAGAATGACTTTCCTGATGTGAGAATTGCATTAAAACAATCAAGATAAACTGTAAAAATAAAATCTGACTAACATAGCTTATGAAATTGTATCAGGTTCAGAATTTCAAACAATATTAAGTCAGGTAGCAACTTTCATCCAGATTGGCAGGTAGAAGTGGTCTGAAATATTTACAGTTCTCAGTTTGAAGAAATATTATAAAATCATTGTGAAATTTAAACTACAATGCCCTCCATAATGTTTGGGACAAAGACACATTTTTGTCCTTAATTTAACACTCTGCTCCACAGTTTAAAATTACAAATCAAACAATTCAGGTGTAATTAAAGTGCGCATTGCACACTTTAATTTAAGGGTATTTGCATACATTTCAGTCTCGCCATGTAGAAATGACAACACTTTTTCTACCTAGTTCCCAAATTTTAGGGCACCATAATGTTTTGGGACATACCAATGGTAGGTATATTAAAGCTGGCATATTTAGTACTTTGTTGCATATGCCTTGCATGCAATGACTGCTTGAAGTCTGCGATTCATAGACATCACCACGTGTTGAGTATCTTTTCTGGTGAAGCTCTACAAGCCTCTAATGTAGCCATCTTCAGCTCCTACTTGTGTTGTCATTTCTACTTGTGGTGACCAAAATGTATGCAATTACACTTAAATTAAAGTCTGTCATGTGCACTTTAATTTAATAATAAATTGACTGATTTGTAATTTTAAATTGTGGAGCAGGGGAGTAAATCCAGGAAAAATGCGTCTTGGTCTCAAAAAGAATAGAGGGCACTGTAGCTGTATCCTCATGATCAAAGTTGTTTAAATTACCTGCAGTTCTCAGCTTTACTTTTTTATAAGCATACATGCTTCTATGATGCTTCATTTCAGTTTTTACCTTTATAGACAGTACATAATGTAAATATTGCCTCAATTATTTTTTCATTTTTATATTTAAGCCCTTAACCCTTTAGGGGACCCTTAACTTCGTTGCCATGTCTGTCACCATTTTAGGACTTATGATCACTATGATCACTAGGATGCTGCTTGTATCTATGCATACGACATACTCTGTGAAATGCATATCCTCAGCAAAAAATTTAGTGTAAGAATTTTTGGCAGAGGGGGGATTTCCCCTAAAATTACAACAAATTAGGGGGTGAGGAGGGAATTTGATTTGGGATGATTTCATCACTGGAATTATAAGAATCAACATGAACTACTTATTTGTTTTATTCATTTTAACATGAGCATGAGATAAATTTATTCACTGACATTTTATGTTCTGTGGCTGAATAATAAACACTACTCAAAATGAATTGTTACAAAATAATCAAACATTATTATATTCCAAGATTACTTAAGAAGAATATTTTAAAGATGTTTTTGCAACATCAGATTCTGTAAATCTGTTTTGAAAAATCTGTATATCGCTCATCAAGTTTATGACTTTTGATGGTGTGAGATTGAGACTAAGAAAAGGGCACAGGCACTACCACCCCCTCAGTGTTAACAGCACTTAGTTGGAAGAGGCTGGACAATTTCAGATACCTCAATCCAAACACATTGACACCTTGATAAAGAAGGCATGACAACATCTTTATAAGTTCAGACTCTTTGGGGATTTCAGGCTGACCTCACAATTGTTAAAGAACTTCTACACATCCACCATTCAGAGTATTTAAAAAGGAAGTATCACTGCCTGGTTTGGGAAGAGCACACAGCAGGACAATCATACAACAAAAAAGACACAACAACACTTCAAACTGTGGAGAGAACAGTAACCGGGTGCATCACTGGGGCTAAAGACATGTCCTACTCTGTTAGACTGAGAGAACTAAGCCTGTTTAGTCTCAAGCAGAGGAAACAGAATAGGGACCTAATCCGGGACGTCAAAATCCTGAAAGGCATTAATAAAGTAGATCTGACAGTATTGTTTCAGCATTAAGATGAATCATGTACTCAAGGACACCAGTGGAAATTAAAAGAAAGGACATTTAGGACTGAAGCCAGCAGTCACTTCTTTATGCAAAGATGTGTAGAAATCTGGAAGAAATAACAGAGACATGTAGTTAAACCTGAAAACTTTCTAACCTTTAAGAAGAACCTGGAATAGATATTGGGACAGCTTAGCTGTTTACTAAACAAAGGAACTTTTGATGGTCTCCTCTCGCTTGTCAGATTTCTTATGTTCTTATGCTAAAGTTATGGTCAGTTTCCTCTTTTAATGAATACTATTTATTTTTGTTTCTGTCTTGTAAGGTACATTTTCATTACTAAGCCTATGGAGACTTTTAATTTTTACAAACTGGATTATTACTTTGCACAGAGACTTGATTACTATTTGCTTACTATTTGACTGTGGTTATCGTACTTATGATATGAGTGAAATGTAATTTTGTTTTGTTTATATGGTGTGAAGGAACTGCAGGTGGCCCCTTTGACGCTGCCTTGACCAATGGATTTGCTTCCCAGAGCTGGGATATGTAGTGGGTGGGCTATGTGTCTGCGGTGGTTTATCATTAAGCTGTTTCGTTATGGTTTAGATAGGGCCAGTCAGGGCTGTCCATTGTCTACTTTACTTTTTGATATCTCACGTAAGCCCCTTGCTATTGTTCTTTGGAATCTTGATTACCAATTTTGCAGTTAATTGCACATATTATAGTATTTCATTACATGCTGATGATATTTTGCTTTTTTATTAGTAATGTTTCTGCTCTCCCTCAAGTCCTTATTTTATTTACTTCCTTTCAGACCATATCTGGTGTAAGAAAAACAAAGACAAAGTGTTGGGGCAAACTGCATTTAATTGAAGACAGGAATCAAATCATAGACTGAAGCAAAGATGGCAGTGGAGCGTTTTAAGAGGAAGCCAGACTTTCTCCACTGCAGTCCCTCAAGTGTAGAAATCTATGACCAGCCCTTTGGTTTTGAAGACATAAGAGGTGAAATTGTTATCAGACTCTTTGTCTAAATGCAAATCTCTCCTCTGTAAGCCATCAGGCCTCTAATAGTGCAAACATCTGATATGAGTATTTCTGTAACTGACAGTGTCCTGTGTTTTCACACACAACAGTCTCTGAAGTTTTTTCTAAAGGGTGCAAAGCATCCAGTGAGCTGCAGTTCTGCGTATGGTAATGCCTTGGCGATGAGAGGGCCTGCGGAGAATGGCCAGACAGATCTGAGCTGACAGAAAGGCTACATAAACTCAAATAACCATTCTGTACAATTATGGTGAGAAAAGCATCTTATAATCACAATTTGTCAAACCATAACGAAGATGGGATAAAATGGCAAAAGACCATGTCAGGTTCCACTCCTGTCGGCCATTAATGCTCTTCTCTGAATCTTTTGAATGAGCCAATGAGAGTGTTAGAGAGGAGCCAGGCCGCTGTTTTTTCAAGCATAGTCATTCCAAAAAGTGGGCAATTAGTTGGATGAGGGGCAGATGTTACGTATTTCCACTGCGTAGGTTATGAATGATTTCTGATCACTGAGATACTGTCGGCAACAAAGGTCTTGAATCGTTTTCATTTGAAATGTATTTCAACGCTAAAGTGCTGTCAGTCCAAAATGTGGATTCTTGTAGGAGGAATAAAATGTGGGACTGTAGTGTGCACAGGCTCACCAAAACAAGACATTGTAGTTTGGTCTAATGAATCTCAATTTCTACTAGGGAATGTTTCCAAACACCTTTTGGAATCCATACCATGAAGAATTGAAGCTGTTCTGAGAGCAAAAGAAAGCCCTACCCAGTATTAGTACAGTGATTATAATACTTTGGTCAGTGATTGTATTTTATTGGTTCTGACAACATAATCCGTATTCAAGCATTTTTCTATTATAATTGATTTATTTATTTAAACTGGTAACTGGGTGTGTTGGGTTAACCTTGGCTTTAAAATCTTGTCCCTCTTTACTTAGCATGGCAAATTATATTTACACAAATCTGAAGTGGCCTCTTTGGCCATTTAATTTTGTGGTTTTATTAAATCCTGAAATTGTATTTGGATTGGATATTTTGTAGACATTCACTCATTTATTCTGCTTTTGAGAAGGAATTGCTTGATAACACAGACTGTTCTTTCTTTCCATTTTAGCTTTAAAGCTCCTCACAGAACTGAATCTACTTTTTAAAGATCTTTAATGACCTCTTACTAATAGCTGATTCTGAGGATTCTTCTCTCCTTATGCTCTTAGTCCTTACAGCAGCTTTGACATGATGAACCGTGACATCCTTACTACCCATCTTGAGCAGGGTATCATCATACAAGGTACTGCCCTTGCTTGGTTCGGGTCTTATCTGTCAGGTAGAAATTTCTCTATACGCCTTGGGGACTGCTCCTCTTCCTCTACCCTTCTCACTTGTGGGATACCCTGAGGTTCCATTCTGGGTCCCACTTTATTTTCATTGCACCTTCTCCCCTTAGGGTGTATCTTTAAATAATATGGTATCTCTCAGCACTGTTATTGCTGATGACATCCAGATCTATTTACTAATGAAACAAGGTAACTTCCTCAAGTTCTTATTAGACTGTGCAAGACATAAAATTTGGGATGTCACTGAATACGTTGGCTCTTTGACTTCCATTTTGCATTTGATTGTCATTTTGGTTCACTAGCACCATGCATTAAACCATATGCTAGGAATTTAGATGTGATATCTGATAGTAACCACAAATTACAATAGATAAATATATACATTTTGTTGTTAAACCCTATTTAAACCATCTATCTTTATTTCTTTGTGACTGGACTATTATAACTCATTATACACTGAGGTTACCCAGCAATCCTTTTTTCATCTACAACTTGTTCAAAACGCTACTGCTAGGCTTTTTATTGGCACACAAGTATTTAATCTGAGATACTGACATCTGGTAAGTGCAACACCAAAACTCTTTTTATCCTTTTGTTTTTTTCTCCATGCTCCTCAGACCAAAGCAATCAAACTCATCTCACAAATGCAGACTTACAGCACATGGCTGCATAATCGAACCATATAATTCAGTTATGACACAATGCACATATATAACATTTCTCCCATTTCTCGCTTATAACAATAAGCACAGTCATATTTCTCATGCATTAGGCACTCTTCAGTCCATTACAGGAATGATTTTAAGGTGCTTTTGTTAAATTGCTATTGTTTGTTTTTCAGTGCCTAAAAGGATTAGCACCATCCTATCTTACCAACTTCTTATAACTTTACATTCCATCTCGCCAACTTAGGGCATCTGATCAGACACTCTTAGTAGTGCTGAGGGCTCAATTAAAGCTTAAGGGTGAGTGTGCTTTTGCAACAGCCACCCCAGGAATCGAGACAAACCCACCTGCCCAAGTCAGGTCTGCAACTGTGGCAATAACATTTTTAAATCCAGGCTGAAAGATCACCTTTTATTTTGACTTTTAAGTAGAACTGGTTACTTTAATTTTTTTATTGTGTTTTATGTTTTATGTCTTTTGCTTCTCTTTATCATGTCTTAGAATATAATTCTTCTTACCTTTATTTATTTTAATGTGCAACACTTTGGCCAATGTTGGTTGTTTTAAATGTGCTTTATAGCTAAACCAAACTAAACTATACTAAAATAAATACTATGCTGTGAAGATTTAAAATACTTTTGATTAACAGCTAAGGATTTTCAGTGGAGATACTGTTGCTATGTTATATTTGCCAAGCCAACAACTGAAATGAGTAGAGAATTTTTTCACTGGGGTTCTTCAGAAAAATAAATAAATAGAGAATTAAACAAATTGATGAAGCTCAGCCTGAACTGTTTTAAACACCAGTGGATTCACAGTATCCTTGTCAATGCTTTGGCTTCTGATATTTGTTTATCAGCCATGTTTCTCTTATATCCAGGTGCAAGACTTTTGTCTTTAAATAATGTTGACATAAATCCTCATAAATTGGGTTGTGGATTCCACATTTATGAAAGAGCTAATTATGCAGTAATGAAGCAATATACTACATGTGTGCTTACGCAATGTTTTGTAATCATTTCATCTATAAAAGCACAATATCTGTTTGTTCTTTTTTTTTTTTTTTATATTTTTATTTTATTAATTTTCATTGTAATCATTCCATACAAACAGATCAATTTATAACCCAACAAATTTGAAGACAAATCAAACCCCACCCCTGAGAAGGAGAGCTTAGCTAAAGGAAAATTGCTTTAAGCTTTTTAATAAGGCAACATTAGACAAAAGAAGGGGAGAGGTAAATATCTATATAAATAAGAGATGGAGAAGGGAGTTAAATGCAATAATAGTTAATTCTCTTATTCTAAAATAATATTGATTAAATCCTGCCATGTTTTGAAAAAATTTTGTACAGATCCTCTAACTGAAAATTTGATTTTTTCCAATTTCAAATAATATAAAACATCGGTTTCCCACTGACTTATAAGAGGAGAATTAGGATTCTTCCAATTTAACAAAATAAGTCTGCGTGCCAAGAGTGTAGTGAATGCAATCACCGTTTGCTTGTCCTTCTCCAATTCAAGTCCATCTGGAAGGACACCAAACACAGCTGTTAGTGGGTTAGGAGGGATTGTGATACCAAGGCTGTCTGAGAGGCACTTAAAAATTTTTGTCCAAAATGATGTTAGTTTGGTGCAGGCCCAGAACATGTGACCCAGTGAGGCAGGAGCTTGGTTGCAGCGCTCGCAGGTTGGATCCTGGCCTGGAAACATTTTGGACAGTTTTAAGCGAGACAGATGAGCTCGATATATAATTTTTAGTTGAATAATTCTATGCTTTGCGCATATAGAACTCGAGTGAATTCTCTGCTTTGCTACCTTCCACTCCTTTTCTGATATATTGATTAAGAGATCTTCTTCCCAATGTCCTCTTGGATCTTTGAAAGGTAGGGACTCTAATAAGATTTTATATATTGCGGAAATAGTGTTTGTTTCCTCGGAATTGAGCAGTATTTTTTCCAGCATTGTGGAGGGTGCAAGGTGGGGGAAATCGGGCAATTTCTGTTTAACAAAATTTCTAATTTGAAGATAGTAAAAGAAATGTGTAGCTGGGAGGTTGAATTTTGAACGTAATTGTTCAAAAGATGTAAATATGTTGTCTATATAAAGATCTCTGAGCATTTTAATCCCAAAACTTTTCCAGGTATTAAAAACTGGATATACTTGCGAAGGTTGAAAGAGGTGGTTCCTTTGCAGAGGTGCCACTGATAAAAGATTTTCCATCCTAAAATGCTTCCTAATTTGGTTCCATATTCTGAGTGAGTAAAGCACAATTGGGTTATTAGTATATTTGCGATAACTTTCATTTATTGGAGAGCAGAGCAGGGAATATAAAGAAGTACTACAGGATTTTACTTCTATTGCGGACCAAGCCTGTGTATGTTCATTTATTTGTGTCCAGGTTTTTATGGCTTGTATGTTTGTTTGTTCTTTTTGTATGGCTTTGTTTCTGTTGCCACATATTTGGCATTCAGCTCAAAGGTACTTTTTGCCATCAGTTAATATATCTTTTGATGTTGAACCCACTGGTGCCAACAGGTGTGGCTTTGGGTCAGAGTGAGTGATATGAAATACTAAAGTGTGATTGATTGACAAGGAAACAGCGGTGCCTAGATGTGTCCATGCCGTGATGGTTAGCACAACTGATTTTCAACCAAGTAATTCAGGTCCCCATCCTGCCCATTACATTTCACTTTTTGCTCAATTAAAGCATTGCCCTCACTATTTTTGCCTTGGCCCCATTTCACCCCAGTTGGGGCCATTTTATCTCTTTAGTCATTTAATGCAATTTAGGGTTCTTTGAAACAGAACAAATCAAGAGTACTGCATACAAAGAAGCTTTCTAGTTTTAACAATAGTTTTGTATAGTGATGAGAGAAACAGATAAGTTTCGATTTGTGCCAAACATGACATCCTATGACAGTGCCACATTTAAATTGTGCTTGTTAATGGAGATTGCATGGCTATATGCTTGATTTTATGCACCTGTTAACAGTGAAACACTTGAACTCAATAATTCAGAAGGATGTCCAAATACTTTTGGCCATATAGTGTAAATTGGTTAATCTCTCTTCAGGAGCATCATCTCCAGATGAACCTTTTGCTCTGCTGTGGTGAAGACCTAAACTAAAAAATGTGTATCCAAAGTTTAAAGATTAAAATAAAAAGGGATGGTTTCAAGTCAAGACAATTTATTGTCACATCACTTAACAGGAATGTACGGATGTGTGAAGAACTTGTGTGCAAAGTCCATCACAGTAGAGCAATATTAGTTTAAGTGCAAATTTACAGAATAGAGTATACACATAATAAATAGATTTAAATATAAATTCATCAGTCACACATTGTAGAAAATAAATTCATTACACAAGTAACCAATTACTCATACTGACAATTCATATACTATACAATGCATATTGATAGTTGTGGTCCAATGCAATGTAGGGATGAAGGAACAGCCACATGAAAATGGTGGGGTGTTGATAAGAATTAGCACACATCACTATGCAGAGTTCAGCATCTTAACAGCTTGATGGGAGAAGTTTTTCAGAGCCTGTTGTTCTGGGACCTGATGCCACAGTATCATCCACCTGAAGGTAATAATTTGATGAGTTCATGACTTGGATGACTGAGGTCATTGATGACTTTCCTGGATTTCTTTAGACACTGCCTAAGAAACATGTCTTGTAGGTTAGAAATGTCATCTCCAGCTGTTTATTGGGTAGAATGCATTACTTTCTGCAAGGCTTTGAGATTAAAAATAGGACAGTTCCTATACCAGGCAGTGACAGATGCTTTCAGTGGTGCAGGTGTAAAATTATCTGTGGATGAACAGGTTCATGCTAAACCTTTTTAACCACCTGAGACAAAAAGGGCATTATTGAGTCTTCTTCACTACATTTTTGGTGTGAACAGTTCATGTTAGGTCTTTGGTGATTACATTACATTAGTTAGTTGATCAATCAGCAATTTGTATGCCATCTATTCAAATCATAGTTAGAATTATTTTGCATTTTGACAATATAAAAAAGCACCTTTAATGCTCTAGACTGTATTGTTTTAATTTCTTTTTTCATCAAAGGATGAATTTATTAAATCTGTATGGTCGCAGATTGACATTTTACTTAAAAAAAGTCTGCCCACAAGATAGCTGCTTCAAAAATGTGGAAAGCTATTAAACCAAATATAAGGGTTCAGGTTATCATTTACTCATCTTAAAATAGACCTCTACAAGAGAATAAAGAAAAACCTTTTTAAACTGAGTTCAACATCTTAGCCACAAGGGAAATTGAATAAAAATTCATAGGTATTAATAAGTTGGTGAAAAGACACTTGAAAAGTTAGTTCAACATATACATTGAAAGAAATATTACATTAATTAACAAACAATTTTAACTCATATACAACAACCAATAACCAAAAATAAAAAACATGTTAAAGGAGCACTCTAAGACAATTTACTCTTTTAAAAATAAAGCTCAACAATGTAAATATACTGTACTAAAACTTCAAGACTTATCAATAAAGCAGTTGGATCAACCACTGACATTGCATGAAATCTTCGAAGCCATAAAATTTTAACAAAATGGAGAAGGGTCCAGATGGATACCCTGTAGAAACTGATATTAAAAAAATGATTCCTGTAAACAATCACTGTTAATGCTATTTATCTTCCTTGAAACAAAAGAGAAGGAAACCTTAATTAAAGCAATATCTCACAGACTAGTTTCCCTACTAAATGATGACATTCAGGTATTTGTAAGAAGAATTTAAAAAGTGCTGCCCTTCAATAACTGCTTTTCTCAGTTTTCACAAACCTATCAAGCAGCTGTGCACTTGCCATAAATCCCCATCCTCTAATAGCCCTATCTGAAGTATCACTGCGTAATAAATACACTATCGTAATAATCCACACAATCCTACTAATGTGCTGACTCATTCTGCTTAATTAAACTGCATTTAATAAGACAAAACTGCAATGTCCTGAATTACCACAATATATCATTCTCAATCAGATAATCTAATTCGGAGTTGCTGGAGGCCAATATTTGTAATAGCAAAATTGGACTTAAGATAAGAACCTGGATGTAAAAGTCAACAGTCCATTGTGTTGCACACTCAAAATGTCATTGTATTTTTTCAAACATTACTGCTAAGTGATGATTTTACTGGTTGTCGTTATGATAAAACAAGTTGGCAATTTTATGTGAGATTTCCAAAGATTTCCAAGTGAATATCCATTTACAAACTTACCTGTTCAGCTTTATATCTTTTATTGTAGGTATGACAGCTCTGGCGCAATAATTATAACTCAATGTGATATTTCTAAGTATATCTGGATGCAGAAACAGGGTAAAGGGATAGGGCCAAGTAAAGCCATGTGCTCATGAGTGGGTCTTGCATTGAATTAGCATTTTCTCTATGACTATTTCCTTCTTTATGGTTGGCACTGCCAGGATAGTCTCTAGCTCACTGTGACCCTGAATTAGATCAATTGAGTTTGAGCTGAATGGTATGTAAAAATAAAAGTAATTAGCTTAGAATCATAAGGCTTATGAAACAAACAAGTATGATTTTTATTAGTTGCCAAAGAGATTTTTCGGTAAGAGACAGGTGTGTTTATAACTTATTCATTATTCATTTATTCATCTAAAATAACAGTTTATAATCAGGCTGTTTATAAACAAAAACAGCTCTTAGTGTTAGAATGTGGCCATTTTTTTAGATTTTTTTTAAAGAAGAATTATGCAAACTGATAATCAGACACCCTGATTTGATGTTTGACTCCAGATCTTCTGTTTTCACACAGTCCTCTCACAGCAAACCATCAGACTTTTTTTCTGGCCTACGCCATCTGGATAAAGAGAGGGAGAGATGAGAAACCTGTGAAGCTTGCAGTATGAAGTAGTGTTCTTTCTTCGTTAAAGTGGACTGGACAATCTTTTCATGATGGTCCACCTTCCTGGGCTTCAATAGGAAATTACCCAGTGTGAGATATGGCCGGTGTGGACACTTTTTTTGTGACTGAAGACAGAGAAGAAAATTAAAATTAGTCAAAACCTTTTATTAATACATACCAGGCAAGGGTAAAATGTCAGAGAAACACAGTCCTAGGACACCGCACTTCATCTGCCTCGAGCACAGATGTCCTTGTTCTTTTATACCTTTCTAATCTCCTGATCGTTGACCATGTAAGCAAAAAATAGCATCCTGACTCATTGTACTTTTCCAATTTTGTAAAGTCATTACCCTAAAGGTATATTTTCTTGTCACACACATCATCAAAAGAAACTTCTAGAAAGTATACATGCTTTTTGTCACGCACGCCAAACACAAACAAGTTTCATCACTCTGTCCTATTTTCTATACACACATACATTTTGTTCAATTACATCTTTTTATGTTTTCACACTCCTCCCTTTTTGAACAAAAATGATGTGGGCCTATAAAATTCTATCTTGAAATGGTTGATGAAGGGGAAGGGGGAGAGAAAATGGAAGAAGCTATACGAGACATGCGCTCATCATGTAGCACATATGCCCTTTCCATAGAGGCGGTAAAGTACTTAGATATTATATAGCGAACCAAAGGAATAATACAACAACCAACCAGGAGGAGGAGACAAAATGTCACAACCAAAGAAATGAAAACAGATCTTATCTATTGTCCCCAGGATCCGAAGGAGGATGTAAACCACTGATCCCAAGGATTTGTAATGCCAGAATTAGTGGAAAGTTCTTTAGAGAGAGCAGTAAGGCCTGCCAATGCACGAGTTATTGATCCATCTGGCGCGGTATTATTTGGAATATATGTACAACAAGCATCACCAAACATAGCACAAACACCTCCCTTTTCGGCAAGTAACATGTCCAAGGCTAGACGATTTTGCCAAGTCATCAGAGAAGTACGATCAAGCTGTTCATGTATGCCTTCAATAGCGTCTTTGGTGAAGTTAAGGAAACGTTGTTGGTTATAATAAAGGTAATTAATCCAATCTACATTCTTATTAATAGTAATTTGGGGTATGATAGATTCAAAACCGGCTGCGACTTGATCCCTAGCTTTAAATCTGTCTGGGACACCCCTAGGGACTCCAATAGCATCTATGTATACTCCAGGGCCATGTAAGGAGATATCAGTAGGCGTATGGAAAAGGGAGCGGGTATGTCGGAAATAAAAAGGAGGTGTGAAATAATATGGGGAGTGAGAGGGAGGTAAGGATAGAAGTCTAAAAGGCATAACTAATTGGATTGGAGCACAGGTACCAGACCAGTTAGGGGGAAGGGTGGCAAATAATTTGGACCTACTGCACATCCACCAAATATCTGATCTAGGAGTGGTTTGGGAGAGAAGAAAGGTAGACAGAACGGTGTTCAGAGAAAAATTAACCTGAAAAGTTTGAGAACAGAAAGAAAATGGTAATTCACCTACCCATGTCGCTCCATTAGATTTGAAACATGTATAATTTCCTTCGTGAGTTTGAAACATAGGGGTATCCATGTGACGGGTGGGGGGAAAAAGAATAGATAGATTAGAACACTTTGAACCAGAGAGGGGTTTCTTAGAAGTAGTGAATAAGTACAGAAGGCAGGGCAACCCCACGGGGTCAGAAATGTTAGATAATGGGAAAGGGACTGTAGCTAAATGGGGACGGGCTGCAGCGCACGCATAACAATGAGAACGATTAACTTGCTTAGCTGAATAGAGAACCCACTGCAACCATCTATTCTGATCCCCATAACCAGTTTCTACTGAAAAAGTGGATGAAAGGGTAGAAATATTCATAATCCTAACAGGAGTGTGTGCCAGAGAATGAGGGGTGTTAGTAACAGGATTGTCAATCTTAATTAGAAATCTCCCCAAAGGGTCTGTTCCAGATACATATGCCCCTAATACATAAATACCTGAGTTACAATGGTTGTCAGCACATACAATGAGAGGCATGTCCTTTTATGATAGAAAACCGATTTTTCAAACCGTATTTTTGGGCCTCAAAAGGTTGATAACCCCAGTCCTCAGTTCCAGTGTTAGCAAAAACCCATTGCCAGTTGTCGCAGTCACTTCCCCTCATACACACGTATTTGTCAGATCCGGTCCACTGGGCTTGTCGACCAGTCCCACAGTTGATAATAGAGCAGAAATCAAACTGCACTGATGTGGTAATTCCCAACGGGAAAGTCAAGGTGACCAGGGCAGTAGACAAGGGAAAAGAAAAACATAGTAGCACAGCAATCAAGGGTGCCATCTCTTGCAATGTGAGGCGTGAATCCAGGCAGGCAGTCCTTCAACTTTCACGGCGTGTGGTGTGGATAGAAGAATTTGGAATGATCCTCTCCACCTAGGCTGATGCCAGTGTTTCCTCCGAGTATCTCGAACCAGGATCCAGGTGCCCAAAGGAATTGGTAAATCCTTGGAAAGGGGGCTGGTCCTCCAGGCTTGATTAACCTGCTGGTGGATTTCCTTCAACGAGGTTCGCAAACCTGCAAGACTAGAGAGAAAATCATTGGGAGAAAAGGTTTGTTAGTGTGTTTATGAGTCCAGACTCCATCAGAGAGGGACCCTTCTTTGGACCATTTTCTCCTTTCGATATCCGTGGCTTCATTCTGTAAAGAAATAATTTGATTATCAGGGTCCTGGTCATTTCTCTGTTGGAATAAAGAAATTGGTGTGTTATTATATGCAACCTCTTTAGCAAAGTGGTCAGCTAATTCATTCCCTTTGCTAGCAGGATCCTGTTTTCCTGTGTGAGCTTGACATTTAACAATCGCTAGCTCCGATGGTTTGGTTATAACTTCTAAAAGGGATTCGATCAATTTCTGATGTTGGATGGGTTTGCCAGTACTGGTCTTAAGTTGTGCTTAAAAGGTTATCTATGCAACATACTTAAACGCGTCTTTTCCTTCATGCTTATTATTAACAAGGAAAACATACGTGCTTGAACCTTTATTCGTATCAAGTGTGCTGACCACTGCGTCACCATGCTCTTCCTTTACAGTACCTAAAATACACAACTTCCATTCATATCACAATTAGACACACATTCATATCACAATTAGACACACACATTCATATCACAATTAGACACATTCCGCTTATCGCCAAAAAACTTGTCTCCCTTCTCATGTAATATTATTAAAAGAGCATTTTCCCTTCAAACTTGATCAGGGTTTAAAAGGAAAAATACTTTTGTATATTTACAAGCCTTAAACAAAAGTGGAGACATTCATTTGCGCTAAACCAATCACACAAATCGATAATTATCTTTTTCAGTTTTTAGTTAGAGCTCTCCAGGACTGGTCTTAAATTCCCTTAGTTTCCATAGTGTTCCATGATCATGGCAGACTCCAAAAGCATACCTGGAATCTGTATAAATTGTTACGATCTTCCCTTCGGACAGCTGACATGCTTAAGTGAGTGCTACGAGTTCAGCTGTTTTGTGCACTTAGCTTGATGAAATTTGATTTGCCTCCAGCAGGCGGTCCCCTTGGACCACTGCGTAACTGGTTGAGGGTGCTCCATTTTTCAATTGTAACATTTGACAAAGTACAGAGTACATTCTGATACTCATAGGGATCCCTTTAATACACTCTATAACACACAAAATCACCCAAACCATTTTCAACACACTTCACCCCAGTATTATTCTATATTTACACTATATTTGGAAACAATGCAGCAAAGGAAACAGAAACAAATGGACTCTGAAGAAAAGCAAGTTCAACTCTTCAGGACAAACAAACATAAAACAGCCTCTCATGATGTTAGCTGGTGTTAACACAATCCTGCTCAGCTAAACGGCGCCGGTTTCCAGATCAAGGAGACTTCGTTGGCGAACTGAGTCAGCGACAACAAGGAAAAAAACTTCCGTGGCGATCCAATTACGACAACAAGGACAAATCCAACTATCGAGAAACCACACGGTACGATACCACAGCAAGACCGCATTCCCAGAAAAAGGCTACAGTCACAGAGAATATTAACTCACAAGAAAAAAGAAAAGGACAGAAGAAATTTCATGAGAACTACATCCGTGCTTGCTAATACAGCTTCTGTTGTTGCAGCCACAGCACGAAGACACGGAGGAAGTGCTGCGGCCACTGGATCCAGTTTTGTTTTAGAAAAAATAAGTCACCGGTCTTTGTTTATCTCCATGTTGTTGCGTCAGTACTGCATTCATAAATCCCTGCTTTTCGTCCACGAACAAAGTGAATGGACGAGAAATGATCAGGCAAACCTAGCAGAGAGCCTTCTCAGCCAGTTGTTGCAACGGCTGTGCTCTTTCAGTAAAATTTAGAACCCACTGTCTGTAGTAGCCCAGAATACCTAAAACAGACATAACCTGTTGTTTTGTTTAGCTGCAGCTTAACCTTAGAAACTTTATGGCCATTGTCCCCCAAAAACAGCAACAATTTCTGGGTATTCATTGTACAATTTTTTTTTTTCTTCTGTAGCGCTACTGTATCCCGTCCGGCCAAAAGCCTTCTATCTACATACTGTATCCTGTCCGGCCAAAAGCCTTCTAAATTTTTGGGCAAGAGCTTAACCATAAACACAAAGGGCTTCTCTGTATCCCTGAGGCATGACGGTCCATGTCCATCGGCGGTACCGCGTTTGACGAGATCGGGATGTACGGCGAAGATGCCAGCCTCTGCTTCGGGAGACAAAGGATATTGGGCACGGTGCGGGCGGAAGGAGGATTTCGGGTGGATCACCAGAGGCTCACAGTGGGCTATCCTTTGAAACACTACTTTAGTTATTAAATGGTCAGGAGTATCAAAAATACCTGGAGTAACTTGTAACCAGTCTGTTCTTTCAAGGCATTTTTCCACCCATGGTCCTATTTTCTCCCATTTAACAGTGTGTGATTTAGCTAAGGAAATATGAGGCACTGTTTTGCCAAGATAATATATGTGCTGTGAGCATGTAAAATGAACAGAAGCAGCTACCTTTGTGGATGAAATAAAAACACAGTAGATGTGAAGGGTTTCGGGGCAAGTACCAGAAGTAAGGAAAGATTCTAGTCAGGTGGTGTCTACTTCTATAGGGAAGTATTGGGCCAGGGGCCTGTAAATTGGGAAAAAGACAAGGGAGAAAAAAAATGTAGGGCTTTGAGGAGAATGGTGTGTAGGGAAATATCTAAAAGAGGGTTTGGGGTAAGGGGTAATTTGACACAACAACTTTTGGGGTTGAACAAAGTATGTCCGCCAGGACGTGACTGGACTTGAAGAGGTTTTGATACTTGAAGAAGGTGAGGTTGTCCAGAAGCAGTAAGCACAGTAACAGTTTTGTTCGAGGTAGGGACCTTTGCCAGCAAGCGAGTGGCACCAGTGTCGATTAAGAAAACAGTCTCAGTGCCATCAACGAACAATGTCAGTAAAGGATCAGTCTCTGAATTATGGGTGAGCAAAGGTAGTTGAAAAGAGTGGCTGGAGGTCCCTGCGTTTTCCTATGGCCAGTATTGTTAGTCAGAGGTGTCAGAGAAAATAGATGGAATAAGGGGAGGTGGGGGCTGTTGCTGTCTGTGAGGGCACTCCCGACGAAAATGTCCAGTTTCACCACAGGCGTAGCAAGAGAAGGAATTAGCATTGGAATTAAAGGGAGAGGGAATAAAAGGATTCTTAGTGTGGTCAACAGGAGGAGCTCTAAAACCACCTCGTCCTCTTCCTCGTCCTCGTCCCCTTCCTCTAAAGCCATATCCTCGACCTTGGTCAGGAGCATTCCTGGTATAATAGTTCATCTGTGTTGCCAATAATTTGGCATGAGAGTTCGATTCGGCCTGTTCAGCATGTCGTTTGACTTCATCAAACGTGGCACTTTCCCACTCAATACAGGAAGTGCGGACCTTGTTTTGTATATCAAAGTGCAAACCGGAAACAAAAGGTGGAACTGCAGCTCGGGTGCGGTCATCAGCATTTCCCAAGCCCGAGTGATTAGCCATCAGGTCTTGAATCCTTTGTGCCCATTCATCAACTGTTTCGTCTCTCTTTTGTTTTGCAGCAGAAATAAATTCGCCTTCTCCACCTATCCCCTGTCCTCGAGTTAAAGCTGGGTTCCATACCCATGGAATGTCATTGCGGACACCCCTGCTAACAGTGGCCCATGTGGTCCCAAACTTTCGACGAAGTACCTGGGTCCATTCAGCAGCATTAGGCTTATACATGCTATCTAACTGATCAAGTTGTTCAACAAATTTTAGTCCTCCTACTTCCTTTGGATCTGGAAGTGCATTCACGACATCTTTTAGTTCTTGGATGTCCCAATTCCGATTTATCATAACTGTTGTGGGATTTTGGGGTCCAGCTGGATGGGCAGGGTTATAATGGGGATTGGGAACTTCTATTAAAGGGCAAGTAAGTGAAGGATTAGAGGAGAAAAAAGTTGGAGCTGGTTTGTGAGTGGAGGTTTGACTTCGAGTGCATTTGGAGACGGGGGTTTGTCTAGTACAGGGTGAGTCATCACGATGGGTAGAGGGGTCATAGTGATCTGTGCCTGGGGAATCATCAGGGGAAACTTCTGCTAGTTGTAGTGCAGGGGGGGGGCAATCGGAATGGGGAATAGAGGAGGGGATAATAGAGGTGTCTGAGGTCGGTTCTGAGGAGGGGAAAAAAATAATAGGATAAATCTAAACCTGTTTTCTTTTCTATAAATTTTCTAGGAGACCCATTTTTACGGGGCGTCTGTTGATCCTCCGAAAATAATCCTTCCAGCACTAATGATTTTGATCCCCCTGTGCGGCGATTAACAGGCTTACTGTTATAAATTCCCATTATGTCCCCTTGCTCTCCTGGGTTCTGTATTTAATTTTCCAACTATATACTGATTCGCCTAATCCCTTGTACGTATGAATCAGCGGGGCATTAAGTGTGCCACTCACTAAACCTAAACTGTTCCCTTCTTAGTTTCAAGGGGAGACACCTAACTATCGGTCCTGTCCCAGTTCCCAGGAGAACACGGTTTTGTTGCTTATTCTGTATGTAGATTTATTTATTTCGTCCTAACAGCAATCCTGTAATCTGTGCTCTTTTCGGTTTATATTTCCATACCACCCCGTTACTCGTCCCGTTAGCCTGTCCGCTCACATCCCCGGATTCCAGCTCAGGTGACTTCGTGTCCGATTCGGTTCAGCAGAATACTACATCAGTACGTCCAGCCGAGTCTAGGATATGGGTGAGGCCAGTATCCTTTCGTCAGACCTTTCGTATGCGTCAAACTGCTTGGGTCAAGTCTCCATCACCTTAAGCAACCCGTTGAGATATGAGTATGACTAGACGGTCAACAGGAAACTCGCCCTCCCGTTATTTGGAAAATAAAAAATATTCGGAAATCCCCCGGTGCTTACCCCAGCCTGGAAGTGTGCAAGCTCTGTCTGGAAATCCGTTCAGTCACCGTGGATGTAGCAAAGAGGAGACCAGGGGCTCCTCACGCAAGAACTGTTTCAGGACAGGGCAGTCCTAACTTTTGCCGGAGCTGCATGCTCTGCTGCCGGATATCTCAAGTTAACGGCAGTCCGCTGTTAAGACGGATCACTGAAATGGTCTCGCCGGAGGAGTCGACCGGCCGTCTCTTGCCCCACGTCCGGGCGCCAAAAACTGTGGACACTTTTTTTGTGACTGAAGACAGAGAAGAAAATTAAAATTAGTCAAAACCTTTTATTAATACATACCAGGCAAGGGTAAAATGTCAGAGAAACACAGTCCTAGGACACCGCACTTCATCTGCCTCGAGCACAGATGTCCTTGTTCTTTTATACCTTTCTAATCTCCTGATCGTTGACCATGTAAGCAAAAAATAGCATCCTGACTCATTGTACTTTTCCAATTTTGTAAAGTCATTACCCTAAAGGTATATTTTCTTGTCACACACATCATCAAAAGAAACTTCTAGAAAGTATACATGCTTTTTGTCACGCACGCCAAACACAAACAAGTTTCATCACTCTGTCCTATTTTCTATACACACATACATTTTGTTCAATTACATCTTTTTATGTTTTCACACCGGCTATTTATCCCAGCCAGTACCCCCAGGCCACCAGATGGAGCCCTCCTTGAAGCATGGAGCTACCCTGAATGCCAGCAGGGAATTATGGACAGTGGACTTTTAATGCACAGCCCTGCTGGATACCATGGGGGCCAGCAGGAGTCGCTGCAGGGAAGCCCAGGGATTGTTATTTGCACCATAACCCGGAAGTGCGTCTTAATCACAGTGACACAAGGAATGATGTGCTTCCGGGGTGAAGAAAAAGTATTTTTATCTGACCCGGAAGTGTCCCGTGTCACGTGGACAGAGAAGGTGAAACACTTCCGGGTCAAGGACTATAAAAGGACTGTGGGAAATCCCAGATGTTGAGCTGAGTTGGGAGGCAGGGTGGCTAAGCGTCTGAGAGTGGAGGATTGAGTATTGTTTGTTGTAGTGATTATTGATTTATTAAGTATTGTGGAGAGGAGGGTGCTTTGTGCACTGTATTATTATAATAAACCATTATTTGGACTTTTATCTGGTGTCTGACGTCTGGTCTGAGGGTTCAAGGGGTCAACAGTGCCTCTATTTGTCACAACAGATAAATGTTGCCATAATAGTTAATATGCCTAGTATGGGCAAAAGAACCATTTCTAAACACATTTGTTTCACCAGCAGAATACAATACATTAAAATAATTTTCAAAAATTTGACTTTATTTTATCTTACATTAATTTTTCATTTCAGGTAATTGTTTTTGGATGAAATATTGATTTCAGTTTTAATTGAAGATATGCATTTGTTAAGTCACAGTGCACTAAGACACCACTAACTGAATATTTCTTTAATGGTCATCCTCTTGTGCTTATGACATGGCTACAAAAAGCATCTATTTGTTAACTCTTAATAAACATATCATATTGCATTTTAGTTAGAATAAAAATGGTTATAGTTAAAAGTTGCACTGAATAATACAGTATGCATGACCAATGAACGTTAATAAAGATAAGCAAGCCATGTACTTCTACAGGATTTCAGTCAATCCTTCTTGACATTAGTACAACAGGCCCACTAACTGTCCACCCCCCGGATGGTGAAAAGGAAAGAGGCAGTGCTGGATTAAATATGAGAAGACAAGGATTCTGAATGTAAGTTATTTTGACAAGAACATAGCTACTGTAGGAGTTTGTTGTTTTACCTCTGAACCTTTTAAGCCTTGCTGGGACATACACTGGTAAGAGAATGCAAACTATAATCAAAATAGGTGTTACAATACCAGAATGTTCTAGATCCATATGACTTTCTAAAAAGGATTTTTTTAATAATGAACATTCTCCTCCAATATCAATTTGTAACTACCGACCCCTTACCCAGCCAGCAGCCACACTACCATGACCTGTGGCCTGGAAGAATTACTGAGAAAACCTATCAATACCAATCCGTACCTCTAACAAATAATAATTTTCTCTCCTCCTCAATTGACGGTTACAGACTAGCAAACAAAAGCAAATATGTAAAATTAGTGAGGGAATATATTAAATACAATACAATGACAGATACATGAATATAAATCTGCAACATAAAATATATTGTGATGGATGGCTGGGGATCCTGCCTGGATGGGACACCCTTTATATGAGAAGACCGGGGGAATGAGCGCACTACCAGGAGTACCTCTCCCGGGACACGAGAGGGCAGCCACCTGGGTTTACATTGGGGCCACAGATTTGGAGCTCAGAAGCTCAACCTGCTGGGGGTCCGTGGTCATCAACAGGGGGCACCTGGACAGGTCCAGAGTCTAGGCATACAGCACTTCCACCACACCCGGAAGTGCTGCCGGAGGTTAATCGTGGGACACCTGGAGCACTTCTGGGTGCACTATAAAGGAGGTTACCTCACTCCCTTCAGGGGCCAGAGTTGGGTGGAGGAGGACGAGGTTGCGAGTGAGGAGTGGAGGTGGCAGAAGAAAGGATTGAGTGGAGTTGGGTATTGGAGCACGGTATTGTGTGCAGGACATTGAAAGTCAATAAAAGTGTGTGTTCTGGACATTCTGGGTCTGTATGTCTGTCTGTAGCTGGGCTATCTTCTACAATATCTATCTCTATCTCTATCTCTCTCTCTCTCTCTCTCTCTCTCTCTCTCTCTCTCTCTCTCTCTCTCTCTCTCTCTCTCTCTCTCTCTCTCTCTCTCTCTCTCTCTATATATATATATATATATATATATATATATATATATCCCTTCACCAAAGCAGCTAAGTGAAAACAACACCTGTACAATAACAAAACCTCAAGCGTATAACAAACACAAAAAACAAATAGTAACAATGTATGAGTACTGAATGACAATGAACGTGAAATTGAGTCCGGGTAAATAACTGTCCAGAACACGGATGACTGATCAAAATGGATGTGTTTGAATTTCCCAAATTAAACAGAACAACCTCACCATGCTTCCTCGGCGAATAGTGGATTATAATGTCCAATTCCGGGGGTTTCTGGCGATGATGGTGTTGTCGTGATTTCTGCGGAATGAGCAATCAAATTGGAACCAGGCGTGATGTAAATAATAGCAGAATAATGTTGATCGGTTGTCGGTACTTGAAATTTCCTTCTCTCTCCTTCTCCTTTCTTCTTTCCCTCCTGATGGTTTAAATAATGATGAGCCGGATGTAACTGTTAAAATCCCAGTCCTGACGTGTCCAAGGGGTTGCTTCCTCCCTTCAACACCCTTCCCCGATTCTTATTACGGGGATGACATTTAAACAGACACACATTAGTTTAAACGGGGTGCTGAGACGAGACGTGACTGGGTGCAACACAATTAACAACAATACCTATGTGGCTCCGCTACAAATTTATTTGGGGTCAGTAATGAGGACTACTGTATAACACTTTTGATGTAATGACAATCATTTATCTTGTTGAAACTTAATTTTACCAAGATGATTTTCTCAAAAGATAAAAAGTAATTGATTAAAAAACTTTGAAATGCAACATATTGGCCATAAATTTACATTTAAGTGCAAAACATTTTAACTATGGGGCAACACAGTGGTGTAAAAGGTAACGCTGCCATCTCAAGAACCCAGCTTCCTGTGTTTGACTCCAGCACTTTGCCATTTCCCATGAAATGCATGCATGCTGTCTTTGTTTTCATGGGTTTTCCTTTGGTTACACCAGTTTTGTCCTCACATCTCCAAAGAAGTGAAACTTTAGTAAATCTGTGTTTCCAAACTGGTGCCTGTATAAATGAGAGTGTGAGCATGAGCAGGACAGTAATGGACTGCCACCATCTCCAGGATTGTTTTCTGTCAAATTCTAGGAACAACTGTAGCCTCCAGAAACCCTGTAATGGATTTAAAAGGTTTGAAAATGAAATTCTAATTTTAGATATGTTTTGTGACATGTTCTATTATATGTATAAAATTGTTTTCCATCAAAATACCCTCAGGCAAAATTCTTAACCCTCTAGTCATCTGCAAAACAATCAGAAGTCACATGTTCATCTAAAATGTCAGTATTCAGAATGATGAAAACTTGCCTTGTCAAATCAACATTAATCACTTTTTTGCCTTTCAATTATCCATCCTTCAATTGCTGTTTACCCAGTTTAGCACAGAAAAAGTAGCAGTGTTGGGCAAAAGGTGGACGTAACCCTGAAGCCAAGTTCACTAAAACAGGGTCCTTCAATGAATGTAAGGTGCATGTCTGTGGGAATAATATTGGTGCATGTAGAGGAAATCCCACACAGACTTGTACAGAATAAGCAACCTCCACACATGCAGTGACTGGGCCCAGGAGTACTCAAGAGAACATGCAGTAGATGTTAGGCAGGACTCTAGACACTGCACAACACTATGCTTTTCAGTTTCTCTAGTTTTACTTAAAGAAGAATCCATTTTTTCTGTCTAATTGAGAATGATTGCTGAGATTCATTTTATGGGCAACAACCTAAAGAATTCAATAAAAATCATCTGACTTCCATGAACAGGGGATGCAATGGTTAGAAACTTCACAATAGCCTGTGATATTTCATTGAAGCCCTATTCAAAAGGTAACAGTTTAGGCGTTTATGGTACATTTCTTAATCTCTCTGTATAAATATGTCCACATAGCCATCCTGGAAGTGAAGGTCTGTTAGTCTTACTCACTAAGCATCTCATTGTTTTTTTCTGGTTAAAGGTGAATTCTACAATTTTTTTACAATATGAATGTTTTATAATCTCTCATATGTGCTTCGGATAAGAGGACTCCTTAAATAATTTTTAAGTTACCTTCTCTATTATTTATTCATTATAAAATGTAAGATATCTTCATATATAAAAAGATTAACCTACTAAGTAAATTCTCAGTTACAAGCTGTTCCATTGTGCAACAGACAAACATCACCTCCATGGTTGCTTCTTACCACACAATAAATGTTGACATTAACAGCTATGTTCTCTTGTCCACCCAGCAAACATCATTAACAAGGAATTGTGTTTGAACTTATCAAAATAAAATATATATGTATAATACATATATGGGTGGCACGGTGGCGCAGTGGGTAGCACTGCTGCCTGGCAGTTAGAAACCCTGTGGTTTACTTCCCAGGTCCTCCCTGCGTGGAGTTTGCATGTTCTCCCTGTGTCTGCGCGGGTTTCCTCCTACAGTCCAAAGACATGCAGGTTAGGTGCATTGGTGATTCTAAATTGTCCCTAGTGTGTGCTTGGTGAGTGGGTGTGTGTGTGTCTGTGTGCCCTGCGGTGGGCTGGCACCCTACCCAGGGTTTGTTTCCTGCCTTGCGCCCTGTGTTGGCTGGGATTGGCTCCAGCAGACCCCCATGACCCTGTAGCTAGGATATAGCGGGTTGGATAACGGATGGATGGATAATACATATATACAATACAAAGCACACTGTAGTCCATAAAGTGAAGGAGGAATAATTTAGTTTGTGATAAGAAATTGTGTAATATTGACAATTTAAACAGGAAAATTACAGAGTTATTAAAAACATTTCAAACAGAAACAACATAAATTTCACGTTTTCCATTTTAAAACTGTTAATCGTTCTTTGGCTTTGAATTCCATATTCATCAAAAGAACATTCAGTATATTCACATGGAAATTCACTGCAAACCTCTTCTTTCATGCAGTAGGTGTGCTTGAGTTGGATTACCTTTCCTAATTAGCCTCTTTTGTAAGATCAATAAGCCTGTGTTGGTATTGACAAATTGAATAAGCTCCCGAATTACTCGATTTATGATATATTGCCTTGTTTTCCTTTACTGCAGTCTCTTCTCTCTCTCTCATTTTCTTCTTTTCCCATGTCCTCCTGCTACTTTTTCAAACTGGCTTCCAACATCTGAAATCAGGGGCTTTAAATTCTATTTTATGTCTCACTTTGTTTGGATTCTTTTGTTTATGTTAATATTGAAAATTACAGTTCTTAAAGTGGGACCAAATTACTGGTGGCACTTATTTTATGGCCCTGCTGTGGGCTGGATTTGTTTCTGCCATGTTCCCTGTGCTGGCTGGGATTGGCACCAGCAGACCCCCGTGACCCTGTGTTAGGATATAGCGGGTTGGATAATGATTGACTGACTGACTTTTTTATGGAGATAGGTTGAAGGTGCAAGTATTGGGATGCATTGACACTTCATTGATGAACAGGGGGCGGAACAGGGCGGTGTTCCCTGTGAAGATTCATGAAGAGGTGCTGGCACTTTACACTGAAATTAGAAGTGGTGCCGGTACTGCATATTGGTGAATAATGGCCCACTTCAAACACTGGTTTCTTATGATAAATATTTATAGTATTGTGTTTTTATTTGTTTTGTTTATTATTTAATTTATTTCAATGTGTATTTACTTCTTTCATTATGTCCCATGTGTTTTGTGGGTGTTTCCCCAAGTGGAAAGGCCACCTGTTCATCTACATCAGGGGCTGCCCTCTACCCTATACATTCTGAGGAAAGTCACTGTCCATTGTGGTTTATTGAATGCACTTGGTAGTGCTTGATGGGTTTTCTTGTGATTACTGCTTTGTTTATTGTCTATTTTCTGGATTTTTTGACTTCTTGCTCTGCCTCTAGACTTCTCTTTAGATTTCTGTTTTTTAGGACTTGTTTTCCAGTGGATTGCCTATTGTATTAAGACAACTCCTTAGCTGTTTGTGCTTTTCTGAGTTTTCTACAGTAGTGCTACTGAGCATTTTCAATAAATAATTCTTTTATTTTATAAAATCTCTTTGGTCTATTTTGGTTTACAAGATGATGATTGATGAACCCTTCCACTTGTAGGGCATTTTGCTAAAGTTTTTGGGACTTTGTACTAAGGAACTTCATGGTTCTTTACAGAATGAACCACCTTAAAACAAAAAAGCCCCATTTTTAGCAGCAGCGTACAAAGGGAAGTGTATTTTTGGAAGAAATCTGTGAATTCTGTCAAGGACTATTTTTGAGATTATTACAATGCCCTCAATAACTGCTTGTCTCTGATTGCATGCTTATACATAGATGATAGCTTACATGAAATTAGTTCTGAATTGATCAAGACCTCATATTTTCTTACAAGAATAAAGAATCTGGAAGAATTTAAATTCTATTAGCAGTGCAGTACATGTGCCTCCTGTTGGCACTCAAGTCAAGTCTCCTGTTTTTCCAATGGATTACAGTACATTGACCATTCATTCCTGTATGTTTTGTTTACTCACTAAACACACAAATTTGAAGGTATTCCGTCTCTGCAATAAAGACACCAATTTTATCACTACATCAGTTAAGCCAGCCACTCCACTTGTTTGTGCAATGTCATTTAATTCACTGATGCTACATTTACACCTTCCACCTTAAGGTAAGCACAGAATGTTCTAAAGTTTACAGTTTTCATTAAAACTCCTATCATATATATTTAGCTGTGACTAAAATCATGCCAAGCTGAGGAATCTCTGGACACATACAAAGGTTGTTCTACAAAGGTTGCTAAATTAATCTTGTCACCGGAGTGTGACAAGATGCCCTGTTCCGCAATCCCAGGAGAGGGTGCTACCGTATATACTGGTGGATAACTTCTCCTGTGGATAAGTGGGGACTTGATTTTACAGTATAATTTCTGGTATTTTATAATGTTGGTTGTATAAGTCGAATGCGGAAAACTCACACTATTGATACAAGGGATTATGATATGCTAATGCCCACCAGAGAGAGTGACCATGGAGCACACTGCCTTTTTTTCTATGTGGGTGAGGCAATGCACTGTATCAGCGCATACTCCTAACCTCTTTCTCTCTCTCTATTTTGCCCGAATACCCGAACTATTCCAAAGCAATGTTTGCACTGATTTTTGTTTTTTGTATCTCACACCCTCATACACCTTTATTATAAGAGTATCCCTTATCTACGATGGAGCATTCGATCAGAAGAAAATATGAAGCTGGTTTTAAATTAAATGTCATTGAAGTAGCTAAAGAAATTGGTAACTGTGCTGCTGCAACAAAATTTGATGCATCTGAGAAACGTAGTCAGAAGTGTCACATTTTTGAACGGGCGTACAAGTCGTCGTCATATTTTATGATCGATTTTTCGGGTTTCAAGACCCAACTTATACGTAAGCATATATGGTATGTTGCCCTGTGCCATGTTCCAGCAAGGTGAAATCCTGTCTGAGGTGCTACCTGCTTTGTCATCTGAGAGCTATTAATCAAACTTGTTGCTGGCAAGCACCAAGAAACAATCAAGACTTATGTGCCCAGTAGTTTTCAAAGTGAGTGTCTGTATAAAGTACTCACTTTTCCAATTGACTTTTTCAGTTCAGTCATCCCAGATAGGAGTTTCCCCGACTGCTATCAAGTCGTTTCCACTGGGAGGTATCCTACTTGCTGTTCATCGTGGCCACTGGGAGGTGGTGTCCAGCTGCCCATTGTCTAGTTATGGCCGGCAGGAGGTGGTCTGCCCATTGCCCAACCATGAGGTGGCCTTTTAAGCTTGTCTGCCCACAACGTCACAGTCTTCTCACCTCATCTGGCCCACCGGTCCAAAGTCTTCTCATTTTGTCCTCTGTGCAAAATCATTGGGGAGTCTGGAAACAACCCTTTAAGGACAGAACTCTTTTATATTTCAGCCATAGTCTCTTCCCTGGTTTGGGTTTAAGTTTCTTTTTTTTCCCTTTTTTATTCATTTTTGATTTTGTTTATGTTAATATTGCTATTTATGGTAATTATTTGCATCATTATGCATTTTTATTAATTTTATGCATTATTTAATTTCTATGTGCCTATGTGTTTGCCCTTTTTTGGTTTGCAAGCCAAATGTTGATCCACACGTGGGAATTTTTTTTTTTTTGGGATAGATCAATTTTGTTATGATTCGGACCTAACTAATTCAACAAATCCTGAATACTACAAAGAAAGACTTGAGGCCTACACTCAGAATAGTGACAGATGTCTACAAAATTATGAAAAAGGCCTAAACAGGAAAAGACCCAAAGAGGGAGAGTTGGAACACCAAATACCTCTTGCCTAAATAATGGCACTTTTAATATTTTGGAATTGAAATAAGAAAATAAATAAAAATGTGTTAAGTTTGCCAAAAAAAATATAGGCAGACTAGAATCAAGACTGTTGTCAGGATAAGAAACATCAACATGATAGAAAAAAGATAAGATACTGAGAATCAGGCTTATCTTTTATCAATCTAATCGCTAAACCAAAAATCAAAGTGCAAGCCAGGAAAAGGATCTAAACAATAATAATTAACATGACAAGCAAAATACAGATTTCTTTTTAAACTCTATGTCATGTTTAAGCCAGAGTTATTTTCCCTGACTATGTTTCTGTTCCTTTTTTGTGTCCTTTTTGCTCATTTTTGATGCTTTAGTTACTTTTGTTTATATAAACACTAGTGGGGTTGCCCCGCTGTTGCACGGGTTGGAAAAAAGTAAAGCGGTTTCCTTTATTATTTGGCAATTAATTTATTATGTGAATATTGTTCAAAAGCCAAACTGCCAACTGAGATTAAATCAAAGATCAAAAGATGGATTGGGGGGTCATAAGATTATAAAGGCACCTCAATGACAGGTTATGGCAGCAAGACTTACTTTGCAAGAGACCCCTGATCTGATCCTCCAAATTGAGAAAGCAGATAGTGATTTGGAGGAGGATATTTCACAGCATAAAGACAACAAGGAGGAAAACTCACATAATTTGATTACATAAGGCTGCAGAGGTCAGCACTCAGGAGGACAGAAAACCAGCCATCATCCTTGACTACAATGCCAACAAAGGTGTGGACAATCTTGACAAATTAACAGGCACATACAGCTGCAAGAGGAAAACCACCCGCTGGCCTCTTGTGATATTCCATAATATCATTGACATATCAAACTACAATGCCTTTGTCATATAGAGTGAGCTGATCTTCACCTGGAGGGCAAGTAAGAGGAGCTAGAGGAGGTTCTTTTTGGAGTAGTTTGGAAAGGCCCTTGTGACTCCTTGCGTGCAAAAGAGACACCACCTTTCCCTCGCAGTAGCTTCAGCAGCAATCTGAGCCTGGCCCTGATCTACAAGTAACACAAGAAGCCAATACAAGGGGGCAGAAGAGAAGGAGATGCAACATCTGCTCTACAAAAAAGGACTGCAAAACAGGGACAACCTGCTGCAAATGTGTCCTTCACATGCAGTGTTTCCTACCACTGCTTTGAATGCACAGACTAGTTTACAATTAGCATTTTTTATGTTTTATATTTTAAGTGTTAATTAATGTTGTACTAATATTGATAATTACAGTAATCCCTCCTCCATCGCGGGGGTTGCGTTCCAGAGCCACCCGCGAAATAGGAAAATCCGCGAAGTAGAAACCATATGTTTATATGGTTATTTTTAGAATGTCATGCTTGGGTCACAGATTTGCGCAGAAACACAGGAGGTTGTAGAGAGACAGGAACGTTATTCAAACACTGCAAACAAACATTTGTCTCTTTTTCAAAAGTTTAAACTGTGCTCCATGACAAGACAGAGATGGCAGTTCTGTCTCACAATTAAAAGAATGCAAACATATCTTCCTTTTCAAAGGAGTGCAAAGCAAGCAGTCAAAAAAAAAATCAATAGGGCTTTTTGGCTTTTAAGTATGCGAAGCACCGCCGGTACAAAGCTGTTGAAGGCGGCAGCTCACACCCCCTCTGTCAGGAGCAGGAAGAGAGAGAGAGAGAGAGACAGATAAAAAAAATCAATATGTGCCCTTTGAGCTTTTAAGTATGCGAAGCTCCGTGCAGCATGTCCTTCAGGAAGCAGCTGCACACAGCCCCCCTGCTCACACACCCCTACGTCAGTGCAAGAGAGAGAGAGAGAGAGAGAAAGTAAGCTGGATAGCTTCTCAGCCATCTGCCAATAGCGTCCCTTGTATGAAATCAACTGGGCAAACCAACTGAGGAAGCATGTACCAGAAATTAAAAGACGTATTGTCCGCAGAAACCCGCGAAGCAGCGAAAAATCCGCGATATATATTTAAATATGCTTACATATAAAATCCGTGATGGAGTGAAGCCGCGAAAGGCGAAGCGCGATATAGCGAGGGATCACTGTATAGATGGTAGTTAAAAGGATGCTTTATGATATAGCAATGAGGACAGCATTTAACAGTTGCAATGGTTATACATGGTTATATAAACTCTCTATTATATTAAAAACGTGTTATTCAATCTTGACCACTCCCCTTCACACCGCTCGCCCAATCATTACTCCTACTGCGCACATCCTCTCTCCGTACCACCTCACGGCACTCTCAGTGCTGTTAACTCGCCCTTCAACGATGTTGGTCATAATGGCAATGCAGAAAAGCAAATTATCTATTCAAGAATTTTAGATTGCGATAGGAAAAAGAGCTGAAAATAAATGTCGAAACAAAGAAAATGAACAAAAAGAGCTGCAAAGAATAAAAATCAAGAACAAATAAAATCATCCAATGAACAAAAAAAAAGAAAAATATTCAGAATAATATGCAAACAAAATGCAAAAAAGCAATGTTTATAGTTAGAGGATACATAATATTGTTTTTGACAAAACGTTACTGTAATTTAATTTTTCTATGTACTTTTTATTACGTTTTATTACGTTTTACTCTTTTACTTTCTTTTTTACTTTTACTTTTTACTATGTTTAATTATTCATTAGTATTTAAAATAGACAGTTGTAGTGAAATACTCAAGTAACTGATTTTCTTTGTATAATAACTAAGGAGCAAACCGTCTTCCTCCTGTGCCCCGCGTACTCTTCTATTTACCATCTCTTTGAATATAATCACTTCCTCTAACAGAGGAGCGCCCCGACGCCCTTCGAGGTGCTCAGCCACGAGATAGCGGGCATCCAGCAGCTACCCCCAGGGATTGATGCGCGAAGCGAGCAAGGGGCTGAACCCCCTAGTAATATAATAATATTTTTAAATCATTATGGCTGCTATGTGTTCATGCCTCAGGTAAAACAGGACATGATAGTAATTGTTTTTCTCTAAAAACTAAAAAAAAAACATTAAAAAAATGCACTCTCCCTGCTCTCTAAGGAATAATCATCCAATTATTAATGTCAGATAGGCTATTTATACATTCTAAATAGATCTGTAGTTCAAAATTTGGTATAGACTCTTAGTATAAAGGAATTCTATGAAGACATGAATTATGAACAGTATGTAAGGGTTAAAAGCCTTTTTTATAATTTGCTCTTTTTATTTAAAAAAAATCCTCTTTATAAAGACTCGTGTTGATTGGCAAAATTCATCAATACACTATATTCTCTGGAGTCTTGTTTCAGTGCGGGACATATTTGGTAGAAGTGGCAGTGAATGAGAGAAAGTGTCAGAAAAAAAAGAAGCAAACAAAAACTGTACTTTTTGGTTTGAGAGAGGTGAGTTCCTGCTATTGAATCTTTGGAGGGCAAGAATTAATGAATTAATGCTTCCTATCTACCATTGTCTGCAAGAAATGTTTCTGTTCTGATATTTAATTGTTTTAATTATATCACAGGGAGACATGATGGGCCAGTGGTTAGTACTGCTGCCTAACACCTCGGGTCAAATTTTTGGCAACAATAATTGGTTCAGCATAGGTAGCAGGCACTTTTCCAGTCCTCATGGACACTTAAAAGACCATTGTACCATTATAATATACTCAAATGTTCAGCTCCTTCTTCCCCATTGACTTTAAAGCGTTTCACTTTCGGCAAAGTTCACATTTCCGTGATTTTGCTGAACCCAAGCTGAAGCAAATTCATAAGTGTTCACTCATCACTAATAAAAATTATTTGTGGGTTTGTCTCTTGTCCAGCCAGAGTTTACTCAATCAGAGTTTACTTTGATGTACTTCAAGATTTTTTAAGACTCTTTGCTGTTGTTTTAAATGTAATAGCCTCACCTCTCTTCTGATTCCCGAAGCCTTCTGTTTACCTGGTGGCATACCCTTGGGTGAAATATGTATTTTGGGCTACTTTGGAGCCCTCACCACATTATTATTTTGTGCCGCCAGAACAATCATAACACTCGGATAAACATTGAAGTGTACAGTGTGGATCTTTTATTTCATCACAACATTAAAGAATAATGCTCAAAATATCAGTGCTAAGGAAAACAAAGATGCTGCCAGAAAAAGAAGCAAATTTAAAACCATTAGAAATGATGTCTGCGACTCCAAACACCTACACTACAAAAAAACTAAAAAAAAAACTTTAAATGTGAGTTGTTTTGCATTTATTTAGCAAAAAAAATCTGCCAATGTGGTAATTAAAATTTACCTGACAAGATTTTGTAGAATAAAATAAATAATCTTAAACCCAGATTTCTTGATAAGTCCATAAATCTTACAATAAGGAAAATAGGATTTATAGCCTTGATGATAAAAACGTTTCTCTTGCTTAGATTTCACTTTTTACATTTATAAATATTACAATATAACAGCCAGAGCTCCAAGACAGGAATAATTTAATTGCTTTTATACAGTACCTGGAGGATGCTAATGCTGAATCAAATTTAACACTTAAAGTGTCTCCTGCAGGATTTTTACTACTTCACCTTTTTGGTATTTCTATCGCCTACAATTTTAATTGACATTTTTTTTATTTTATTTTAATATATATATCTTGATTTGAAATAACGTCCCAGCATTAGTCATTGATACCTCAGCCCTGGTGGATCCTTCTCCACTTGCAGCACATAATCTTTCTTTGCTTCTTCCTTTTTTATTTGGGCTTACCATTTAATTTTTTATTCCAATTTTTTGACAATGCAACTTGTGAAGCTCTCCTCTTTTGATGCATTTCAGGTACTTTCATTTACTTCCATTTCCTTTCCCTGGTTATCACTGGAGTCAGCTTTGTCTGAATTTTGAATTTGTCTTGCCTGTTGCATCTAAAACCATTATCTGTTATTATGTTCACCCCTCCACCCTGTATCATAATGGGTACCAACACCAACAACCTAAGCTATTTCCAAAAATTAAAACAAATCATTATTGTTTGCAGGATAATATCGTGATATATATGGTTTGAGTTGATCTCTTGGTTGATAGTTTTATTAGAAATATATTTCTCTTTTTCTCTTCTACTAAATAATGTTTTAAAACTGCTTTGATTTGCATTAATTATTTATCTTTAGCTATTCAAACCATTCTGTTTTACTTTCATGCAATACTTTTTTTGTTTATTTTGTTAAAAGCCTAAGGCTACAGTAAATTTGAGATTTGCATAGATATAGAAAAAAATGACAGAACACAAGGATAAAAGGCAAATTGTATTACATATGAAATGTCCAATTATTTTCATTTCTAATGAAATAATTTTAATTTATCCTGGGAAAGTACAACCAGTAATTTTCTATTTATTTTAGGTATAACTACTTGGCCAATCCCTTTTTAATTGTCTGTTGTTCATAAGGGGATTACACATTCAGGTGCAGAGCTTCTTTGATTAAATATTTTACGTTGAATGATGACATACCTCATGAAAATATTTGGCTGGATCAATTTTGCAATGAGTCATCCAACTATGTGAATGAAGTTAATTTCCTGTGTTCTAATTTTTCAACGTAAAGCATGCTTATGTATTAGCAGCTCATGTCCTGCGACATTAAGCAACAAACATGTTGGAAGCAGATCTGCTTAAAGCTGCATGCAACCCTTACCATACATCTGAGGAATTCATCGTAATAAAATGAGTGGTTAGCTTGGCAAGCAACCCTGAAAATTAACCTTTCAATGAATGGAATTAGTCAACAGGCTGGGCTTCTGACAAAAACATTGCAAGTTCAGTCTCAAAATTTGTGACTAATTTTTCCACCCTATTTTATTTATCTGTATCACAACTAAAAGTTGTTCTTTAGAAAAAGAGCACAATGAATTTTAGCCTTTGTACTTATTTAAAAGAACTCCTTAAAAATTTGGTGTATTTTGAATGCAAAAAAGTGTTTTATTCATTCATGTATTATTGTTATTTTCCAGTTTTAAACTTTACCACTGTCAAAATTGAAGAACACCGATTTCAGACATTTATTAGAAACATAATTGTGGGTGAAGGCTGTGGTTCATAGATATCACAGGAGAAGTTGTTTTGGGATTGTATGTGCTCTGAAGGCTTAGATTACACTCTCAAAGCTTTGTAAATGTCATTGTCAACAACTCATGTGAGTCACCTCTCAGTATGTTGTGTAGACTGGTCTAGTGACTTCAGTGTTCTGTGACATCCATCATAAACCTGAGTGCAGAGCAATCTTAAGGAGACCAAATGAAATAGGTCATCCATTGTGGTGGGAAGCAAGGAGTATATTTCATTATGAGTAAAACTAAGAGTGTGTGTTTATTGTGAACATTTTGTGTTTATTGTAAACATGTGTGTTTATTTTTATACATGTATGAAGAGGCATTGTGGATTATGCGGTGGGGACAGAATTTGGGTGGTGCATGGCACCCCAAAAATGCAGGACCCTGGGCAACTCCTAACCTCACTCCATACCCATAAAGATATTAGCTCTGCCTGAATGTTTCTTGACTCATGAAGTGATAGTGACTGTGCACATCCTATAAGTCAAGTCTATATGACTAAACATCCTTTAGTTAAACATTAAGAGTTTTTAAAATGTTTGTTCTAGTAGTTGTGCATGATCCTTTTTTAGAATGTATTCAAATATATAACGTGTAAAGCACCCATTTACCTAATTTACCATTAACCGTCACCTTATCGTGGTGGAGGGGTTTGCGTGTCCCAATGATCCTAGGAGCTCTGTTGTCCGGGGCTTTATGCCCCTGGTAGGGCCACCCAAGGCAAACTGGTCCTAGGTGAGGGATGAGACAAAGAGCGGTTAAACAAACCTCCTATGAAGAAAAACAATTTTGGACGGCGTTTTCCCTTGCCCGGACGCGGGTCACCGGGGCCCCACTCTGGAGCCAGGCCTGGAGGTGGGGCTCGATGGCGAGCGCCTGGTGGCCGGGCCTGCACCCATGGGGCTCGGCCGGGCACAGCCCGAAGAGGCAACGTGGGTCCCCCTTCCCATGGGCTCACCACCTATGGGAGGGGCCAAGGAGGTCGGGTGCAGTGTGAGTTGGGTGGTGGCCGAAGGCGGGGACCTTGGCGGTCCGATCCTCGGCTACAGAAACTGGCTCTTGGGACGTGGAATGTCACCTCTCTGAAGGGGAAGGAGCCTGAGCTAGTGCGCGAAGTTGAGAGGTTCCGGCTAGATATAGTCGGACTCACCTCGACGCACAGCTTGGACTCTGGAACCAATCTCCTTGAGAGGGGCTGGACTCTCTACCACTCTGGAGTTGCCCCCGGTGAGAGGCGCCGAGCAGGTGTGGGTATACTTATTGCCCCTCAACTTGGAGCCTGTACATTGGGGTTTACCCCGGTGGACGAGAAGGTAGCCTCCCTTCGCCTTCGGGTGGAGGGACGGATCCTAACTGTTGTTTGTGCGTATGCACCGAACAGCAGTTCGGAGTACCCACCCTTTTTGGAGTCCCTGGAGGGGGTACTAGAGGGCATACCTTCTGGGGACTCCCTCGTTCTGCTGGGAGACTTCAATGCTCACGTGGGCAATGACAGTGAGACCTGGAAGGGCGTGATTGGGAGGAATGGCCCCCCTGATCTGAACCCGAGCGGTGTTTTGTTATTGGACTTCTGTGCTCGTCACGGATTGTCCATAACGAACACCATGTTCAAGCATAGGGGTGTTCATATGTGCACTTGGCACCAGGACACCCTAGGCCTCAGTTCGATGATCGACTTTGTGGTCGTGTCGTTGGACTTGCGGCCACATGTCTTGGACACTCGGGTGAAGAGAGCGGCGGAGCTGTCAACTGATCACCACCTGGTGGTGAGTTGGCTTCGATGGTGGGGGAGGATGCCGGTCAGGCGTGGTAGGCCCAAACGTGTTGTGAGGGTCTGCTGGGAACGTCTGGCAGAGCCCCCTGTCAGAAGTAGCTTCAACTCCCACCTCCGGCAGAACTTCAACCACATCCCGAGGGAGGTGGGGGACATTGAGTCCGAATGGGCCATGTTCCGTGCCTCTATTGTTGAGGCAGCTGACCGGAGCTGTGGCCATAAGGTGGTCGGTGCCTGTCGTGGCGGCAATCCCCGAACCCGCTGGTGGACACTGGCGGTGAAGGATGCCGTCAAGCTGAAGAAGGAGTCCTACAGGACCCTTTTGTCCTGTGGGACCCCGGAGGCAGCTGATAGGTACCGGCAGGCCAAGCGGAATGCGGCTTTGGTGATTGCTGAGGCAAAAACTCGGGCGTGGGAGGAGTTTGGGGAGGCCATGGAGAATGACTTTCGGACGGCTTCGAGGAGATTCTGGTCCACCATCCGGCGTCTCAGGAAGGGGAAGCAGTGCAGTGTCAACACTGTATATGGTGGGGATGGTGCGCTGCTGACCTCGACTCGGGACGTTGTGGGTCGGTGGGGGGAATACTTCGAAGACCTCCTCAATCCCATTAACATGCCTTCCAATGAGGAAGCAGAGCCTGGGGACTCAGAGGTGGGCTCCCCCATCTCTGGGACTGAGGTCACCGAGGTGGTCAAAAAACTCCTTGGTGGCAGGGCCCCGGGGGTGGATGAGATACGCCCGGAGTTCCTCAAGGCTCTGGATGTTGTAGGACTGTCTTGGCTGACACGCCTCTGCAACATCGCATGGACATCAGGGACAGTGCCTCTGGATTGGCAGACCGGGGTGGTGGTCCCCCTCTTTAAGAAGGGGGATCGGAGGGTGAGTTCCAACTACAGAGGGATCACACTCCTCAGCCTCCCTGGAAAAGTCTATTCAGGGGTCCTGGAGAGGAGGGTCCGTCGGATAGTCGAGCCTCGGATTCAGGAGGAACAGTGTGGTTTTCGTCCTGGTCGCGGAACAGTGGACCAGCTCTATACCCTTAGCAGGGTCCTGGAGGGTGCATGGGAGTTTGCCCAACCTGTCTACATGTGTTTTGTGGACTTAGAAAAGGCATTCGACCGTGTCCCTCGGGGAATCCTGTGGGGGGTACTCCGAGAGTATGGGGTACCGGCCCCCCTGATAAGGGCTGTTCAGTCCCTGTACGATCGGTGCCAGAGCTTGGTCCGCATTGCCGGCAGTAAGTCGAACCCGTTTCCAGTGAGAGTTGGACTCTGCCAGGGCTGCCCTTTGTCACCGATTCTGTTCATAACTTTTATGGACAGAATTTCTAGGCGCAGCCAGGGTGTTGAAGGGGTCCGGTTTGGTGGGCTCAGGATTGGGTCACTGCTTTTTGCAGATGATGTTGTCCTGTTTGCTTCATCAGGCCGTGATCTTCAGCTCTCTCTGGATCGGTTCGCAGCCGAGTGTGAAGCGGCTGGGATGAGAATCAGCACCTCCAAATCCGAGACCATGGTCCTCAGCCGGAAAAGGGTGGAGTGCCCTCTCAGGGTTGGTAGCGAGATCCTGCCCCAAGTGGAGGAGTTCAAGTATCTCGGGGTCTTGTTCACGAGTGAGGGAAGAATGGAGCGTGAGATCGACAGGCGGATCGGTGCGGCATCCGCATAATGCGGGCATTGCATCGGTCTGTCGTGGTGAAAAAGGAGCTGAGCCGCAAGGCGAAGCTCTCAATTTACCAGTCGATCTATGTTCCTACCCTCACCTATGGTCATGAGCTATGGGTAGTGACCGAAAGAACGAGATCGCGAATACAAGCGGCTGAAATGAGTTTCCTCCGCAGGGTGTCTGGGCTTTCCCTTAAAGATAGGGTGAGAAGCTCAGTCATCCGGGAGGGGCTCAGAGTAGAGCCGCTGCTCCTCCGCATCGAGAGGAGTCAGATGAGGTGGCTCGGGCATCTGATCAGGATGCCTCCTGGAGGCCTCCCTGGTGAGGTGTTCCGGGCACGTCCAACCGGGAGGAGGCCCCGGGGAAGACCCAGGACACGCTGGAGGGACTATGTCTCTCGACTGGCCTGGGAACGCCTTGGGATTCTCCCGGAAGAGCTAGAAGAAGTGGCCGGGGAGAGGGAAGTCTGGGCATCTCTGCTCAAGCTGCTGCCCCCGCGACCCAACCTCGGATAAGCGGGAGACAATGGATGGATGGATGGACCATTGAAGTGCCATGTTCACCTGATATCCATAATGGTCAGTGGTTATAATAAAGTTTTCCTTTCACTTGTATTATTCCCTAACATCTGTCATAACCAAACAGCTTTGGAAGTCCCATTTCATGAAAATGTCTAGAGCCAGACATGCTCAAGCACACAAGGAATTACAAAAGGGTTTTATTTATTTAGGTTATATTAATGGGCACTTGCAAAACATCACTGCGTGTGAAAATGGGGTGTGTGTTTGGGTATGTGTGTTTATGAGTGTGTGTGTGCGTGCGTGTGTCTGTGTGTCAGGTAGTGGCCTTTTGCCCAGTTCCAGTAGGTTAGCCTCTGTCCCCCGCAATTCTGAAATGTATTGAAAAAGTTCAACCAACTCAAATCAGTCCACTGGGTGTTACAGTGCCTGCACAGTCATCGAACGCACTTGAATGTTACGCCATACATACATTTTCCAACTTGTTTCATACTGACAGTGTACATAAGGCAATTTGATTCTGTGAATCTCTTTTTCTGTTATTTTTTTCAACTATTTTTCAACTGCCATTCAAAGGTTTCAAATACAAAGTAATGTAATAAGAAAGGGGAATTATTAAAATGGCCCACCAGAAAATCATCCAGATAGTAACCATCATCAATTGTGCTTACAAATGTTATGAATAAGGCTGATCAGCTAGGAGCCTGGATACTCCATATCCTCTGCAGTATTGTCAATTTAGTTTGTTCTGTCATTCATAAAATCGGTTAATAGCATCAGATCCTTATTCTGCTTTTGGCTAACTGTTAAGGGGGGTTATATATATATATATATATATATATATATATATATATATATATATACAGTCATATGAAAAAGTTTGGGAACCCCTCTCAGCCTGCATAATAATTTACTCTACTTTCAACAAAAAGATAACAGTGTTAGGTCTTTCATTTCCTAGGAATATCTGAGTTGTTCTCCTAACAAAGATTTTTAGTGAAGCAGTATTTAGTTGTATGAAATTAAATCAAATGTGAAAAACTGGGTGTGCAAAAATGTGGGTACCCTTGTAATTTTGCTGATTTGAATGCATGTAACTGCTCAATACTGATTACTTGCAGCACCAAATTGGTTGGATTAGCTCGTTAAGCCTTGAACTTCATAGACAGGTGTGTCTAATCATGAGAAAATGTATTTAAGGTGGTCAATTGTAAGTTGTGCTTCCCTTTGACTCTCCTCTGAAGATTGACAGCATGGGATCCTCAAAGCAACTCTCAAAAGATCTGAAAACAAAGATTGTTCATTCTCATGGTTTAGGGCAGTGTTTCCTAACCTCAGTTGTGGGGGCACACTGTGGCTGCAGGTTTTTGTTCCAACCAGCTTCTGTTTTTAATTGGACTTCTGGGCTAATTAAGTGATGAGTTATTTTCCAAGTTCTGTGTTTTGGGAACAATATAGAAATTAGAAAACTAAGTTTGGTAAAAAAAAAAATATATATTAAAATGTACCAAGCAGTTATATGGGAATAATGAATTTTTTTATTTTTAACAATATTTTCATCTTGATTTTCATTCTACTTTTCTAGGTGTGTAATTATTTAATGAATCCATTATTTACTAATTAGTGGGTCTGATGCTAAAGTAGTTGCAGCCTTTGATTATTCATTTTTAATTGTCATTAATAAGACACAACAAAGGGGAAAAACTGCACAGAGAAAGGGCAAAATATAATGAAAATCAACAAAAGAGAGTTAAGCATTTAAATCTATAGCAAATGCAGAAATATTTCTAAATGTCTTATAAATGTAAAAATCATGCTGCTGTGCTTTTCTGAATGTAGAATAAAAGAAAAATAATACCAGCTAATTAAATGACATCAGTGCTATCAGGTGTTGTCACTGATTAGGAATCTGGTTGGAACAAAAACCTGCAGTCATAGGGGGGGCCACAGGACCAAGGTTGGGAAACACTGGTTTAGGGGAAGGCTACAAAAAGCTATCTCAGAGGTTTAAACTGTCAGTTTCAACTGTAAGGAATGTAATCAGGAAATGGAAGGCCACAGACACAGTTGCTGTTAAACCCAGGTCTGGCAGGCCAAGAAAAATACAGGAGCGGCATATGCGCAGGATTGTGAGAATGGTTACAGATAACTCACAGATCAACTCCGAGACCTGCAAGAACATCTTGCTGCAGACGGTCTATCTGTACATCATTCTACAATTCAGCAAAATTTGCACAAAGAACATCTGTATGGCAGGGTGATGAGAAAGAAGCCCTTTCTGCACTCACGCCACAAACAGAGTCGCTTGTTGTATGCAAATGCTCATTTAGACAAGCCAGATTCATTTTGGAACAAATTGCTTTCGACTGATGAGACAAAAATTGAGGTATTTGGTCATAACAAAAAGCGCTTTTCAGGATGGAAGAAGAACACTGCATTCCAAGAAAAACACCTGCTACCTACTGTCAAATTTGGTGGAGGTTCCATCATGCTGTGGTGCTGTGTGGCTAGTTCAGGGACTGGGACCCTTGTTAAAGTCAACAATATATATCAACAAATTCTTCAGGATAATGTTCAAGCATCAGTCACAAAGTTGAAGTTACGCAGGGGTTGGATATTCCAACAAGACAATGACCCAAAACACAGTTCGAAATCTACAAAGGTATTCATGCAGAGGGAGAAGTACAATGTTCTGGAATGGCCATCACAGTCCCCTGACTTGAATATCATCGAAAATCTATGCGATGATTTGAAGCAGGCTGTCCATGCTCGGCAGCCATCAAATTTAACCGAACTGAAGAGATTTTGTATGGAAGAAAGGTCAAAAATACCTCCATCCAGAATCCAGACAATCATCAAAGGCTATAGGAGGGGTCTAGAGGCAAAAGGAGGCTCAACTAAGTATTGATGTAATATCTCTGTTGGGGTGCCCAAGTTTATGCACCTGTCTAATTTTGTTATGATGCATATTGCATATTTTCTGTTAATCCAATAAACTTAATGTCACTGCTGAAATACTACTGTTTCCATAAGGCATGTCATATATTAAAATGAAGTTTCTACAGGATCATCTTAACCTTGATTACTGAAGGATGGCTTTGTTTCTATGTAGATTCTGACAAAGAAAAATTTACCATGTAAAGCTAGTTTGTTATAGGTTCATCGAAGCAACTGTAGCTTAAATTACCAAGAGGACATTCAGTGTACAGGTTACCTTTGATAAGTTCATTGTATTAAATAATTAGTTGTAGCATATGACAGTTTTAACTATAACTGAATGCTTCATTTGATATTAAACCATCTGACTCCTATTCATAATTGCTACTAGGTTTCTAGGTTATTATTTACTTAAACTCCTCAGTGGTCATACTCCATCACTGTTGAGATATATATATATACAATGCAAATGTACCTTTCCATGATCTTTATTTTAAATGGCAGTCAGCCAAATCTTTATAGTTATTATTTACAGTATAGCACAGACCAAAGATTGCATCTGAATATCCTGAAATAGAAAAACAGAAACACAAAGACATTAGGAACAGGTTTTACCGGCTCTTTAGGTATGGCCTGCCAAGAGTAGTATGACTTTTTTTGTTTTTCTTTTCATTCCACTCCATGAACTCCTCAGTACAATAAATGTTCTGAATATCTTGCCTAGGGGCACTTTAAGGCAATTGTTACTATCAATATGAGAGACAGTGTTCATTGTATTTATTAGATATAAAGCTCTTTCACCACAAGTCTCTGGAAACCAATAAAGAAATACAGTCATGTAAATTAAATAAAAACTAACATTATTATTAAAATTCACGGTTACAGAAAAAAATAACAAAAAGATCTGTACCATAGCTGTGAATCATCTAGAGAGACACACCATTGAAAGCTAGATTTCTAATCAACTCTTTTCTCTTATAATTAAAGGAATATGGAAAAAAAATTCTTGCTTTGTCATCTGACTCAAACTCGATTATTTACATGCTTTAGGAGTTTTTGGATTTGATCATTTTTGACATCACACATTTACAACCATTTTTGCTCAGAATTTTGGGAAACAGGAAAGCAAATCGCACACAAAAAAGCAACTCAAAATTTGCTCTAATTTTGATTTTGTTTGAGAAAATAGAAAATAAAAGAAACTCATTACAAGGGTACTGTATTTCTTTATAGACGGTACAACAACTATATTCCATTTCTGTATTTTTAAGTAAAAAGTGAGGTTAGTATAACATTACAACTAAGCACATTTGAATTAGAATAAAATAAAATTTCCAAATTCTTTAGCTAAGAGCTACCACATGAAAGAGAATTCATGTGAAATTTTTCACAGGGAAGTGTGAATGTGCTGTATTTCCCTAAGCACATTAATGAAGCATTTAACTGTCAGAAATGTGCAGTTGGGATTCCGATCTTGGTCTGCTTCATCCATTCAGTTTTGGTATGTATAAAACATATTTTCTTTCAAAACTTTGTTTACTGTTTCTATTCAGCTATAATATACATAACATTTTAATGAATTAAGCTACAAAAATCAAATTTCATGAATATTTATAAGCAGCTATTAAAATTTCATAAACCAATACTGAGGGCCGAGAAATAGTGAAAATAACCATGAAGGTGTACAGAGCAAAGAAAAAAAAAAGCACACAAACCATTCAATTTCCTAGACTATTATTTGTCTCAAATTAAATTCTTTCCTTAAACAATACTTTCACCTTATTGTATAAGCACATCATCTTGTATTTTAAACCTTACAAGCTTCTTTCATTAGTTATCACAGTATCCAGTGTAAATATTTACCTGGGACTGTGCTTCATCTGCATTACTCAGTACCTTGTTTCTTTGTTCAACATTAAGTGTCATTAGATTAGGTCAAATTAGAATCTGGTCAAATTCTTCTGACAGATGCAAACAGGTTTTTGGTTAGAATAATCCATCTTTATAAGAGTTCATGCTGCTATAAGTCTTAAAGAGGAACACAGGGTCTGCTGTGGAAAAAACAGCCCAACAACATCAGGACTCTACTGCTACATTTCACAGTAGTTATGAAACTTAATGACACGTATTTCTTTGCATATATCTCTTTTCTAATGCCAAATGTACTCATGATATGAGTGACCATTAACTTTTGTCTCATCTGAATTTTATACTGTTTATGTTCCAAACAAAGTGCTCAAAGGCTTTAGGAAAGCTCCTGCTGCTGCAGTTTTTGGAGTATGGCAAGAAACTGTTGCAATTGATGTACCCTTTAATTATAGGAGGCTTGATGATCCTGAGATGCAACTAGATACTGTCCTTCTCCAGCTCCCATTTTTAGATTCTTATTTGCCAAGTTAGCTTCTGGATTGGCTTTGAGACAGCTGCTGCCTCATGCATTCAGAATCCTGTTTTGATTGCTGTACATGGTCATTGTGTGTTTTTTTCCCACATTCTGAAAATGTATGTGTAAATTATCACCTCCAAATTGGCTCCGTGCACATGTATGCATGGGCCTTGTAAGAACCTGGATGTTCATTAAGGATTGGCTTCTGCTTTGTAGTCAACGCTGCCAAGAAAATCTCTAACCCTCTGTCACTGAATTTAATTAAGTAGGTTTCAGAATGTTATGCTTTGTTACAAGTACTTCATACAACACTGTGAAGAACACCATTATGAAGTGTTTTGATGCATGATGTAAGTGAGATATTTAATTGAAGTACTGTCCACATCACATCCTGCCTGGATGAAATTTCATGACTTGTTAAAAATGTAGAAATAAATTAGCCGGTATCGTTAAAGACGTATTTAATATCATGCTAAAAGAAATCAGTACTCCCCACCTTTTTCAAAACAACAATTATCCCTGTGCCTAAACAAGGCTGATTACCAAAATCCTCAACCTGGGACTCTCTGCAACTGGAATCTGGACACCCTAACAGGCAGTCATCAGCATGTGTGGATTGGCATCATTATATCCTCCATTGTAATCGTCATGAGCTGGGTTCCCCTTGTACTCCTTCTTCACCTCTTACATAGCTCCAATTTAGGCAGAAGAGTTTTATCCTGCTCATTAAAAAGTGAGATTTAACATGAAGTCAGCAAAACCAAAGAGGTGATCAAAGACTTCAGGAAGCAGAAAATAGGCCATCTACATCTCAGATTATATTATTGAGTGGGTGATCTGCTTTAAGTGTTTTGGAGTGACTATCACTGATGGGCACAAAACATATGGGATCTTACCAAGAAAGATGCATTAGCATCTTCCCTAGATATCTGGGAAGCTTTGTCCATCTGTTCTCACTAACTTCTACGGGTACAGGATAGAGTCAGTCGTCAGTGGCTGTTTAATGTGCTGGAATTGCACCTGTTCGGCTGAAGACTGTAAAGCACTGCAGAGGGCAGTGAAGGAGGCACAGAAGATTACTGGTACCCTGCTGCCTTCTGTCCAGGACATATACAACACTCACTGCATTAGAAAGGCAAATAGGATAATGAAAAATCTGTACAGTTGCTTTTCTTATTTCTTCCATCTGAGAAACAGTGCATATACATTTTGTATACAATTGTACACTATATATACGGTCTTTTTTGCATGTGTCAGTTATTGGTATTGTATTACTGTCACTTTTCTTGTAGATATACAAAGAAGAATTTAATTGTATTGCATACCCATGACAATAAATTTAAACTTGAGATACACTTTAATGTCAGTTTGTAGTAGTTAAGGTTTCGATTATTAAAACCCTGAGATTGTGAGTTCAAATCCTACTACTGACACTGTGTGGCCATATGCAAGTTCACTTCACCTGCCCGTGCTGCAATTAGAAAAACAAAAGAAATGGAACCAAAGCAAAGTAAAGGCATTGACCCAATACGAAAATATTAATAATAGTAATGGCAGATTGAGAACAGGCATGTCAGATTTGCTCAGAATATGCAGGAAATCAGATGCCAGCAGCCATGTAGTTTAAAGATCAGTGCTATCAGACACTTTACTGCACTGGCTCCTTCAGTATAAATTTATGAAAATTGTCATTTTGTTTTTAAAATCTATTTGCCCTGTTGCCTATTTATTTTCCCATTTGCTAAAGAAATTTGCTAAAGTCCATGGTGATATTACATAGCTGCAATGACCCAGTTGGTACTAAAAAATTTCTTTCCATTCTCCTGAACTATTATCCCAACACTTGCCCACAATATATATATGCGTGTATTTTAAAGAGCACTGTGATGAAGCCTATTTTAATGATGTGGTGTAAAATAAATATGACTGACTGACAATAAGTTTTTGAGGTAAATTAATTTATTATAATTATCATCGGGTTTAAAAATCTGCTAGAAAGTGATGCAAAGTATAATAAAGATTAACTGTCTTTTAAATAGTTCCTCACCCATAAATTTACTTTCCAAAATCCAGTGCAGCAGAGCACACAGCCAGGAAACCCCTGAGATTCACAAGGTGCCAGTTTAACTGACCAACTAACCAACCTCTTACAGAGTTAATTTAGCACAACTAATCATATACTGTAAGTCTAAGAGAAGTTGTGTTGCACAATAAATAAATATTATTATTATTATTATCTTTTACAGCATTTCATAATTGTTATTGATTGATATCTTAGACATTAAATAATAATTAATTAGTTAAATAATTAATACCTATATTAATTTATAGTACCCTTTACATATTTTTTAAAATAATTACTTATGTAACAGAACTAACACTAACAGAAAAATTAATTAACATATCAAAGTGCATCAACAGAAAAATTAAGACATTAAAGGTAGGCTCAGATTTGCAAATATAAAACAACTACAAAAAATAAAAAAACAATGCCAAAATAATTTACATCACATATACATTTAACTACAAAAAAAAGAACTAATACAAGATCTAAATAAACGTTTGACTACTCCTCATGGTGAAGTTTCAGAGTATCAATCTAATATATTTAATCAGCTTTTAGCAATAGATAATTAAGCCAACAGAAAGATACAACCAGCTGGAAACAAAGTAGCAGAAATCAAAAACTCCATTAAGACATTTTTTGTAGAAAAGTATGCATAGGTTAGGTTAGAGGTGCTTTGAAATAAACAAAGTCAAGACTGTCTGCTTTAGAATATATTGTATGTTTGATATTTGTGTATACCTACTGCCCTTAAATACTACAAATGTGAAATCAATGTGCACTCTGTATCCCAGTCAAATTCTCAGTCAAAGGAATTCATAGTTAGTCAGTTGGGGCTGTGCTGATGCACACCAAACAAAATGAATCATCTCTTGCCTACTTCAAGATAAATTAATTTCCATTTGCAGAATGCAACAGATACCAGTGATCTGCGTTGTTGAAAGGAATGCTGCCCATTGAACTATTGTGACTATTATAAGACAAGGCTGGCCAGAAGATATTGTATGCAAATAGCAAGGAACCTAGAAAATAGTTATACATCATTTCCTAAAGTTCTTGGAATCTTCTCCTTATGAAACATTTCTTCAGTTCCACTTTCAGATTTTGTCCAAAACGTCACACACAAACACTAGTTAGTTTATATGCTGCTGTTCCTATCTGGGTGAGGTAATTGGCTAGAACAATGAGACAATCACCCTAGGAATCCGTATCTCATTCAGTATCCTTTTGTTTGTATTCATATGCTTCACATCTTTAGCTTGTCTGCTAAAATGGTAAATGGTAAAGTCTCATTCTAAGAATGTCAATTCTCCAATTATGATATAACGCAGAATAAATCCAGTCCAGTTCAACACATGAAGATACCCTGCTAAAAACTTCTATAAATGAACAACTGATGTCTGTGAGAGTCCCCTTATTGCAGATAGCACTGACATGGCAGATTGTCCTATGGTTTAGACTGCCCGGCGGCCTGCATCAGACTTGTAAAAGCTTGTGTCTGATCTATGATACTGATCAATACTTCCCCATGGTAAATCATGGCTGTTATAAAAGGATGATCTAGAGTCTGTGTGTGGCCTTACTGCAGGATCAGATGTCATATAATATTTGACACTCTGGTAGTCCCTGGGATACACCTGATTTGTCATGTTATTGTCCAAGGCAGGACTTTGTTCTGGGAATCTCTTGTCTGACAGTGAGTTTACAGTTTTACGTAATGGCAACTGACTACAAGTTCCATTCTGTGCTTCATATTTTCTGAGAGTCTGGCTACAATCCTTAGAATGTGGGGTCTCCAGTGCAAACTTTTCCAGACTGTTATTTCTGAAACTTACTGGAATAAACTTCCTGCAAACTGGAGTAAAACTAGAGGGAAAAATGGTATTCCTGACAGGATACATAGTCTCTTCTGTCAATGACTCTTTAGTTAGTCTTCTGATTACATCTTTTGCATGTACACCATCTGCAAATATCCATTGTTTAGCATTTTCTCCTGGTGATGCAGAGTGCAGTCCACTATGTTTATAAAGAGATTCTTGGTCAATATCACTATTATTAGGATACATGGAGATTGGCTTTTTCTTAACCTCATCAATCCAGTGGTGTGAGATATGAACAGGAACTGGAACTATTATATCCTTTGAAGTTTTCTCATTTTTGGCTGGAGGATGACTGCATAGATTCACAGGATCAGAGGAGGAGGTGTGAGATTTGCCATGACTGTAATTTCTGTGCTCCTCCTTATACAAAGACATGCTTTTGCTTGGACTACAGCCTTGCTCAGTTTCAGTGGAAGCAGAAGGCAGGCTTCTAAAATCAAAAACCTTTAGGGAAGTGCAGGGAAGTCTTGTCTTTCCAAATTCCTGGACTATTGATCTCTTCAGACTAGTAGACACATAAAGCGGTGAGACTTTGTTTAAAAACTTAGGGGCTTTGTTGGGAGAAGGTGTTACAGCAGATTTTTGATCGTCTTTGCACACAGTTCCAGAGGTTCTGTTTTTCAGGCTAAGATTGAGGGGCTCAACCTTTTCTTGTGAGGAGTGGAATTCCTTTAATGGATTTTGCAGCTCCACCCTGCGCAAATCTCCAGAACTCACCATTGGATGAAATACTGTCCTAACTGGGTAATTCAAAGGAGCAGGGGTCCGGAACGCAGATGGAGATGATTTACTATGGTGGTACTGTGAAAACTGGATGGGATGAGCTGAGTGCTCCAAAGTAAAATCTGGTAATTTCTGAAAAGTAAAATAAGACAGGCTTTGTTAGAAAGAGTAACATACAGTGCTTCTGGAAAGTATTCACAGCGCATCACTTTTTCCACATTTTATTATGTTACAGCCTTATTCCAAAATGGATTCAATTCATTATTTTCCTCAGAATTCTACACATAACACCCCATAATGACAACGTGAAAAAAGTTTACTTGAGATTTTTGCAAATTTATTAAAAATAAAAAAATTGAGAAAGCACATGTACATAAGTATTCACAGCCTTTGCCATGAAGCTCAAAATTGAGCTCAGGTGCATCCTGTTTCCCCTGATCATCCTTGAGATGTTTCTGCAGCTTAATTGGAGTCCACCTGTGGTAAATTCAGTTGATTGGACATGATTTGGAAAGGCACACACCTGTCTATATAAGGTCCCACAGTTGACAGTTCATGTCAGAGCACAAACCAAGCATGAAGTCAAAGGAATTGTCTGTAGACCTCCGAGACAGGATTGTCTCAAGGCACAAATTTGGGGAAGGTTACAGAACAATTTCTGCTGATTTGAAGGTCCCAATGAGCACAGTGGCCTCCATCATCCATAAGTGGAAGAAGTTCAAAATCACCAGGACTCTTCCTAGAGCTGGCCGGCCATCTAAACTGAGCAATCGGGGGAGAAGGGCCTTAGTCAGGGAGGTGACGAAGAACCCGATGGTCACTCTGTCAGAGCTGTAGAGGTCCTCTGTGGAGAGAGGAGAACCTTCCAGAAGGACAACCATCACTGCAGCTATCCACCAATCAGGCCTGTATGGTAGAGTGGCCAGACAGAAGCCACTCCTTAGTAAAAGGCACATGGCAGCCCACCTGGAGTTTGCCAAAAGGCACCTGAAGGACTCTCAGACCAAGAGAAAGAAAATTCTCTGGTCTGATGAGAGAAAGATTGAACTCCAGACCCCAGGAAACCAGGCAACGCTCATCACCAGGCCAATACCATCCCTACAGTGAAGCATGGTGGTGGCAGCATCATGCTGTGGGGATGTTCTTCAGTGGCAGGGACTGGGAGACTAGTCAGGATAAAGGGAAAGGTGACTGCAGCAATGTACAGAGACATCCTGGATGAAAACCTGCTCCAGAGCGCTCTTGACCTCAGACTGGGGTGACAGTTCATCTTTCAGCAGGACGACACTAAGCACACAGCCAAGATATCAAAGGAGTGGCTTCAGGACAACTCTGTGAATGTCCTTGAGTGGCCCAGCCAGAGCCCAGACTTGAATCCCATTGAACATTTCTGGAGAGATCTTAAAATGGCTGTGCACCGATGCTTCCCATCCAACCTGATGGAGCTTGAAAGGTGCTGCAAAGAGGAATGGGCGAAACTGGCCAAGGATAGGTGTGCCAAGCTTGTGGCATCATATTCAAAAAGACTTCAGGCTGTAATTGCTGCCAAAGGTGCATCGACAAAGTATTGAACAAAGGCTGTGAATACTTATGTACATGTGATTTCTCAGTTTTTTTATTTTTAATAAATTTGCAAAAACCTCAAGTAAACTTTTTTCACATTGTCATTATGGAGTGTTGTGTGTAGAATTCTGAGGAAAAAAATGAATTTAATCCATTTTGGAATAAGGCTGTAACATAACAAAATGTGGAAAAAGTGATGTGCTGTGAATACTTTCCGGATGCACTGTAAAATAGGGATATTGCTAGTCAGCACACTTCTCCAAAAATATAAGAAATCCACTTCAGATCTTTCTAATCAAATGCATCATTGCCTTGTGTATCATAGAGGGAAATAATAAATATACTGATATATCTGACATGTGTTTGGTGACAAGGTGAGAAATGTGTTGTCAATGAAAAAATGGTGGCACATTATAGGGCTAGGGTCCTATTATAACAATAGAGAGGAACACTGGCACCTGTACTGGAAGAAATGATGTAGGCTGGCATACCAGTATGGTACAATGGGCTTCATCAGTCAGTACTTGGCCTGGGTATACAGAGCAGGCAAAGGCCACAAATTCAGGACATGATCTGAAAGGAAACATGCAACATTCCCCCAGCATAGAAGAAGACATGGGATCCAACTGAAGCAAGTTATGCCAAGAGGGAGGAGAGAGAGAGAGAGCGAATCATTGAGGCCACAAAGAGTTAACATGAGGTCAACATATGTCATGGTAGGAGCAACCCTGTGGTAAAGTGGGGTCTGTGGCTGAGGAAAGTGTCTGTTTTAATAAATAAATAGGTCTAATTGCTGCACTCCCATCTTAGTGTGGAGGTGTGGTAGTGTGGTGAGAGCGGTTCTCATGCGCAATGCAGGAAAGGATGGCCATGCACTTAGAGCACAGGTTCAAGATCGTCTGCAACCCTAATTGTCCTCAGGAGTTGCTGATTGCCACAGCTGTGCTACATCCCCATTTTAAAAAGTGAAGTGTGAATGCGAGAAAGGTGGAGAAAAAAAAAAGGCAGATCAGAGGTCAAGAGTAAAATGGACTGGCCAGTAACCAAGAAAGAGAAAAGGAGGCTTAAAGGAAAAGGAAAAGAGAGGCAGAGACGGAGAGCGAGAGCGAGAGCACCTGAGCTATGGAGTGAGACAGGTGGTTGGCAGTGAGCCAGGGCCATGGCAGCCAGAGACTGTGAAAGGAGCACCCCTACCGAGTGCTTTCATAGGAGTAGGAGTGGCCCAATTGATGGTCTGAAGGTGAGTGGCAGGAGAGGTGTGTGAGGCTCATTAGGTTGCCCTGCAAATGCTGAAGGAAGGTTGGCAGGGAACAGAGCCCAGATAAGAAAGTTGACTGCACCTGTTGGTGTGCGTCTCCTTGCACTGCAAGGTCCAGATAGGACAAGTGGAGGAGATGCCAGTTTTTAAAGGGAAGCATTGGGGCTCTCTATTTTTATGGACTGTCTCAGATTTTTAACCTCATCGTTTTTAAAGAAATATTTATCGAACTGTTTTAACATCCACCAGCACCTTTTACTTTTTATGGATTATTTATTTATGAAACATTTTGAAGCACTGCACTTTTAGAATACTGATTAGATTTTATTTTAATAAAAGCACTGTTCACCTTTTCACTATCCCCTTGCTTTGTGTGTGTTTTGTCCTCATCTGCCACACTCATCCGGTTATGTTATCAACAGTGTTGGGTTCAAGAGGCTCACAAACAAACCCGCACCGTCATAAACCCATAGTCCCAGGTAAGGAGAAATGAGACCAGGTTTCATCTTCAAACTTTGGTCTGGAAGGAGTATCATAAAGCCACTCGGAATTCTTTAGTCTGTAATAAGGGGCCTTTTTGCTTAAAGACCAGAAGCCCAAAAATGTCAGGGAGATCTAACTTGATAAAGACTATAAAAGCTCAGAGGTGTGACTAGGATGCACAAGGAAGAGTTCTAATCTGTGTTCATACAGTCAAAAATGGACCAAAGGTTATGTTAAGATTAAGGCTGTCTCAAGTTGGGAAGTGTATTCAGAAAAAAGATTCAATGTTGAGAGGAACAGGACAATTTAAAAAGAAAGTGAGGAAGAGGGAGAAAGCCAGAGATAGGAGGTGAGGAAGTGACTCTTACGAGTTGACAAAGAGATGAGCCACCTCCAGGTATGAACTGATCCTAAATCCATGCATGGCAGCATTAAGTTACTGGTATTTTGTTTAAATTTATTGTCTATGTTCCCCTTTGTTATCCTTTCACGTTATCATTTTTAAATTTAATACATACAACAGTTTGTTTGTACTTTTCATTTCCATGGTATTATTCTCAGTGTTCAAAGTCAGCACAATGATGACTTCTCCTATCAAATGGGATTTTAGCCTTTTCATGTACCATATAAATGAATGCTCATAGTTTGGGGAATTAGTCAGTGTACATTTTTGAAGGTACTGGGCATTCTTATCTACCCAATGATTAACAAAATATAAATAAATAACACTCTGCAGATAATGTTAGTGGTGCTAGTCATTTTCAATGAGGAGCATGTTATGAAGAAGTACAAACAAGCAAAAAAAAGGAAAAAGAACATTGTGTGTAGTGGATAATAATTACTTGAACGTTATGCCACTCACCTGGTACAGTGGCATGTCATATTTTGCCATCTTGCACTCTGTCTCCACTTTTCTATCAGTGTCTTCAGCATGCCAGCGTTTCTGAGGAAGTGGCAGGGGCAAAGTTTCACGCTCTTGTCCTCTGAGATGGCGCTCATATGGCAAAATCAACCTAGAAATTAAATCCATCAAAGATGAGCAGGAATGCTGCATGGCCACTTTTCTCACTGCATAGGGAAGTAGTAATAGGTGATCTAGTCACTCAAACAAATATTTATTTTAGAATAGTAAGTCATCTGTGCAGATGACATTTTGATATTACAGGGTGATTCATGCAGCTTTTCATATGAATGCTAGTAATAAACAACTTCCTTAACTGTTCCAAAATAATAAGTCAGCTTTCTTGTTAGTTGCAGTGTTTGCTTTGGACTGGATAGAATTTTTGAATATTCTCTAGAACGCACATTGAATTGAAAATCAGTCATGGAGAGAAAAAAAGAACAGAACACAACAGTAAAAAAAGTTCATTGCACAGATGTAAAAGTACTAGAAATTTTTAAATACATATAGATGTAACAGACTACAAGATGAGAAGATGTAAATGCATTTACATTTTCTGATATTTGCAAATTTTACATCTTTAAACAACCAGTCTTAACTCAGATGAGGTTTAAGGTACCAGATGGGTACATGGATGGGGTGCATGTCCATCAAAGGGTACATTCATACACACACACACATGCACACAAACCAACTCACTTACATAGGATCAGTTAATCCAGCATAAATATCTGGAAGGAGGGAGAATTTGCAAACATGCAGACAGTGCCTGGGATACAATGCCAATTCAATCGCAGCAACTAAACAAAGCCAACATTTTTTTTTTCCTTCGAGAATAAGCTAAGGTGGGGCTTCATTCATCTTACAGTTCACTGTAAAGTTACCGAAATGTAAATGTCAAAGTCAGATTATATGTTGTATAATGTAAATATGTAAATAACAAGATAGACTGTGTTTTTGAAATTGGAAAGGGATCCAATAGACTGTCAGTCATATTGGCTTGAAGGTTTGTTCAAGAAGACTGAAGTATTGGATGGGTTAGAAGAGGGATGGCTGAAACAAATTGAAATGAGAGAGTTTCTACTGTATTTAATTAGCTGAGCTTAAATAAATGATTGTAAGCTTAAATGATTCATAATGGGATATCCTCCAATGGAAACTCTCTACAACAACAATAAAAAATACAACTTTGGAAAAACTTCAGTTTGATAATGGTACAAAACCTTGATGAGCTAGCTAATCTTTTTTTCTGCATTCTCCTTCTCACCACTATTTTAACATCAATTACTTTGTTTAATTCTTATTCACATTCTGATGGCAAGTTGCAAAACATTATTGCATATATAATGGAAGGCTACATTTTGTCAGAATTCATTCATTAGTCTTTGTTTGATTCAAACTAGTAGAAAGGATCTTCCATGTTTAAATAGAACTTGGCCAGTCTGCTATATAAATCGATATCAGCATATGAGTGCTGTCCAATAAGTGATTCAATAATGTGTTTGAATTTCTTCTAGAAAAAATGGAGGCAGACAGCCATGCTAACCAAACTCAATTCATAAAGAATATATAGTACATACATGATAACATTATGTTAATGTTGTAGCGCTAGACAGTTTTTTGAAAGACAGACTTGCTTGTGAGGATCAAACCAAAATAAATTAAGTAAAGGCACTCATAACAATGCCAAAAAAGTACCTCCTGCACCCTAGGATTGGACTATCCATTTAGGAAAATGAATGAATGATAGCAAAATGGTTTACAATATTCATCCTAATGAAATTAAGCAAACAATACCAATTCTCCCTAACATGGAACGTGACATACTGTACGTCTTCATTGTTCTATGAAAAAGTGTTTTCTTTAATGTTCTTCATTAGAGGACCATACAATGGAATAGTTAGAAGATTACTCTTCTGACTAGATGGGAGAAGAACTATGAAACAGAGTTGTAAGATTAATGAAGATCCATTTTTCATGATCCAACTGAGTTGGATAACTAGTGTCATGTTTGTGTGGGAAAGATTAACTTTGTAAACTCTAGGCAAATCATGGTCATGACACCAAACATGTATACTGTATACCAGGACTATCACACAACTATTAATTTGATATTTACATAAACTTTACATTTTCAGGCAATGGGGCATAAGTTACAAATATGAAGAGACTAAAATAGATACAAAAAGTGTTAAGAATTATGAACAAGAAAGGCAAAGCTGATGCTCTGTGTTATGTAACAAAAGAGTATTAAATGAGGCAATATAACAAAATGTTGGAAAATATTTCTTTACACAAACAGAGATACAGAGTTCTAGTTACTTGAAAATATAATCTGCAGCAGCATCTTATGAACTTGAAATTCTTTTAAGCACATTTGTGTCATGTGGTACTTTTAACCATACACACTTTTCTACTCTTGATAAAATAAACAATTTGATTTGTCATTTTAGATTTACCCCTCAGGTTCAAGCTATTCATAGCCCTGCCTCTCAAATTAGATTGTCTATCAGATTTTATTATCATACAGTTACCTGAAGAAAAAGTGAATATTTAAGCAGAGTTTTATCTTTTCCTCAGTGTTTTGTTACAAAATCCCTTATATTCTTTTTTTTATTAATATTTTCTGGTTTCTAACTACCATATATAATCACGTATAAAAATCGATCATAAAATCAGACCCCAACTTATACACCCGTTCAAAAATTCGACACTTCATTTTTTTTTTATTTTACATCTTCTTGCCTTCTCCAATCTCGCACCAGTTTCTTAGACACATCGAATTTTGTTGCATTCAGTGCAGTTACCAATTTCTTTCACCACTTCAACAACTTTTCATTTAAAACCAGCGTAATATTTTTTTCTTATCGAACGCTCCATCGTACATAAGGGATTCTCTTACTATAAACGTTTATGAGGGTGTGAGATACAAAAAACATAAACAGGGCAAATGTCACTTTGGAATAGTTCAGGTATTACCATGTGGTCATTTAGGCCACAATACATAAAAAAAAGGCAGTGCATTACTCTCTCAGGTGGGCATTAGCATATCATAAACTCTTGGACCAATAGCGTGAGTTTTCCGCATTCGACTTATATAACCGACATTATAAAATACTAGAAATTAAATGGTAAAAATCAAGCCCCGACTTATCCGCGGGAGAACTTATCCACGAGTGTATACGGTATTCATTTTGTTGCATGACTTGGCCTAGTACTACCTTTTATTAATACTCCTGTCTGCCACCTCACTATATTTTGAATATCTTTCACTGGTTTACTAATTATGGCTCATATGCTCAATTTCTGTAAAAGCTGCTGTTGTGATGTGAGATTTTACATATAACTTGATAAATGTTTTGTATGTCTTTATTTCTAATTTGGGCAAAGCAATGTAATTTAGTGTTTACCCCCACCCCCCTTTAGGAATGGGTCTGTTTGAATTTTACGACAGGATTTGGGGGAAGATGTGCCTTAAACCGGTTTGGTTAGTGTTTCTTTGCTTAATTCATTTCTACCCCCGCAAGAAAGACTTAAAGACATATGGTCTTGAGGGTGGCAGGTTTTAAGATGTTGTATTCTCCCATTGGTCGGAGGTATGGCTGCTTGGAATTGGCTTGTCTCAGAGGCCTTTAAGTACTACGACGCCCTATTGGCTGTAGTGGTTGGACAGAAAATCTATATATTTACTTGTTTAACCTCACACTCTCTCTCTTACTAACCAACATATGATGAAGAAATATCTCTCTCTTGCTAACCTGTGATGATGAAGACAACACAATGAAGAGCACAGCTCAGCAGCCATTTTGAACAGACATGTGGCTGAAAGCTGAGCACTAATGATGCCTTAACTAGAGACATTTAAGTAACTACAAGTCTGTGTGCCACCTAAACTACATATCATCATTTAATCAGGTTGTATGGTTGCCAATATTCAAATATACTTTGCATTTTGTTATTATTTATGAATATTATCAATAATACATTATCTTATGTGTAACTTAACTTCTGCTTGTCTTTTTACTACATCTAATTGCCTAAGGTTATAGATATAGAAGGGAAGGTGGGGATAAGTTATATACAATAATACCTCATAAACAGTGGAAAGTCTGTGAGATTAGGCATTCTAAGGCTACATATTAATAATACAATAGGGGAAAGTAGAGCAATATATATTACTCTACCAAGACAAAACAGCTGCCAAGTCAAATCCATCTATAATATCTGGTAGCATCTATGCTGATTCCATAAGGTGCCAAATAGCCCTCTGCTTTCGCAGACAAATATTTATTTTAGTCATTCATTTTGTAAACCCTCTTTATTTCAAATTCTAACATTTGCAATTCTGGTGTTTCTGGAGAATAACCACATGCACAATGGGAAAATATAAAAATTCCACACTGACAGTGACTGGGCCAGGTAAACTTTGATTAAACTTTGATTGTGGTTCATTGAGTCACAGTCAACATCAAGACATTTCTAACATAGTCAAATAGGATTAAATATGAGCACTATTTGACAGAAAACAGATTGGATATAAAAGACCTGGAGATGATACAAGCAGAAGGAATAAGACAAGAGACATTTTGAAATATCAGAATACCAGCAAAAGACAATCAAGTGTTTAAACTTCAAAACAAAAAAATAACTCAAAAAATGAAGAAAGCAAAATGTCATGGTTTTGCCAGAGCTCCATCCCTGGCTTTTTTAAATATTCGCACGCAAATTACCAGCAACAAGTGCCATTACTGTAAACACAGAAGCACCTATGTGTAAGCACTGCAAAATGCTGTTGCCCATAAAAACAATAGGGTGGCATTAAAAGAAATAAAATTAATTAAACACAATATCATTTCATAGTACTTACTTGTTCTGACCAAGTGATTTGCTCTTAGCACCTTGATACTCTTCTAATTTTAACTTGCAACATTATTCAACTTAAAGTTTCAAATAATTACAACAAAGGGAAGGTGTATAAACCATCCTTGGCTTTCAAAACCTGAAGGCTTAGTTCATTAGCGCCAGAAGTATCCTTCTCAATCATTTTGCAAGTTCTATTAAGAACTGAATTTTGACTAACCTGTCTCTCAGTTTTCAGTGCCCAGAGGAATGAGAATATAAGCATTTGTCAATCCTAATAGATGTCTCATGAAGTAATTATAGAACGTAAGCAATGTTTGCTAGTGTAATAAAGTGACCCTGAGAAGTTTAGAATAGAAATGTATGAATACTCATAAAATGATGAGGATAACAGCAAGGAATCTTTATGTAAATCTGCTTTATTGATGTGCTGCCTGGCTATGCAGTAACACCTTGGGTAAACCTCCTGCCTTTGAACCCTAAGCATATATGTTTGATTTTCACTTTAACAAACACCTGTATGGAGCTTTCATATTCCCCCTGTGTCCATTTGAGTTTGTTTAAGTACCACTTTGTGATGAACAGTCATCCAAACCTGTTTTGGTTTCTACTTTGTACCATTAGCCATGATTGTCTTTGCCTCTCCCATCAAATGACAGATAATTAATGTATTAAATTGAAACAATACATGAAACTTTGTTGCTTCTATTTTTTGTTTTTTTGCCTCACAGCTTTATTTCTTACTGCTGTAAAAATTAGAGCAGCCCTGTCCACTCATTAAATCACATATTAACCATATTACAAAGACTGCATTTTTTTCCCTTAAGGAAAATACCAGAATTAGGCCTCTTATAACTTTACGAAACGCTGAAAAATTAAATAACGCTTTTGTTTTAAGTCAACTTGATTACTGTAATGCACTCTTAACAGAAAGACATAAATTGGTTGCATTTAGTGCAAAATGCAGCAGCCAGAATCTTAACTAGAAAGAGAAAATTTGAGCACATCTGACTAGTTTTACCATTGTTACATTGGTTACCTGTGTCATTCAGAATTCACTTTTAAATAATACTAATGGTTTATAAAGCTTTAAGTAATCTTGCTCCATCCTATATTTTGGAATGCCTGTCCCCCTACACCCCATGTCATAACCTTATCTCTTCGAATGGAGTTCTGCTTAAAATTCTAAGAGCCAAAGCGACCTTTTGCTGTTAAGCACCTAAAATCTGGAATACTTTACCTATAGAAATTTGCCAGGATAATACTGTGGAACATTTTAAAAAACTGCTAAAACCCCATTATTTTAATATGGCTTTTTTTTGTAGCTACATTCCAGTTATATTCCTAATAGACTATATGGGTATAAAATTGTCATATTCTTCAGGGATCCGCAATCTGTACTACTCTCTATTATTCTCTGCTGTCTTTTCTGGTTCTTAGAGCTACGCAACCACCATCTGATCAAAGCACCCAGAGTTGATGGAATGAAGGTGGATGTCTCAGCTCTCCATGAGACCAACTTCATCAGAATCCTATCATGTGAAGTATGAAAACAAACAGGACTGATTTAGGAACATTTATGTTAGGTAGAATGCCAAATACCAATAGATCGTTCCTCCCCCAAAATATGCGACTCTTCAATTCCACCCGGGGGGGGGGGGGGGGGGGTAAACATTAACATTATACAAAGTTATTGTCTGTTTTTACCTGCATTATTATCAATCTTTAATTTAATATTGTTTTTTTTGTATCAGTATGGTGCTGATGGAGTATGTGAATTTCCCCTTGGGATTAATAAAGTATCTATCTATCTATCTATCTATCTATCTATCTATCTATCTATCTATCTATCTATCTATCTATCTATCTATCTATCTATCTATCTATCTATCTATCTATCTATCTATCTATCTATCTATCTATGTGGGGACAGGGAGGTCTTTTGTTCTTTTGTTTTTTTTTCTCCAGCCTACCTAGAGTTTTTTTTTTGTTTGTTTGTTTTTTCTGTCCTCCCAGCCATTTGACCTTAAATTATTTTGCTGTTATTTATTCTTTAATATTATTCCTTATTTTAATTGTTTTTCTTTTCTTGTAACTTTCTCTTTGTCATCTTGTAAAGCACTTTGAGTACATTGTACGGAAATGTGCTATATAAATATGTTGTTGTATTAATAGTAGCAGTCATTCCACTATGTTATTTATCAGCCTACAACCTACGTTAAAATTAAACATTTCATTTTACATTTTATGATATTAGTTTTTTCCTTTGAACTTCCAAAATGTCTGTCTTTACTGATACATTTCACTTAGAAAGCAAGGTTAAGGAAAGCTCACTTTTCATAATGTCGTCGGGTGCAAGTGGCTGCACTGGTGCTCCTTGGATTCCCTCCCAACCTGTTATAGACCTGCTTCCAGAGTTGCTGGGTTGTCACCTGAACAAGAGGAAAATAAAAATATGACATGTTTTTTACAGTAAAAAAAAAATTTGACATATACAACATCTTAGATTCAGTTTCAGACTGAGACACATCTCTAGGATGCTGAAGATGTTTTGATCTGGTGTAATTCATTACAAAAAACTGTATCATGGCACATAAACATTTCACTCTCTACTCAGTGGCAGGTGTGTCCAGAAATTACACCATATGTTTCTTTTGCTTAGCCTAAGGAAATGTGGATTCCATGTTCATGACTGGTTATATATTTTTAGAGGAGGAAAAACCTGTTTTAATAGTAATCCTGCCAGGGCTACAGTTTTGGAACACAAGGTGGATTGTTTAATGCCCTTCACCAAATTCGCATTAGATAGTGAGCAATTCACTTAATCTGCACCTGTCTCAACAGAAATGCACAATTTCTACAGTATGTCTATGCCATAAGCAAACACAACTATTGGTAGACCTTGAGGCCATGACAGAATTGAGACTGCACTGAATCAAGAAGTGAATGACACGGCCCAAATAAAAAAAAATACTATGAAGCTAATAATGCAAAGGGTGGCACGGTGGCATAGTGGTAGTGCTGCTGCCTCGAGACCTGGGTTCACTTCCTGGGTCCTCCCTGCGTGGAGATTGCATGTTCTCCCCGTGTCTGTGTGGGTTTCCTCCGGGTGCTCCGGTTTCCTCCCACCGTCCAAAGACATGCAGGTTAGGTACATTGGTGATTCTAAATTGTCCCTAGTGTGTGCTTGGTGTGTGGGTATGTGTGTGTGTGTGTGTGTGTCCTACGGTGGGTTGGTGCCCTGCCTGGGATTGGTTCCTGCCTTGCACCCTGTGTTGGCTGGGATTGGCTCCAGCAGACCCCCGTGACCCTGTGTTCGGATATAGCGGGTTGGAAGATGACTGACTAATAATGCAAAGCCAATCAGGATATAAAATACAATAATTTTGCTCTCTGGGACTTGAAAGCTAAAGAGAAAGCAGGGGCTGTTCAACATGTACATACTTATAATGAGTGGTTGATTTCAAATAAGCAAGAGTTGCTTAATAAAACAAACTAAACAAACTAAACAAGCCCTGTGAGGTGGTCTATTGGAAAATAATTCAATAGTAAGCACCATACCTCTCTAAATTTAGAAGTATCTGTTTTATCAAATATAGGTACTTATTTATGTTCAGAAACATATTGTATTTGTGATTTTCATCTACATGTATCTTTGACATTTAAGGTTACACAACTTGCAAAACTTACATAACATTCTGGAATCTGCTTAATCCAGTTAAGGGTTACATCGAGCCTGAGGCTATCCACAATTAAAATGTAGTACACCAAAAATGTTGAATTTGAAATATAATGAACATTAATGCAACAAAAAGTGAATACACCCTTTTTCAGTTCTATAATTTTAAATGTCAAAAATTAACTAACAATACTAAAGTCCTTAAATAAATGTAACATCATATGCCAAATAACCCATTACACTTTTTACTTTACCATTATTTAATGAAAATAAGCCATCATAAAGAATCCATGTGTAAAAATTAACTACACCCTTTCTAGTTTTGTATTAAGTAAGAAGGTAATTAACAGTTTACTCAATTAGCAGGTGATCAGGAAGTGCTTCCTTATATTAAGGAAAAACCTTTGGTAGTTTGGTCTAAAACTGGGTTCTTTGGGTTCAGCCATGGAGGCTCACTGTGGATGCAGGTTTTTGTTGCAGCCCAATTTCTTAGTTAGAAGCCATCCATCCATCCATCCATCATCCAACCCGCTTTATCCTAACTACAGGGTCACGGGGGTCTGCTGGAGCCAATCCCAGCCAACACAGGGCGCAAGGCAGGAAACAAACCCAGGCCAGGGCGGCAGCCCCCCGCAGTAGTTAGAAGCCAATCATGAATAATAACAGAACTTATAATTTAATTCTATGGCATTCATTTTGCCTTAGACTGTAGATTTTTCCTTTCTGAGTGACATATGGCCCAAAGCAGATTATTAAAGCAATTGAAAGAAATTTAATCATAGAATGTAGCTGTTTAAGATTAATAAAAGCAATCAAGGGAGCCATAAAAGGCAAGTTAATTAAAATGAAGCACCAAAATGTTGCCTGGGTAATAGTTGTCTTCAGAAGTGACAATTGGCATCTAATTAAGCAAATTGGTTGTAACAAAAATCTGCATCCACTATGGCCTGTCAGGGCTGAATCTGAGGATCTCTGGTCTAGAGTAGGGGTGGGCAAAGTCGATCCCGGAGAGCCGCAGTGGCTGCAGGTTTTTGTTCCAACCCAGTTTCTTAATGAGAAGTCAATTATTGCTAATGAAGCACTTATTGCTCAAGTGACATTTTTCTGCTTCATTTTAGTGGTCTTGTTTGTTAAGGTTCCCCACCCTTAATTGCTTATTTCAGTCTTAAAGAGCTGCATTGACTGTTTAACGGCTCCTTATTAATGACAACGGAGCCAGCAGTTCTCCATCTAACTTGTTCCATATACACCTGTGTGGATTCATCATGCACTATTTGGTTTAATAAAACACATAAGACTAAAATGTGACAGATTGAAAATGATCTGTTTTAGGCTTCAAATCATAAACGATCCGTTGTCATTTGTATCTTATTGCTAATACAAAGCCATTAAAACAGTGAATGCAGCTGTTTAAGACTGAAATAAGCAATTAAGGGTGGAGAACCTTAACAAGAGAGACCACTAAAATAAAGCAGAAAGATGTCACTTGAGCAATAAATGCTTAATTAGCAATAATTGACTTCTCATTAAGAAACTGGGTTGGAACAAAAACCTGCAGCCACTGTGGCTCTCCAGGATCAACTTTGCCTACCTCTGGTTGAGCATTGAAGCATGATAATGTCATGCCAAGGATAAACTGTGTCTGCAATTACCTGAATTATTACTTCTCATCATGTCTGGAAAGGGTCAGAAAGAAATTTCCAAACAAATTGAAGTCCATCCTTCTACAGTGAGAATACTTTATAAATTAAGAATATTCAAGACAGTTACCAATCTAACTTGGAGTCAACAACCTAATATATTCACCCAAAGAATAAACAGTATAATGTTCTGAAAAAGAGCAAGGAACAGTCATCTGTCAACATGGTAAAAGTTGTACTTTATTACTACTTCATGAGAAAAAGACTGAAAAAGTATTGTTTTCGTGGAAGGATAGACAAGAGAAAGTCCCCTCACTTAGTTTAACAACAATACTGTACTGCTAGAACAATGTCCTTTTCAATTAATCATCTGGTTGCTATGCACAAAGCTTTGTTTCATGAAAACAAAACACAAAATCACAACCACAAGAATGGTTAAATCAAAGGTGAAGACCTCAGCCATATCGAAATGCTATGATGGAACCTTAAGAGAGCGGTGCATTAATGAGTGTTTTCAAAGACCAATGAACTGAGAGTTTGTAGTGAAAAGAAATGAGTCACCTTTTCACAAATATGATGCAAAACCTCCAATGGAAAACTATGACTTCAAAGTATTTCTGCTAAATACTGTAGTTCTAAATTTACTGGATCATTGAGAGTATTTTACACTTTCACACAAAGATTCCACATGTTGGCATAATTTTTACTGAATTAAAAAAAGGAAAATGATATATAAAACATATCCATAACTGTACAATGCAAATTATCAGTTACATTTTCATAATACAAAATGTCATCAAAGACTTTTGACAAACAGTGAATAAGAATATGCAAATAGATTTAATTTGAGCCTTTGTTTTTGAAGGTGCTTACATTACATTAAATAACTGTTTCTAATCTACATCAGGAATTTTTTAAGGCACAGTGAACTGAAAGATACAGTACTGATGAGCCACAATTAAAGTAAAATGAAAATAGGGTGACACTGTGCTAGCCCAGGATGACCTGAATCAACTTCTTGGTCAAGAACTGACTGTGCCAATCTATAAATTGCTTCCATGAATATGAGGAAAAATTCCAGGCTCTCAGTTTCCCTTCCATATCCTAAAGACATGCATGTTAACTAGACAGATAGGTGTAAATTGGTCCAGTTGCTATGTAAGTGTGCCTAAGGACTGGTGCCTGCTGTTTTTAAGATGGAAAAAAAAAAACAGTCAAGAAAGTTATTGGATGATAACTAGCTCAGCTTTGTGACAAACATACACTGCATACAATCTTATTTTGCTTCCCTGTCATGAGCCCAGATATTCTTACCTCCTTGTATCCCCCTAAACTCTGTACTGTCTTGAACATGGTGAATAGGTCAACTGTAGGAAAAGACAAGAGGTGAGTGTTACAAATAATGCTTTAACTTAAATCAGTTATTTTTGTACCTTATTAAAATTATTCAGGCTACTCCTACAATCCCAACAGTATAGAAATGAGAAATGTTTTCTCAAATTTAGAATTTTGATACTTCATTATTGAAGTTAAATGTTTGCTTTTTTTGCAGATATACAAATTTGGATTGTAGTGGTGGACTGGGAAAGCAGGTAAATAAAATCAGACATTTTAAGGATTAATATGTATCATATAAGTGTAGGGGATGCAGGTGCACACATGTTGCTGCCACTCCTCCCTGTTAACAACACATTATCATTAAATTCATGTTAAACTTGCACTTTTTGCCCTTCTTTAACTTTTTATTGTATGTATAGTTCATGGATGCATCTGACTCGAACTGTCGTGATTTGGATTTATTTTTTAGACTTCATGGACTTTGCCTTGACTGGGTGTGCACCCTTGGGGACAAGTAAATCTTACTGTGGTTCATGGGACAAGTCTTATGAACATTTCTTTGATTAAGTTCTTTGTGCATGGGAAAGGCGCTAAATAAATAAAATGTATTATTATAGGATAACATATCTCACAATTATTGTTTGGTGTGCACTTCAATGCAACTGCATGTTTAAACAAGAGAGTATTTTTGTATTATCCATCTGAGACCACACAAAAAAGCACCAAACAAAAATGTAATTATTTTCTCCAAAAGAAAATGTGATCATATTAAACTGAAATTAAAAAATAAGTAATTCTGTCTTATATGTCTGTTAGGGATTTTTGTAGTACACATTCAAAAAGTAACTGTGAACATTTTTAAAATCCACCATAACTAAAAGTTATGTCATACTTGTGCATATTTTTATTTTTTCAATGTGAATGACTAGAATTTAGTTCTTAGTGCCATCCCTTTTTTCACCCCAGAATACATGCTGTTGTTGCATGACAAGAAATAAGTAAAATTAACTGTTTGTTACAAATGTAAGAACTGGGAGCCATACTTTACAGAAAGGAAGAGTACAATGTAGGACTTGGCACTGAAAAAATGAACAGTATCATTAGAATGGCATGACTTGGGAATGCGAATGCATCAACTCTTGTAGACACTCCATGAATCTTCCCTATAGAAGGATTAATATGCTAGTTCAAGAGAATGTACAAAAAAAAAAATCAAAAGCTGGGAATATAAACAAACCTTCAGTACACAATACGATGTTACCTTTTAATGTTATTCATAATAAAAATTCCATATCAGCCTTTGTTCTTCAAATCCCTCAATGCAGTTATTTTTTTCTCATACCTCAACTTCTGTCATGTGAATGCTCCTATTTCATTGGATTTATATAACAATTTATTATTATCTCCACTCTTAACAAGAATATGGAGAATCTGTTTCTCTGGTTTGCAGTGTGTATACAGTATATATGCCATAAGTATACATCTGCTGTAAGTCACTTTGAATAAAAGTGTCTGCCAAGCAAATAAATGTAAATATAAATGTAAATGTATACTTGGAGGGGCTTACTTTGCTTAAAACCAAGGTTAGGGATCCTCTCTATAGGGGTGTCCCGTTTTTTCATGAAAAGATATAAATCCCTGAGAAATTCTTCTTCCAGTTGCACAGGCTTGTTTACCATGTCTGTCCGCAGCTCTTCTGCTTCCTCATTTGCCATGTTGAGCAGAGTAGCTACAAATAGAGTGAGAGACAAAAGTTACAAGAAGCTGATGCGCTGACAAGAGAGGAGTTCTGTCTAGAATGCACATCTGTGTATAAGAGATATGCTGCTGAATGCCAATGGCTTTGAGAATTCTACATAAAAAAGTGAAAGCAACCATACTCACTGTTACCAAAAGTGACAAACTCTTGCCTATCAGTTTGATAGGACATAAACCACAGGACAGTGTCAGAAGTGTTCTCCATTATGGACAATAAAATATCGTGATTAACAGAATCAAATGCTGTGATCTACTGAGATCTAAGTGAAAAATATACTTAATTGCATAGTCTGTTACAGTAAGTAAATCATTAGTTACTTGAGGAAGAGCAATTTCACAGTTTTTCTGGTGCCCTGAAACCAGGCTGAAAGGGCTCCATCAGGTTATTAGAAGTTATAGTAAATTAACGAGTTGGAAAGCCACAACACACTCAAGAACCTTAGAAAGAAATAGCAACTGAGAAACAGGACAAAAATCAAGAACCTTAGGAAGAAATGGCAAGTGAGATAAGCCAAAAGTTGTTCAGAATTTCAGCATCAAGATCAGATTTTTTTAATGTTGGGGTTACAGACATAATGTTCAAATTAGCTGGCGCAGAGCCAACATTAAAGGATGTATTTATTATTGTTTTAATAGCCAAAGTTATGAAAGGAAGGAAGGATCTGATGAGTGTGGGTAAGAGGGGATTGAGTACAGAAGCAGTAGGCTGGAACTAACACCAACAGTAAAGTCACCCAGAAATGGAGATGAAATTAGTGACAATTTGGAAAAGGAGCTAGAAGGAATGGGAAGGCAGGGAGGAATGCAAGAGGATTTGGGGAATTAGGTGAATTACTTGGGTTTGTAACTTAATCACAGAAAAAGCTTAGAAGCTTTCACGAGAAGTAGATCCCCATCACTTAGCAGTAAGACAATGGTAAACCATGTGAAATGCAGCATGAAATTTAGTCAAATAAGCAGAGTAAAGTGTTAAACTGCCGAGGCAATCAACATAAATGTGACAAGAAGAGCGTTATGAGATACAACACAGCTGACAAGCCATTGTCTTCACCTTCACACCTTTGTATACATGCACTTGACGTAACAAAAGACTTCAGATGTGCACCACATACATTGAAAAAAACATTAGAAATTACTTTTCTTGTTCATAAACTCACTTTCTATTTTTATTTGAAGAAAAATCCAATTAAAAACACTCTTTATGCTGGAGAACAGGGATGATGACATAACTTAATCTCATTCCACACACTTACTAGAAAAAAACCTGTGAATGTGGCCCTGTCATTTTAATGTATCATTTCAGACAATGAGTGATTTACATGAACGAGATGAATGTGCACATTTTTGTGTTAAAAACACATTTAAAAAAGAACAAATGAGTACAGAACTGGTTTTTCTTCTTTTTTTCTAAGGAATTAAAAAGTGCAAATACCATTGTAATGTCATAATTGTTGTTTAAATTTCCTGGAAAATGTATTTATGTTCACTGCCCAGGTAATCTATGAAAGAATTATTAAAACTGAATGAGAAAATGCACTTCAATAAGTAATTATGAAATATGCCTTTGGTGGAGATCTAGTTTTAGTTGCTTAACTGAAAAATTAATTTAAAACTGGCATTAGTAAGAAATGCTATTTTCTATGCCATAAATAAATTGTGTAAGTAAAGAGAAGAAGCATTCAGCTTGTTGCAAGGAAATAGATGATTATCAAGAATCACTGTGAGGTAGGACAAAGGCAGCAGCAAGTATTGCTATCTTACTTACAGTACTTGAACCTTAGTTCAGTTCTTAGCTCGGGCATTTCTCCATGAAGTTTTTATATTGTCCCTGTGTTTCTTTAAATATCTTAACTTTCTCCTTCAGTCCAAAGATTTTCCATTAGTTTGACTACTGACTTGAAATTTGCCCAGTGTGAATGTGAATGTGCACTGAAATGAGCTTGGACCACACCCGGTCATCTGGGTTCATTCCAATAAATGTCTTTTTAGCCTTATCAATAAAGGTTTTTTGGTAAATGTTGGATGAATGGAAAATGTTTGAAGACGGTAAAATATTTTATTGGTAGGATAACTGTTTCCACACTGATTTTAACTGAATGTTCTTCTGCCTTTTGTACCAGTTCAAGTTTATATTTACATTATTTCAAAACCTTTACTGTTCATCATTAATACTTTTCTCTATTCTTGCCGAAAAGGTTTAAACTTTCCACATACAATAATTTACTAAATATCTGAGAACAAGGAACGGTGGTAGTGCAGTGGTTTAAGACTACTTCTTCACATGATCAGGACTCTGGGTTCAAATCCCATTCTAAACAATGACAAAGTGGAGAGTTTACATTATTCTCATGTCCATGTAGGCTTTGTATGGGTACCCTGTTTTCTTCCCATAACCTGGGCACATGCTGACTGATGACAGTGAATTGCCCCACTATGAGTGATGGTGGTAATGTGCAAGGATCTGCTCCAGTAAACAAACTGACACTGGACCATTGTAGGTCCAGTGTGACAAACATATTGGTCCTATGTGGGCAGCTAATGGCCCAGTTTAGATTTTTTACTTCAGGGCAACATTGGACCAGAGTGCAAAAACAGAAATGGGGACCAAATTTAGTCATAAACCTGAAAAAAGTTCATTCCTTACTAATCCATTCATCCATTTTCTATAGCAATTTATCCAGGGTTGGGTTGTGGGGCACAAGAAGCCTATCCCAGCAAGCAATGGGCACAGGCAAGAACAAATCCTAGTCAGGGCACCAGCCCATCACAGGTTGAGCACACTCACACACATCTGTCCACCTAACCTGCATGATTTTGGACTGTGAGAGGAAACAAGAGCACCTGGAAGAATCCAGCATGGATACATGGAAGACATGGGGGCTTCATGCACGGAGGACCTGGGAAGTAAACCCTGGTGTCCTTACTGTGAGGCAGCAGTTCCACCATTGCACCACCCCTTACTGTTATTTCCTTGAAACGTTTTTTGGTATTTAGTTGTTTTAATTGTTTTTAAATTGTGTAATTATTTTGATTTACAATTTATTAATTAATAGATAGATAGATAGATAGATAGATAGATAGATAGATAGATAGATAGATAGATAGATAGATAGATAGATAGATAGATAGATAGATAGATAGATAGATAGATAGATAGATAGATACTTTATAAATCCCAATGGGAAATTCACATTCTCCAGCAAATGTTAATAATAAGTAAAGAAATAAAAAAACACAATACTAATTTGACTTTAAACTATTTATTCTTACAAAAAACAAAATGCTTTAGCATTTATTGGTACAAGTCCAGACTTTTTTTTTTGGTGCTATTCCAACCCTGAACATGAAAACATTGCAAAGATAATACATAAATAAATGTGAAATTTTAGCTAATATACACATGAAACTTTTTGAAGCCATTCAGGTTGTTATTTATACTTCTACAATCAAAATCTAAAACTGATAAAAAGTACTAATTTACTTTGTAACTTACTCTGCGACATCATTAAAAAGTGGGAAACTATGGGGTAGTGATGACATTGGCCTGTGTCACCAAATCATCGCTAGCCCAAAGAAGACTTAATGAACTTGCATTGCCAATGATTAACCTTTTGGGCCACTAGGGGAACTTAGCTACGTGCCCCCAGTATCAGTCGCAAAACTGGGCCAGTGTGGTATTTAATTGGATTTTTCTAAGCTCACATTGCCCATGATCTGCCCACAGGGGGCCACTCCATGCATGTTTGCTGTCTGTCCAAACCTAGTTTCTACCTTGCACCTAGTGCAATGAAAAATTATTTAATATGTCATATTTTGAGAGCGCCATTCAGAACTCCAATACATGCTCAGAATACCCAATACTCCAAAACAGAAAACATTCAACTGATAGGTTACTACAAAAAGCTAACACACAGTGCTATTCTACTATGGGAATTCACCTATGGAATATAAACATTTTAAATATTTGTATCAAATATCATAAGGTGGACCTGCCATTTATCCAGGATTGGTCTTATACTGTGTCCACCCAGCAACCCGCTACCATGTATTGGAATAAATGAGGGCAGAAATTTAATGAATGAATAAACTAATTGATATCTGTGACCAGTACGGTGGCACAGTGGTTAGCACAGCTGCATCATGGATCCGGACAGCTGGGTTTCCGGCTTTAATCCAGTGCTGCCAGGACAGGCTCCAGCCTATACTTCCACTTTTTTCTGCACTAAATCACCTGAAAGTATATTTTGATCCTTAATAAAATCTGTTCAATATAATACTAGTGTCTGCTTTCCTCATAAGATCAACCACAACACTTGCCCCCCAATTTCTTTTAATACATTTATTCAGATAACCACAGAGAATTAGCTTCTAGCATCACAGACAATTACAGATATCAACCTTAATTATTACAACTGACAGATTTAATCTAAATAACCAATATCACTTGTGTTTATGCAATACCATCTTTTATCATTTTGCATTTACCTGTATTACATACACAAAGCAAGTGTAACATGTTTAATACCTATTGCCAAATCATTAGCATTTGTAATATTCAAATAAAATTGTGTTACAAAGAAACCACATGTCAAAGGGAAATGATGCAGTAGGTGAAAAAACTTGCCATATTGTCACATCCCAGCTCTGTACAACTCTCCATAAGTGTGACACATGGCTAGTCATGTTTATGTTGTCAAAGGAATAAAACGGATGAAAACATGTCAGATCAAAACTCTTATAAAGATAATCTCAGACATTCAGCCTTACCATTAATTCAGTAACTTTTATTATTTCCTATGTATAAATGCAAATGTTGACTTGTTACTAATACTGTAATGTGTTGATGGTTTTCAGAAACCGTACCCGTAAATCACACAGCTCAGATACGTGCTTATTTTTTTTTTATAAATCAATCAATTAAATTTACCAACGTTTGGACAAATGGCAGTGCGTCACAGGAACAGAGATACCGCAAAAGACGGAATCTGACGGCTCAGTTATGAAGTCCGAGTTTCAAATTCGGCGAGTCCAGTAAATCACATGCCGCCTTCTGGACGGACTGGCATTCATTACAGACAGAAGGGAGGCTAAGTCATCAATTTCTGCTAGATAGGAAGGTAATTAAAATAGAGTACCGTGAGCCGGCTGTAGACGATCTCCCGCGATGTCTTGCTCAAAGTGTGCTGCTTTTGGGCGTCTCTCGGTTGAAGTTTTAGTTGCTGTGAGCGCCTGGGACACCGCCCTCACTGGGGGCGGGAGCACCTGTCACCTGTGACATCTGTATGAGGGAGAATCTAAACGAGAGACAGGATTATTGAAGAGTTTGCATGGAGAGATGCCAATGTGTGTGTATATATATATATATATATATATATATATATATATATATAGCAGTATGATTTATGGTGTAATTTTTAAAGAATTGTCACTGCATACGCACGACAGTCACATTAAAAGTTAAATACATAAACTACAACGATGAATTGCGATTAATTTACAGACATCACTATACTATATATTTATGTTGAAATTTAATAGGTCAATCATTCAATATGTAATAATATAAATGTGTGTGAGACTTGTAAAGATACACTGCAAAAATTAACTAATGGATATATTTATATACTATATCTAATTTTTTCACTTAAAATGATCATGTTTGCTGGTAGCTGTTTGTAGTTACATTGGCATAACTCTCTTTATTATTTTAACACAATTTACGGTGAAACAAAACCAAAAGATAATTTTAAACAGTGGTATATAATTTGTTTCGGAAACGTTTGTCATTATTCACATTTTTCTGGAAAAAGTTGGAACGGTACGGAAAATGCAAATAAAAACAGAAAGCAGTGGTAGTTTAATGACAATAACTGATGTCTGACCTGAAAACAATGTACCATTATATTTATTGCTTTTTTCTCAAAAATAAATGCTAATTTTGATTTTGATACTTGCAGCATATTCCAAAAAAAGTTTGGATGGTAAAGAATTTACCACTTTGTAACACTACCTTTCCATTTCACAACACTTAATAAGCATTTATGTACTGAAGACACCTATTTGTTGAATGTTTCAGGTGTAATTTTTGTCCCATTTCTTCTTGGAAACAAGTCTTAATGTGTGCAACAATATGGGGTCTTCATTGACACATTTTGCATTTCAAAATGCACCACACATTCTCAGTTGGGGACAATTCATGACTGCAGACAAGCCAGTCAAGCACCCACACCCTCTTCATATGCTGCAAGTCCTTTGTAACACTCACAGAATGTGGCTTTGCATTGTGTTCCTGAAATATGCATGGGCATTCATGGAAGAGATGTCATCTTGAAAGCAGCATACTGTATGTTACTCCTGTCATTATTGGGGAGTCAAATTATCTCCGAAATGAAGGTATAATTTATGACCAAAGAGATAGCAGGGATGTCCAGAAGAGGGTTTGGAATCCCTGTCCTTCCATGGTTTCAGTAAATTGACATGATAAATCCACTCAATGGTGCGACGATTTGGTTGTTTCACCAAATAATTGACCAGCCCCTTCCACTCCTTAATTTCATAGGGGCCCTGCCAATGAGCCATTAATTTGGAATGTGAGGTAGGAAATAAAAACATGACTCGATCTCCCAGGCGGAACTCCCGAAGAGATGTACCATGGTTATAGCATCAAACCTGAGCTGCTTGTGCCTTTTCCATGTGCGTTTTTAATACAGATCTAATCTTCTCAAATCTATCACATAATTGCGCAATATATTCAAATATATTTGTTGAAAGGAGGGCCTTTTCATCCCAACCTTCTTTTAAAATGCCTAATATGCCCCGGGGTTGTTGTCCATATAGCAATTCAAAAGGTGAGAACCCCATGGAGGCTTGTGGGACTTCCTGTTATGCAAAAAGGACGAGGGGGAGGAGCTGATCCCAGTTCCTTCGATCCTTATTGGCTACCTTACAGAACATCTGCTTGAGAGTTTGATTGAAGCTCTCTACAAGACCATCAGTTTGAGGATGATATACTAAGGTCTTTAAGTGCTTTATTTGAAATAGCTTGGCAGTCTCCCTTAACATCTGCGAGGTAAAAGGCGTCCCTTGATCCATCAGGATTTCTTTAGGGATGTCAACTCACGCAAAGACCCTTACTAATTTCCGTGTGATAGCTTTTGAATTAGCTGAGTAGCTGAGCAGGAAACCGGGTAGCATAATCTACCAGGACCATTATATATTTATGACCCCTGGCTGAGGGAGCTAGGGGTCCCACCAGGTCGACCCCAATACGCTCAAAAGGGATATCTATTAAGGGGAAGGGAACTAGAGGAGCACAGTCCCTCCTAGGAATCTTCTTCAATTGGCACTTCAGACAAGATGTGCAGAAGTGGTGGACCTCCTCATTAATCCCAGGCCAAAAGAATCGGAGCTTAATCCGCTCAAGTGTTTTTTCAGGTCCCAAATGGGCTCCCAAGAGGTGGGTATGTGCTAGTTCACAGACTTGTCGCCGGTAAGTCCGTGGTACTAACAACAGTGACCTCATCTCTCCCTCATGTTCTGCCACCCGGTACAACAGGTTATTATTTAACACAAAGTGAGGACCCTGTGGCATCAAATGTAAGGTGCATTGGCCGTCTATCAAAATGACTGCATTCTTTGCAAACTTAAGGGAGTTGTTGTTCCATTTCTCCCTTTTAAATGAAGCTGGGGTCTGTCTGAATTGAAACTGCAGATGTGTGAGAGAATCAGATTCAACCTCAAGGGGCGGGGTTTCATCCCGAGGCGACTCAGCGCTTGTTGATGACGTATCTTGCTGAGATGTCCCAGGTGTTTTTCCATCATCACCAGAGGCCGAACTCCGCTCCCCAGTGGGATGTATACACGGCGGGAAGGAAGTTGAGGGTGCTGATTCCGCGTCCGTGACTAGACCTAGCAATCTTGGGGAAGAGCATCTGTGTTACTGCTATTAATATCTACCCAATCTCTGCCTAATATCATGGGGAGGGGAGGATTATTCATCACCGACACCGTCAACTTTTTTAATACACCATCCCGACATATGTAGCAGTTGGCGGATGTATAAAACCGGACATCCTTGTGAACACAGGTAATGCTGTTCTTAATCTTGAGCCACTGTTGTGGTAACACCAGATGGCAAGCAACAATGAAATGTTACTGCCGGAATCAAACAAGGATATAACCTTAATTCCATTAACTAACACTTCTCCCGTTTGTGCAAAGTCAAGTCAAGTCAAGTTGGGGAGCATGCACTGGTACAGTGCATTGCTGCACCCACTACACGTTGAAACAGCGTGGGATCCCGGTTGGTAACCCTCCAGGCAGACACGTGGTCCAGTCCTACCCTCCAGAAATGACCCTCTATCTGCTGCAGCCAGGTGTTACATGGGCGACCCCTTGGCCTGGTCCAGCCACTTGGGTCCCCAACAATGAGAATCTTATGATCCGGGGAAACGCGCCACATGGGCGCAGTGCCGTAACTGACACTCCATCACAATGCAGGTAATGTGCCTCATTCGGGAATCCATGCGCAACCACTCATTCAACACAAAGTCAAACCAACAGTACCCAAGGATTTTCCAGAGAGACACAATACTAAAGGAGTCCAGTCTTCGTCTCAGGTCACTGGATAGCATCCATGTCTCACAACCATATAGTAAGACAGGAAGCACCAGGACTCTAAAGACTTGGACCTTCGTCCTTTTGCATAGATATCGGGAGCACCACACACCCCTTTCCAGCGACCTCATGACCCCCCATGCTCTCCCAATCCGTCTACTGACTTCACAGGAAGAGTCACCAGAGACATGAATGTCACTGCCAAGGTAAGTAAACCTCTCAACAAGGTCAACACTCTCTCCACAAACAGACACACTGATGATGGCTGTGCCCAAGAGGTTATTAAAGGCCTGGATCTTGGTTTTTATCCAGGACACTCGCAAACCCAGACACTCAGTCTCCTCACTCAGTCTCTCGAGTGCCCCGATCAGAGCCTCCATTGACTCCATGAAGACCACAACATCGTCAGCAAAGTCAAGATCCGTGAGTCTTTCTTCACCAACAGATGCTCCACAGCCGCTGGACCCCACAACACTTGCCTAACACCCAGTCCATACAAGCATTGAACAGAGTAGGAACAAGAACACACCCCTGACGAACCCCAGAATCAACTGGGAAAAACGCAGAGGTCCTGCCTCCACTCTGCACAGCACTCACAGTACCAGTGTACAGGTCAGCCGTGATATCCAGCAACCTCGAAGGGATCCCGCGAACCCTCAGGATGTCCCACAGAGCAACTGAGTCAAACGCTTTGTGAAAATCGACAAAGGCTGCAAAGAAACTCTGCCGATACTTGTGTTTGTGCTCTATGAGAACTCTCAGTGCCAGGATGCTGTCAATGGTAGACTTCTTAGGCATAAAACCAGACCGTTCCGGTCGCTCGTAGGTGAGAAAGTAATGACGGATCCTATTGAGGACGACCCTAGCAAGGACCTTACTCGGCACCAAGAGCAGTGTTATCCCCCCTGTAGTTGCTGCAATCCAGGCGATCACCCTTCCCTTTCCAGATAGGGTCGACAAGTCCCGTTTTCCAGTCAGTTGGGATGATGCCAGTCTCCCAAATGGAAACAAAGATTGCATGCAATGCCAGGAGGACAGCCTTACCACCAGCCTGGAGAGGTTCACCCTGGATACCACAGATCCCTGCAGCCTTTCCCCACCTCAGCTGGTTCACCACCTGTGCAATCTCAGTGGGATTGGGTGGTTCACAGCTAATTGGAAGATCAGCCTCAAGATCCGTGGACCCAGAGATATCCAACGTCCTAGCCGGAGGATCATCTTTGAACAACTGCTCGAAGTAGCCAGCCCAGCGGGTCACAACTGCAGTGTCATCTGTAAGGACCGTTCCATCAGCTGCCCTGACTGCGACTCCGAGGAACAGATTCAGATGTGCGTAATGCGTCGATTCCTCTGTAAGCAGGACGTGGGTCGCTAGACCACAGATGGTGTGTCACTTGCTCACAGATTCCTCTAACAAACGCCTCTTTATCTGCCCTCAGAGCCCTAGCAGCCATCCCTCTCAGTTTCCGGTACAGACCAGAGTTGCCATTGAGCCGTGTGCTGCTACTCCTCTCAATGATATCCAGGGTGCCATGCGAGATGAAACACCTCCTTCTGGGAACACCAGTAACACCAACACAACCCTTAGTAACCTTCAGGGTCTTGTCACAGAAGGTCTCTCACATCACATTAGGATCAGCAGTCGTACCCAATTCTGAAAGTTCCTCACACAAACTGCGTGCAAACTCATTAGAAACAGCCTGGTCTTGGAGTCTGGCCAAGTCCAGGTTCATTTTCCTAGCAGATGGTAACCTACTGAACCTAAGCTGGATCCTAAGAGTAGCAACAACAAGTCTATGGTCAGAATTCACAAACTGGGCACTTCTGTAGACCCTGCAGTTTTGCAAGAGCCTCCAGCATCTGCCCACGAGGATGTGATCGATCTCCTTCACCGCACCACCAGTACTGGAGTACCAAGTCCAACAATGCAGTTCAGGGAGCTGGAATCAGGATCCAGCGATTCACACCGTGCCTCCCCCCATATCACTCTGCAGACCCCTTTGTCACTTTGCAGAGCCCTCCGATGCGCATCAGGTTCCACCCAAGTATGCTTTGCGTTGTGGTCACGTGACTCAATGTTATGGACGTAAGTACGCCCGGGTTCACATGAGTCCCATTCTGATACTCCCAAGTATCTGCCCTGAGGTGTTCTATTGCTAGCGAGACGATGTCAGTGTAACCCCAGGCTGGCTGGGAGATTCCTTTGGGGAATGCGGAGGAATAAAGAGCAGGCTACCTGCTCTGCTATTTGGTGGCTCATTCTTTCGTGTGGTTGTAACCAGCTAACCACCTTAGTCCACAAAGCCATTGCTTGGTTTTTGGTTGCCTTAGCAGGGTTGAATGACCAGGCCATTATGTTTTCCACTGGCCAGCCTGGGCTTCACCCACCTTTAACAAAAGGCTTGCCCATAATAAGTCCCCAATGTGTTCCCAGATGCAGCAGGCTCTATCCTGTAGGTCCCGGTTCTACACTCCCCTGGACCTTTAACAGGTTGATAGGTCAAAGCACACTCAAGCTTTCCCCGACACGCACCGATTGACCCTCCCTTGGCGACTCGGGAGCGGTACTTACCCATCCAACTTTTCTTTGTTTGTGGATTCGTATAGTGTATTGAGTCTCTTTCTATGCCTGACTTCCGATCTCTGCAGGAAGTCATCATCCTGCTGGCTACTCCACTGTGAAAAGGATAAGACTCGATACACTCAAAAAGGTTTGGGGCAGCCACCCATATAATTTCCCTAGCTGCAAAAGGCTTTTAGAGGAACAGAGATACAGTAATCCCTCCTCCATCGCGGGGGTTGCGTTCCAGAGCCACCCGCGAAATAAGAAAATCCGCGAAGTAGAAACCATATGTTTATATGGTTATTTTTATATTGTCATGCTTGGGTCACAGATTTGCGCAGAAACACAGGAGGTTGTAGAGAGACAGGAACGTTATTCAAACACTGCAAACAAACATTTGTCTCTTTTTCAAAAGTTTAAACTGTGCTCCATGACAAGACAGAGATGACAGTTCTGTCTCACAATTAAAAGAATGCAAACATATCTTCCTCTTCAAAGGAGTGCGTGTCAGGAGCACAGAATGTCACATAGATAGAGAAAAAAATCTGTAGTAAACAAATCAATAGGGCTGTTTGGCTTTTAAGTATGCGAAGCACCGCGGCACAAAGCTGTTGAAGGCGGCAGCTCACACCCCCTCCGTCAGGAGCAGGGAGAGAGAGAGAGAGAGAGAGAGAGAGTTTGTTTTTCAGTCAAAAATCAATACGTGCCCTTCGAGCTTTTAAGTATGCGAAGCACTGTGCAGCATGTCGTTTCAGGAAGCAGCTGCACAAAAGATAGCAACGTGAAGATAATCTTTCAGCATTTTTAGACGAGCGTCCGTATCGTCTAGGTGTGCGAACAGCCCCCCTGCTCAATCCCCATACGTCAGGATCACAGATAGTCAGCGCAAGAGAGAGAGAAAAGTAAGCAATCTAGCTTACTTGTGTGACAACATTTAATATACTGCTTTATAGTTGCAGAGTACAGTTTGTGCATGGATGTACATATTGTGTTACTTGATAAAGGTTTGCAAAAGTACTCCTGATATATCACTTATTAATGAATGACAGTTCTTCATACAGTGCTGTCTGAGGAATTGGAGATTATGGTCAATCAACTTAGGCTTGTGCCCTTGCCATTTATGCACAAAATTTCTCCAGATTCCTTAAATCATTTAAAAATCAAGGTATGCCCATTTTCACTATAAACAGTTACTTTAAGTTGATGTAAATTAATATAAACACATTTTATATAAATGACTATTCTATATTTGCATAAAGTATAATATTTTGTGTAAAGAACCAGCACTTTTGTTGCATCGTGGTCCAAGAGATCCAAACACATTTTTACAGTTAGAAATAAAATTAAAGACTTTTAGTTAATTGATTATTTTTCTCAATGTTGTGGATTTTGTGTGGTTGTAGAAGGTAATTTATGATATTTGTTACACTGACAAACTTGTCACTCACATTAAATCACAAAAGCATCCTTTTCTTCTCTTTCAATAAAACATAACCACTAATCACAGGACTATGTAGTACAAAAAGTACAATAAATGAAAATTAGTCACATTTATCTTAAACTATATTTGTGAGCCATTATATTTTTAATTGAACATATGCTTTGTTGCTTGTTTTGGTAATATGTGTGTAGCATTTTTAATGGATCCATTTAAGTAGTTGAATAATGACATTTTCAGTTAATTGAGAATAACCTTTGTTGATAGGTTTAAGTAAATCAAAGCATTTTGCAGCTACACAATAACACAAACCTGGAAAAATACAAGTTTATGAGTGAAATTCCAAAAAAAATGTCTATTATAATAAAAAAATCCTGAGACGAGATGAGACTCTTTCAGAGAGATACTTACACGTCCCGCGAGAAGAGACTTTGTGCCAAGAGATTTAACCATGCCCGGGGCCGGAAATAAAAGACAAAGCGTAGATGACAAAGTAAGACGTCGTAAAGAATTCAAAAACACTGGCGCGATACACTTGCAGAGCAGGATAGAGATAATGAAAGTACTAAAATTCAAAAGTCTCAAAAAAATGATAGTAAAGATTGCATTAGCGCAGACAAATGGAAATTATTACTCGGTGAAATAACGGAACAGCAAAAGGAGATCGAATATATTGTAAAATTTAAGTTGGAGACTTGTAGATTGTCTAATTCGTGTTGCCATCTGGGAAAAGTGGTGTTTCTTCCCAGTGAAGAGGCCTATCCATGAGAATTAAAAGATTTGTTGTCGGGTGAAAGTGAAACCCACATACGCGAGCAGCAGGGATGCGAAGTGGCTGGTGTGTAGCGCAGGGCTGTGGGGTTGGTGAGCGAAGCAAGCAGGGGGTAAAGCCCCCTAGTTTCTTAAAAATTAATTGTATTAGTTACATTTAACCTTTTGGCATAACTGGATTGTTATTCCAACATTTTATTTTTTTTCAGTGTAGTTTTATTTATATTTGATGAGTTATGAGTTATGCAAACAATCCAAAAAAACTGATAGTCTTATTGATACTTCAGAATATTATCTCACACATACGTACATTTACAGGTAAAATACACATTTCCTATTTATCAAATTACATGACGTACACAAACATGAGTACACCTATATTCAGTGAAGAGCTCTATTGAAATATCAACTAAAATAAATAATAGGCTGGTCATAATATTTGAGACCAGGAGGATGGATTTGTAAGGCAGTATCACAAACCACTATGCTGTTTTGAGATAGGAACATTCCTCCAGAAACAGATTTCTTCCATAACTGAATTGACAAAGAATAAAGATTATTTAGTACTCCACTTTTCCTCCCATGTCTAAAGCATGAATGTGTAAATCACATGCGTCTCAGGACTAAAGGATGTATTCTACTCTGAGAAACTCAGAGAATTAAACTGAACAGAGAAGGCAAAATTATCAAAGGCACCAAAACAGTTGACAAACCAGCATTCTTTTATTCCATGAGTTGCTTACTTAAGAATGACTAGGTAGGTAGTGTGGTGCAGTGTTTATGACTTTGAAACTAGGATTTCAATCTGTGTGATGAAGAGCAAGTCACTTCATCTGCTTGTGCTCCAAGTGTTCATTGTAATACTTGTATTTTTATACAAATAGCAAACACAGATGTAATAACTGTAATTAGCATTTTTAATCATGGTATGCAAGACTAAAGTACTGGTCCTCAACAAGGATTTAAAAGCTGTGACCGAAGTCTTAAACAAACAGGCTGTTCATTCCAAATCTTTGCAGAATCTTTAGTAGACCGTCATTTTAACACCATATTGTGCACTCTGGTTTATATTTAATTGAAAGTCAAAATTGGTAAGTAAGAGCAAAGTTATTTAAAGCTTTATACAGAAGAAGAAGAAGAAGAAGAAGAAGAAGAAGAAGAAGAAGAAGAAGAAGAAGAAGAAGAAGAAGAAGAATTTTCTAAACTTAACTGGAAGCCAGTGTAAAAATGTAAGAACAGGAATTATGTGGTCACATTTTCTAATTCTAGGAGTGATCGTTGCAGTACAATTTTGAGTTAAGTGAAACTTTCCTAGAGAATGATTTAAACTCTCTGTGAATAATGCATTTCATTAGTCAGCTCTACTAGAAATAAATGCGTGAATTAATTTCTCAGTGTTCTCCAGACTTATAAACTGGAAGATACAGGATTTAGACATTTTTAATATGTGTTTTAAAAGACAGACTGGTGCCAAAGATAACAGTTAACTTGCATACTAATTTGCTAAAACTAAATTGAAATCTTATTGAGTTAAAAAGTAACAGGATATTGTTGTAGTTAATATCACCAATCCCCAATTAATAACATCTATAGTATGTTTTTTGTGTTCAAAGATGCATCATTATCATCCATCCTGTTAGTATTGCTTTCTAATGACATCTCACAGCTGAATCATATAAAGGGATAGCAATGAAGGTCTGAGTATCTACCCTTTAGGATAGCATCTCTGAATTCTCAATATAGTAATGGAATAATGTCAACAATTTCTGTGCATAATGAAATAGATTTAAAATAATATGAACTAATACACAAAAGTATGGTGTTTGAGAGTCCAACATAATTTCCAAGCCTATTTAACAGAACAGTTAATGATGGCTGTGTTTAAATCTAACATTCTAAATGTAGTATTTCACACCTCAAATGATATAAAAATGTAATTTGCAACATGAGATAGTGCTATATTTGTACTGTGACTGGTGAAAAAAAGAGTTCACATATGTAAGATGAGACTGGAGTTGTATGTCTTTTAATACTTAAATACTTAAAAGAAAAGGTAAATTTGAAGTATTGAATGGTTAGTCTGTTACTTTCAAGGCAAAGATAAATAATTTGTCACAAAGTTAGAATATCTAGACCCAAATAGGCTTAAGGAATAAGTTTAGTATTTTTCAACCTGAAGCTAATTTTGTCACAATCAGGGCATAAATTAATTTTCCATGAGAAATTCTATTCTTAAACAAAACATTTTTAATATTTTTTAAAAATACCATGCCTATTCTTGACCTTCAAAATAGGATCTATGGGGCACTAGTCCACACATGAAAATAAAAGCTTTCGAACTTACAGAATATGTTCACTTTAAAGCAGCAAAGGATTCAGTTACAGAAAATATCTCTTTCATATTTCATGGTATTTTTATCAGAACAAAAGGAAATTTGAACTAATAAGTTTCGTCAAAAATTCTTGGCACTATTTATTTCTGAGGTACGGATGCATTCCTGTTCAATTGTTTGTTCAGAGGGACCATCATAAGTGGAGCTTTCATTTAAGTAAGGAAGTAAACTAGCAGAAAACCATACATGTGTCTGAAGCTGTTTAGTGCGACATTACATTTCTATTTCTTCATAGTTGGAGAAATTAAAAAATGACAGCTTATTTGTCATATCCTGAGAAAAATATTATTTTAAATACTCAAATTACTCTCAGAATAACAATGGTATTTATTTGGACCATCAAATATTGATTCTTCTAGGGATGGTGCTTGTTTTTCCTTTATGGGTTTTGCACCCACCCTCACAAATCTGACCAAGTTTTGTTCGTGACGTGGTTTGCTGTTACTACTGCTATTTTCAGACATTCAGCCAGTACCCCAAGAATGCGATCATGCTCCTGGGCTAGCGGGTTGCATAATGACATAATATGCTCCACTGTTTCTGACTTTTTGCAAAACTTGCATTTGTTATCATCAGTTAATCCCAACAGGAACTTGAGCTTCAATGTTTGGTAGTGCATTTATCTATCTAAGTTTGTCTCTGCCTCATAGTCTCCCATTTGTCCAATCTCCTTGGGGACATAGGCAGATTACTCAAACACACCTAGATTTCTCTTCTGCTTCTTGGACCACTTCCAGTATTACGAACCTCTTGATGAAAGAATGAACTTAGTTCCATCATTGCCTTGGAGTCCAGGCCAAGTCCTGCCTATTGGCTAAATGTGTACTTATGGCTTCCCCAAATCCTGTTGTGCTTTCCATTTTATCTTTTATTTTCTTTCATTTGTGTCTCTGCAGGCCACTACCAGCCTACTTTTTATGACTTAGAATTCCTCTTGCACAAAAGATAAGGGGAGCTGCAGTTGGTTTTACTTTCTATGGAGGCCAACATAAGAGAAAGTAGGTAGAATTCCTAATCAATGGTAGAAGTATTGATTTACTTTCTTATAGAGGCTTTCTGCTGTGGACAGGGGTGCATTGCGTATTTTCAGTACCAAATGATTCTGTGCAGGAGAGCATGCTGGTATAACAATTCCTTAAATCTGCTAGTTAGGCTTTCTTTATCGTATCTAGTTTTGTCTGAGAAAGGGACTTAATTACTTGTTAGACAAGGATGTATCCGACCATCTTACCAGGCATTTTTTTAGCTAATCAAATACTTGAAAATGAATTATACATTTTGCCTTCAGCAATACTGGTAATTAACTAAATAATCCTATAATGTTAGCACTGTTGCCTCGCAGTTAGGAGACCCGGGTTCGCTTCCCGAGTCCTCCCCACGTGGAGTCTGCATGTTCTCCCTGTGTCTGCATGGGTTTCCTCCAGGTACTCAAGTTTCCTTCCACAGTCCAAAGACTTGCAGGTTAGGTGCATTGACAATTCTAAATTGTCCCTAGTGTGTGCTTAATGTGTGTGTGTGTATGTGTGTGTGTGTGTGTGTGTGTGTGTGTGTGCGTACTGTGGTGGGCTGGCACCCTGCCTGGGGTTTGTCTTCTGCCTTGCACCCTGTGTTGGCTGGGATTGGCTCCAGCAGACCCCCGTGACCCTGTAGTTAGGATATAGCGGGTTGGATAATGGATGGATGGATGGGTCCTATAATGTACTCACTTTATTTTTCTTACCTTTCTTTGTAGTAGAAGGCCTCCAGCTGCAGTATTAAAGTTATACCAAGATAACTGAAGTACACTAATTTTAAGAAAAAACATAATACAATCTATTGTGTTTGTTGATAAACACAAGGATTATACAAATATGATAACTGGCATATATATTGACACAGAAGACAGGATTTAAGGCAGATGAGACAGAAAAACATATAACGCAGAAGAAGCTGGCTGTTTACTGGCTATTTAGAATTCTAATTTTCCTAGCACAGATAAACGGTTTTACAATACCAAGTCTTTAAGGATGGTGTCTGGTGTTGTGGGAAATGGTTTGTGGCTGGGTGGTTCAGTCTCTCAGACTGGGCTCAGTCACTTGCACAGAACTTGGCTTGGCAGAGTGGGTCTTAGAGCTAATTCAGGGTGTTCAGCTCCAAGGCTCTATGGAGAATAGCTTTCAGGAAGATGAAAGTTTGTAGGCTGGATGTTGTCTTTAATTAGTTGTGTTAGTAAATTAAAGGAGTGGATGGATTAGAACAACTTGTCTTTAAACATTGATAAAACAGAGATGTTAATTGTTGGAGGGAATGACAATGATCACAACAATATTTTGTCATCATTTAACTCAGTTGGAATTCCCATTAATTTTACTGAATCAGCTCGCAATCTAGAAGTTATCTTTGACTCTAGCATGTCATTTAAAGCACATATTACAAAGTTGTTCAAATCATGCTTCTTCCATCTTAGAAATGTTGGGAAATTAAGGTGCTTTCCAAATTAACAGGATTCTAAGAAATTAATTCATGCATTTATTTCTAGTAGGATTGACTAGTGCAATGCAGTGTTCACTGGATGTTCAAACTGTTCTTTATACAGCCTCCAGTTAATCCAAAATGCTGCTGCAAGAATTATTACAAGAACAAGAAAATACAAACACATAACTTAAATCCTTACACTGGCTTCAGGTTAAGTTTAGGGAAGATTTCAAAATCCTCCTTTTAACATATAAAGCATTAAATGGCCACAGTCCGGCTTACTTGTCTGAACTTATCATGACTTACAAACCAGAGCGCACATTAAGATCTCAAGATGCTGGTCTGCTTATGTTTCCAAAGATTAATAAAATAACAGTGGGAGGTCGAGCTTTTAGTTACAGGGCCCCTAAACTGTGGAATGGTCTTCCTGCTACTATAAGAGATGCCCCTTCAGTCTCAGCTTTTAAATCCCGGCTGAAGACTCACCACTTCAGTTTAGCATATCCTGACTAGAGTTGCTGATTAACTGTACATACTGCATCTCTCTTATTAGTCATTAGCACTTAAACATAAGTAATATGATAGTTATAATTTGTTACTAACCCTCACCTATTCTGTCTCTCTTCTTGGTACTCAAACGTGGCACTTGGTGCCACGGTCCACCTGCCAAGTTGTTTTGCCTGCCTAAGGTAAAGTCACCCCTGATGGAAGATTACAGGAATCATGGGGTAGAGGGGTCCTTTTATTGGATTGGCTGGCCCAGCGCTGTTTTAGATGTGGAATGGCCAAATGGGGGAGGCAGCTTGATGGCTGAGTTCTCCAGGATTCTAAACAAATCCTAATCATATTATGTGATATCATCTACTTTTAAATTCTACTCCGCACTTGTAAAATTTTTATTTTTATATTGTATTGAGGATTTGTTCTGTTCTGTGTATTGTATTGTATTGTATTGTATTGACCAGCCTTCCTTTTGACACCCACTGCACGCCCAACCTACATGGAAAGGGGTCTCTAGTTGAACTGCCTTTCCCAAGGTTTCTTCCATTTTTTTCCCTACAAGGTTTTTTTTGGGAGTTTTTCCTTGTTTTCTTAGAGAGTCAAGGCTGGGGTGCTGTCAAGAGGCAGGGCCTGTTAAAGCCCATTGCGGCACTTCTTGTGTGATTTTGGGCTATACAAAAATAAACTATATTGTATTGTATTGTACATGCCACTAAAACCCTAGCAAAATGGGCAATGTCCACTATGTCCTACATTGTCTCCCCTTGAGTCCTCAGTCTGAATATTGCACTTATTTGGCCCTTCCTGTTTACCAGGCTCCTCAAGTCCTGTTGTTAAACTGTATATAAGCCCATACCATCATCTTCTCTGATGCTGACAACAGCCCCTGAGCATGCATATGAATATCACTTGTCACTGTTGCCTGTGACTGACAGGAGCTGTCAAAAATATTATTTTATCTGTTTTTTATTTAATACAATAATTTACCTATGAATTAGAATTTTTTTGTCCCAGATGTAGCAATCACATTCAAACTACATCATATTTCTCCCTGCTCTTTTAGTCAGAATGATTCAGATTGATTATCACAAACTTGAATCACAGATCGTCAATCTTAAACTTGCCCAGGCAACAGCAGATGCGTTTTCGTTTAGCTAAATTGAAATGTTAAAGCCAAATTCATATTTCCAGAAAAATGAAAAAATGTCATGGAAATCTTGAAAGAGAGAAGACAGGATGAGAGTTGGTCACCCAGTTTTTTCTCAAAGAAAGGTTTATTGACATTAGTCTGTTCTCCACAGGTGATGCAAACAAGTTGATAGTATGAGGGGCCAAACAGGCCATAAATCATATACTTTGGGGGGAATCTATTGGTTTATGACCTGCTTGGCCCCTTATATTCCAGACAGCTTTTTAATAAGATAATATGTGAGCTAACACAGTTTGTGCACCCCACTAAATCAGTTCTGTCCTATTGTCCACACAGACGCAGCTTTACACCCATTTTTGCACATCATTTCCACAATCATCCATTTCATAATTTTTAACAATCAGTTTTTTCTCTTTGTTAGTAAAACTTACAGTCACACCCCTTTACAGTTAAGAGTCTGACATTTTATTTTCCCATATTCTGCTGCTGCTCTTTTTGATCTCCACATGTACTCAGGGCATTTTTTTCTGAAATGTTCTCTGGTACCCCAAAATTATCGTTCTGCATTTGATCCAGTTCATGCCCAAACCCATGAATCCAGGTTGTAGACTTTCTCATTAATGTTAATTGAACATTTTTTTGATTTTACTTTTATTATCGTAACACTTTCAAATCCCTTTTTAGTTTAATCCCAGCTGTTAGCTGGCTCCCCTTGAAGCACTTAAATGGGCCACACATTAAATACACAGAAAAGTCTTTTCAGGCACCCATCTGAAGACCTCAACAAGAACACAACATACAGTATCATAAGCACTTTATTCTTTGCCAAAGCAACATGAGTCAAACAAAGTAAAATTATTAAAAATAATGTATGCATAGTTCTTAAGGATTTCAGCTCCTTTTCATGGGTGATTATATGACTCTGTAACTGAACAAATTCTTGCTCACCCAGCCATCAGTTCTAGACTGTAGACAAGTCAGCAGTGCAGATGCTTCTCTTTATTACAGAGTGCACTTGAGTGGAATTTTGATTGATTTTATAATTTAACTATACATCATTTTTTTTCCTCCTGGCTTTTGTTCTTGATGTTGCTCTTATAACATGTAAAAAGCATGTACAAACAAGACCTAGAATTTTTAACTCAATTTCAAATATATTCAAATATGTACTCATTTTTTATTTGAACATTCAAACTTTATTTTTTGGGTAATTTGATAGCCTTATTAGGTTTGGTACTTAACTATGAAGTACCATCCAAGTTAAGTAAAGTTATCAAAAGCTTTGATTGGGTTGGATTTTGATTTAGGGTTGAAGGTTTATACAGGGTACAAGTTTGATTTGGTCTGGCTGGGGGTTCAATATGATATCCTTCTATAGGTCACACAATCACTAGCAGTGCCCCTGTCTATAAGGTCACTCCTATGTTTTTAAAAAGATATAATTTAATGAAAAATGGAATCAATAATGTCTTGAAACTGTATCATTACAATGCTGGCTCACATGGATTCTAATGTATCTGGTAGTGAATTTCAACTTAAAATAGGTTGTTTCTTCTCATTCCTCATTTGTGCTATGGTATTGAGACCTGAGGCCTCATGCATAATGGCGTGCATAGAATTCACACTAAAACTTGGCGTACAGACAAAAGCAGAAGTGTGTATGTACAAAAAAATCCAGATGCATAAATCTGTGCGTATGCCAACTTCCACGTTCTTCCGCTACATAAATCCTGGTCAGCGAGAAAAGTAATGCATGTGCACACCCCTGCCGGCCCACCCAGACTCCTCCCAGAATTATTTGAATATGCAAATCAATAGAAATAACCCCTTATGTTTTGCGTTCTCTGAAAAGACAATAGCAAAAGCAAAGGGGAAAAATAAGAAAAAGCAAATACCAAGTAGAGGCAAAGAAAAATGTACTATTTGTAGGTTTAAGCAGTGACATAAACAACAAAAGGAAGTTGATCGAGTGACAGAGTGGCAGAGAAACTCGAAAGTTCAAGTTCAGAAAGTTGCACTATGCCCAAAATAAATACGTCGTCAGATATCAAAGTCGCCGTGAAAAGGCGAGTCGTAGCCCACCATCTGAGTGTCATATGGAAGCATATTAGGTACAGAGAAAAGAAGAAAAGCTGGAACACATTGTGAAAAAAATGTCCACTTTAATCTTGAAATTTCCACTTTGCTCAAGTAGTTTATTTTGTCATTAAAGCAGCATGTCATAAACTTCATCTTTAATTTTCTAGTTTCTCAGATCCCATTGTAACTAAAGTAGCACATTAAATGCTTCATATTCTATGTGTTGTTCTATGTACTCTATGTGTGTGAATCACTACGTGTTTCATAAATGGGATTTCTCTTCCGCCAACAGGACACAGAATACATTACATTCATGATATTACAGATCTCTAAACAATTTAAATATTAAGATGTATACTTGATATCATTTTCATAATGATAGGAATTAAAGCATGTATTAAACATGGGGACATGGGGGCCAGTATTAGCAATGAGCTGGAGCCCTGTCCAGAGATTGTTCCTGCTTCCTGCAAGATGCTTGCTGCGCTGTGCGTGACCTTCGATGAAAAAATTTATTGCAGCAGTACTGTCTCTCTCAAACATACTAAGCCCCAATTCCTGGCCTTCCTTTTCTTTCTCCAAGTAACTCATCACTACAGAATCAGCTCTATAATAGATGTCAAGCCATCTGTAAGCTTAGAACGCTGATTCTTCAAAACGTTTATGGAACATTGAAATATCTTTGTAGTACATGTTTAATTATTCCATCCATCTATCCATCCAGGGTCACGCCAATCCCAGTAAACATACAGAGCGAGGCAGGAACAATCCCTGAACCAGGTGCCAGCTCATCGCTACCACTGTCCACCGTGTCCTCACATATTTAATTATTAACAATATACATTATTTAAATGAAGTTTAAAATTTATCTGTATAATGCAATAAACATGTTTAACTGCATTTCATCTTAAAAATATCAAGAGCTCCAAAAAGATAGCGCTTGGAAATTTAAATCGACTTAGGAGCCAGTCGGCATCATATGTAAAAAAGCACTAAATAAAGTGGCTCAGGTTGTGCAATATTATAACTGTATTGCAAGTTTACAGTGAGGTGATTGTACTTATAAGTACAAATAGTTCTATAAGGAGCACTTGATGGACTGATTGAATGCGTATATAGCTCTTGGGATGAAACTGTTTCTGAAGCGTGAGGTCCCTACAGGAAAGGCTCTGAAGCGTTTGCCGTACTGTGTGGAAGATGTTCAAACAGACTGTGCGCATGGCTGAGACAGCGTGTGCTTGATGCTGTATCCTGATAATCCGATCAGCTGCTATACAGCTGTGATTTCACACTCAGATACAGTAGGTTGAGTATTTAGTGGTGCACTGAGAGTAACAACGCTAAAGCAGCTATAGTATTTGGAATAGTTTGGCCATTCTGTACACCATTATATGGTTATGGGTTGATTACATTCAAATGCCTTAAACTAATAAACAATATGCTGTTAATTTCAGTGTATTTGATAAAGCTGTGCCAGGGATGTGAATCTAAGAAAGAAAGGGAAACTACACATGAACAGTAGCATTGGTTTGACGCTGGGTGCCGCCAGTTTGCAACACCGAGCGGAGAACATGTGTACGCAAGGGATTAAGCTTAAACTAAATGCCACATTTCGTTTTTATATATTGGCATGTGAGCATGGAAACTGGAGTACGCAACATTTCTGTGAGTATGCACCATTTATGCCTGATGCCCCTGGTGTTTGGAAACCTACTACATTAAGCTGAATCTATTCTTACATTCCTTAATCTGTACCAAGACTTTCCTATAGCCTTGTAGTAGGGAAAATGATCCTACTGAGAAAAAAGAATAAAAAAACTATTTGTCAATTAGGTTCATTGATCTGCTGCTGATTGATACTAATGCTTATATATGCTTTGCAGTCCAACATTTCCCTACATTTATAACAAGATTCAAAGTATACTGCATATGCAAACTCCACACCATTAAACTCTTACAACCAGCCTGCGTTTGTTGACACCCAGCTAGTTTCTCATAGAGTTTTTACCATACATTTTAGCATTAGTCATGAAAAAAACAAGATCCACTGCATCAGGCAATATGTTAACAATATTCCAGCATCCAGTTGTTTGTGTGATTTACTTCCTACAATTGTGCCTTCTTGTTTATTGTTTATGGTAGTGCAACTCAGATGGTTAGTCATCTATACCCCACAATTGACAAGATATAATTGATTATAGCCATTGACAATGTAAATAAATGGTTTTGGATGAATGATTAAAAATTATTTTATTCAAAAGGAAAGGTTGTTGCAAAGGAACAATAAACATTGTTTTTGTCATCTGTTATTTTTTAAGTCTGTTTCCCTTCTTTTGTATTGGTGTTGGTGCTTAAGCAACAAACCATGATGTGGGTATCATTACTATAAACCTGAAGCCAAGACATATATTGTTATATAAACTGATAGAAAGCACAGAATGCTTTCAGCTGTTTTTTTACCATTTGGGCAAAACTTTGGGATAAAAAAATAAAAAATAGGATGAATTAAAAAAACAAAAACAAATTTGCTTTCTTTATTTCTTTACTTACCTTTTGTTTGGGTAAAGATTGTGCTCTAGCACTATCATCTGTGATCTGGCTTTCTGCACTTTTGCTAGTCTGCATCTCGCCAAAATACAGGTTAGAAAAAGGCTGGCTAATATGTGGCCCAACCATGGGCCAACTGAAAGAATAAGCAGTGTGCCAATTACAGAGCATTACAGCATATTACATTTGGGCTGAGTTTGTTTTAGAAAAGGCAGTTATAGCACAACTATGGCATGTTACATTTAAACAAATTCTGTATTATTAGTACACCGGCTGACTTGTCAGGAATTCAGTCAGAACATCGCATCTCAAAGTTCACGTTAGAACAGACATTGCCTGACTAGCCACCTACACTCACCCCGCATCTGGCCAGATTTCTCTGTGTCATATCCTGATTACTTCAGCTGTAGCATTTTTGTTGCTCTAGGAGAAGCAGAAAATCCCCATAAAAATTCCTACATAGTTAAATTTAATTACATTAAAAAAGCAAATAAAAATAATATTACAATTACAGTTAATTCAATTTCTTGATTAAATAATAGTTAAACTGATCAATTATGAAAAGCTTTTTAGGTAATAAAAATATGAACATTCAGTGATGTAAAAATACTCTGCACAACATTTATATTGTGAGCAATTTTCAGTCGATACTGCGTTGCTCTTATAATAATACATACCAAAGGTATAATTCATATTCTCCTGGCATTTTTTTCCTTGTTTGCATAACATAATTAGAATGATAGACAGTGAACTATTCTATGTGCCAATGGGACTGTGAGAACTGTAGTGACAAGGTTTGACTGCAAGTCAGACTGTAGTGCAATCTGTGGTTGCTGTAGTTAATAAGTTCATGCAAATTAAATATTATGGGTTTCTTCAAATATTTACTGATGGTTCCAAAAATCTGGATTCCAGGTGTACTGATAATATACCAATTTTTACATCAGAACTAATTACTATTGTTTTAGGTTTAGGATGGGTTGAAAAGTACACACAGATTTAGTGTTGATGTTCCTCTGATTCATTATCAATTTAAAATTTGGTAGGTCAGAAGTACGCACAAATAGTTTATTGGACCTTGGTCAGCAATTATGGAGACTACAGAGTCTTGGAGTATGTATGCATTTCTTATTGGTTCTGGAAGTAAATGAAATTGCTGATATTCTTGCAAAACAGTCTCCCTTGATATAGCAGTGTCTTTACAAACAGTTGAGGCAAAATCTATGATTAAGAAATCTATTAGGAAAATCAGGCAGAATTATTGAAATGAAATGAGAAAAGGAAGACACCTGTATAATATCCAAAAAGGAGATTGGAATTCAGTGGCTGGCTGGGAATAATTGAAGAGAAGAAACAATACTAACAAGGTTTAGAATTGAGCATTTTAGACTAGGGGTCACCAACTCCAGTCCTGGAGAACCACTGTGGCTGCAGGTTTTCATTCTAACCCTTTTCTTAATGAGTGACCTGTTTTTGCTGCTAATTAACTTCTTTTGAACTAATTTTAATTGACTTGCTCTTAAAGACTCAGGCCTCTTAATTGTTTCTTTTTCCTTAATTAGCTGCCAAACAATAATGACATACAAAATGCTCCAAAACAACTGGTGTCCATCACACAATATCTGAAAATAAAGAAAGATTAAGGTCTCAGGAATGTCGATCTGCTCAGCTCCACAAAACATTTTAACAGTGTGCTCTTAGAAAACAGAAAATCAACAGTTTCATAAATGTCTGCTAATGCACTGTGAGAGACACAGAATTAAAGCACAGGTTTAATTAACGACAAGAATCAGCACCTCATTAAGCAGCTGGTTGGAGTAAAATTGGTTGGAGTTTGAGGCCCTGAGTTAGTTGGTCTTCTGTTGGCTCCCTCACTTCACATTCCATTTTTCTTTGGGTGCCATTTAAAGAAAGAAATGAAGCAATTCAGAGGAATGATGAAGAAATTCAGGGAAACAAATCTTAAAAAAGAAGTAAATTAAAATGAATTCACAAGAAGTTAATTAGCAGCACAAACAGGGCACTCATTATAAAAAGGGTTTGAATGAAAACCTGCAGCCATGGTGGTCCTCCAGGACCGGACATGGCGACCCCTGTTTTAGACTAAATAACACATTATGTAAAACTAATAAACATGAAACAGGTTATTGCAGAAACTGCAATGAGCCTGAGACAGTACCAGCATGTTCTATTTTCCTGTAGGTTATGCAAGATCGAACAAATATATTTTATGGCTTAGGTGAAGGAGTGGAGAGTTACACAATTGTTTCTGGACAGTATCCTAAAAAGGAATTGTCGGCACAGAATACATGTATGCCTGTTTGTTTTTTTTGTTTTTTTTAAAGAGATTAGGCATTATGGTCATGTGAAAAACAGTTTTCCCTCGAGGATTAATACAGTGTCCAAATATCAAATAATGTTATATGAGATTTTTTACTTATTCTTTTTTTCAGGATCTTGCTCCACACTCCAGCTCAGCAAGTGGTACCAATGCTCCTTATGTTGGCCTGCCAACCACCATAAAACATTTGAAGAAGAAGAAGAAGACTCTAGTGCAGTTATTTAATGATGTACACATTTCCCAAGATGCCTGGTCTACTTCCTCTTGAATAATTGTGGCGCAAAAAATTGCAAGAAGTTAGTTTATAGAACTAATGTTGTGAAAATGATGTTTGTTGATTTTTTTATGCTTTGTGGATTTTGCCATGATTAGGTGCATAATGTTTTTAAATCCTTAGTTACATTACAACCAGAAAAAATGAGTTTTCAGTGCAGCATCAAGTTCAGTGGCCTAGCAGAAGGAGACTGAAAATTTGATGATTTAGTTGTAAGAATCATAATATAGCAATCAAATCTGTCACATGTCACATTTCATTATGTCTACAACAACATCTTGTACTTTTAGTGTTTTGCACATTTTACAGTAGAAAGATGATCCATCCATCCATCCATTAACCAACCCGCTATATCCTAACTACAGGGTCATGGGTGTCTGCTGGAGCCAATCCCAGCCAACACAGGGCGCAAGGCAGGAAGCAAACCCCGGGCAGGGCGCCAACCCACTGCAGAGTAGAAAGATGAGATTTAATTAAAATGTCATCTTTCAAGCCAAAAAATGCAACACTTATTAGATGACTTTGAGAAACAAATGTAACACTAAGGAGGATAATCCAAATTTATCTCTAATTTTTGAAATTTCAGATTGAAGTAACTCTTACCATTTTCTGTTTGTTATTTATTTTTTATGTATTTATTATTTTGTATAATTTGCTGTAGTTAGCGGCGAAGCACTGATATAAGTAACTGGAGTGAAATAGAATATATTGGAGGAAGAAGTTAGTACACACAAATTGTATCATGTTTAACAAATATTTGACGTAGATGTTTGAGTTTAAAAAATATTTTTTGTTAATAGCAAGAGGCACCAGGGACAGTTACAGGAAGAAGATTTCTGAATCTTGCAAAAAAAAAAAATAAATAGAAAGGATAGGCCCACATTTAGGGAATCTGAAGTAAAAACAAAGAGGACTGACCACGATTCAAGATCCACCAGATATGAAGACACAGTGAAAGTTTTTAGTGCTCTCCTGCATTCAGAAATTAATGCAGACTGAAAAAAAACTCAAGTTAAGCCACTGTGTTTGCTTTTTATGCAGTTATTTTACAAATAACTTCTAAATAGGTTTAAAAATGTGGGACTAAATTGAAATGAATGTTAATGCAGTAAAGGAATGGATCACCAGCAAGAATCAGGGCAATTCTGACATGAAGCATACAAGAGGCTGAAGAATTTGGTGTGGTGAGTCAGAGCTGTGCAGTCTTTCCAAAGGGATTCAGGTTAAGTGCTACAAAACTGGTGCAATTCTGGGGTCAAATATAACATTTTTAGATTCTGGTGTGGTGCCGGCAACAATGATGAGTGGTGTAGTGAATGATCGGATCCAGGCCATCACTCCAAACAGTCTGGGACCAATTGGTCATATCTTGGCTGACTGATTTGGATCTATCTTGAAGAAATTAGTCCAGGTGAGGCCCAAGTAATTTGTTAGCTGGAATAGAACTGGTGAAGTTCTATCTTGATGTATAAAATATTAGCAGGCAAATTCTGGCACAGTGCCAATGACTTTGGGGAGATGGTGAGATGGGAGCTTCTTTATGTAAGAAAGGGCAGGTCCATTGTTCAAACATCTCACTGGTTAACATGTGAAATCATTAAACAGAGCTACCCAACATTGTTACACTTGAAATTTGTCATTTTTAAACTTCTGGGAATGGCTCTTGGTGGGCTAAGACCAGCAGTAAAAAAGAAAATATTAAAGACATATTTGCGATCAGCAACATTAACATAAAATGACACTCCACATGCTTATATTACCAATTCCGTGTTTTTCAGTTTTGTGAAAAGGAGTAAATTTTACCCCCTCGTATCTCATTAGGGGGTGAACTCCTGGGGTCGCTCAATGTAGTGTAAACAACATCTGTCCTTCTGGGTATTCCTTCTGAAGACATCTATTGTTTTACTCTTTATCATAAGGCTGCAATTTCCTACACAAAATATGGTGCACAATTGGCCTAAAATTGAGGTTAATTGAGTCTAAAGGGCAAATAAATAGGGGGAAAACCCAAAAACCTTGATGTCTTGAATAACTTGTCATCAAGATGAGTTAAACAGTATATCATTTGTGGGTGTGTTGTTCTCATACCTGTCAGTCAGGAGGCTCCAGAAAAAAACAAAAAAAACCTGAAATGATTTCAAGTCGTTCAAAAGTAAATCATATTAATATAGTATTCTTCCATTAGGCTTGACACTTAAAATGATATGATCATGCAATTTCTTTTTTGTCAGTAATTAGAGTTTCCTTGTACTTTGGTTTCTTTTAGTTCCAATCTTCTCAGTTTGTTGAAATCTCTACTTTGCCTGGAACTCTTTGGCTTTTCTTTTTCTTGTTTGAATACTGTCTTCCCACTATATTTTGGTAACCATATTGTTTCAGTTTTCCTGTTCATTTTAGTTTGGCAACAGACCTGTTATTATTAGCAGGTTTCCTGTAACATCATCAGACACTTTTAATAAACCCATGAGTGGCTGTTGTTGTTCACATACAGTAAATTGACACTCAATGGATGGTAACATGGTGCACAGATGAGGAAATCCAAATATGGCCAGACAGTATTCACCTAAGGTGTTATACTGTATGGTACTTGACCGATTAGTGTGAGATTCTTCAGTAACTCCAACTAGGATCATGGCTTTGATCTCTTATACCAGTTTTAACATAAAAATTTCTTCTACATCAAAAACAGTAACAGCAGAACTTAAATAAAAATTGTCTAACACAATGTGCAAAGTATGATTAAACCATATTAAGTCAGGCAAAATATGACATTTATTACTAGTCCAAAATAGCAAGCCACACTGCAAAAGGTCTGTGCGCTTGATGAATTCTTAGAGATTTTAAAGAGGCCGAAGGCCAAGCAGTCTCCATAAATCTTAAAATACCTACCCCAAGCAAAAATAACACGAACAAAATGCGGTCTGGAGCAGATCAAACAGGCTTAAGTACTTGTAGTTCCAGGAGCAAACAAGAAAAGGAACATTCCATCACTAAAATGCTGAAACAGTCAATAGATTTAACTTACTACAAAATCGCATTTTTAAACAAAACAGAGGAATTCATTTTAAAAAGAACAATATAAAGTAAGGCTCAAAGCAAATCAGTGATTTTACTTGCACTAGAAAAATCAGTACCTTCAAAATTTAATATTCAAGGCATCACAAAAACATGAGTGCAAACAAAATGTTTTAACTTTTATTGGCCTCTGGATGTTTAAGCGAAACATGTTTCCTTTGGTGATGAGGCTAATTAAATTTGCAAGAAATCAGACAGATTTTCTGTGGTTTGGATCTTTAGAGGTGCATGCAAACATTTAAACTAGGCTAGCTGAGGAGAACATAGAATTAAGATAAATAAGAATATTTATCCAAAAAAAATACAATTCCTCTATTAAAATCTTTACATTTTAATTAAAGAAGTGATATGTATAATTACTTGTAAGGAAGAAATTCTGAGATTTGGTAATTTAAAATTTGTATAGGACATCAAATTTTAACATTAGCATATGAGTGTTGCTCCAAAAGTGTGGTAGCATGATTTAATTATTATTATTCAATCACTAGCCAACCCGCGGCGTAGCATACTCCACATAATTATTTATTGATGGGTGAACACTTCCTGAAAGACACAGTTGTCCAAATGGGGTGGGTTTGAGGATACGACTGTAATTGAATGAAAAGATGGAACTCTGGAGAGAGCAACATACAATTGTCCGTGACTGAAAACTGGTTTTGGCAGATACAGGCATATCGTTTTGAAAGTTTGTCCCTGCGCCTTATTAATTGTCATTACAAAGGCCAATCTAACAGGAAATTGTCTGCGTGTAAAAGTAAAAGGCAAATTTGAATCTGATGGGGTCAGGGAAATCCGGGGAATATGGACAGTTTGTGAGGTAGTAGCTGCGATTGTTTTACACTCTAGTACATTGCAGTGAATGTTGGTAACAGTCAGTCTAGTGCCTTTACAGAGACTTCTTGCTGGCATGAGGTTTCTGAGAAGCATGACGACTAAACCTATTTTAATTTTGAGTTTATGCGGAGGCATGCCAGTGGGAGTAAGACTATTAAGAAATTCTTCGGGGAATGAAAGTTGATGTGCGGGATCGTCTGTGATGATGGAGTCAACGCTGGTGAAAGTTACTTCGTCGGTAGGGATAAATTACAGTACCTGTTCATTAAGGTGTAGCGAGTCTTCGTTGGTGACGCTTAATATAGCTCACGTACTGAGTTGTTCCGGAGTCACAGTTGAGAAGTCGATGTCGCCACATAGTTGTTGAACGGGATCAGAAATAAAAGGAAAACAATGTGAAGGTAATGTTGCAGGTGTTCCGTTTTTCCCGTCTTGCGAAATCTTGTTCATGAGGAAGAGCTGTCATATTTGTCATCAATGTAAGAACATGCATGTGACGCCACAAAGGTTGCTGGTTAATGCAACCAGTGATAGTAAGTGCTAGAGTTGGCAGGCGGGGCTCTGTCATGCATACCCCATGACGCGGGAGGAGGGTTAGAGTTGGTGGGCGGGGCTCTGTCTTACATGCGTGCATATCCCATGGTCGGGCGACTTGGTGGATTATATATAGAAAAGCAGCCGGAACCCAACAGAACAATGAAAAGTCAACGTGGCTCAGAGGTGCATGTGGACTGTAGCAGAGACGAAAGCGACTGAGGCGGTGTTTGGTGAGGTGCTGCATGCCTCGAGAGCGAGGGTGGACTTGGGAGGAGGGTTAGAGTTGGTGGGCGGGGCTCTGTTGTGCGTATCCCATGGTCTTAGAGTTGGTGGGCGGGGCTCTGTGAGTTGGCGGGCGTGGCTCTGTCTTGCGTGCATCTTGGCTCTGTCTTGCGTGCGTCTTGCTTGCCATGGACTTAGTGAATTATATATATAGATTATTATTATTATTATTATTCATTTATTATAGGTGTTTTTCAGCAAGAGCAAATGCACGTGTCCCCTTCATTTATGAATCCTTCACACACAGCCACTTCTTCACTTATTCATTAATCTTATCATTGCTCCCAATCATTTTCACACAGATGGCACCTTTATAAGAAACCTCAGAGACCATAGGGTGGCCATCAATCTAAGTTTTTTGATTATTTGCTTTGTTTTCAGATTTATGTGTATTCATTATTATATATTAAAGGAGGAGCAGTGATCTAAGTTAACAGCTTTCATAAAGTTAAACAATATCTACAAGCAACAGCTCTTTCAACATTGTACTTGAAAATTGATTTGCTTACATATTGTCTGGTAGATTTGGGAATTAGTTTGGTCACTTCTCATGTAGATAATGAAAGGCTTGATATCATTGCAAAATGAAGCAATTAGAGGGTTGCAGGTGGATACAGTAGTTATTATGGTGGAAGTAAAATTAATATTCAATATGGTTAGAATTAGGAAAGGGCAGCAGTTTTGAGATATGAATGGAAAACGTAGCAATGGTATTATGGATTATTAATTCCGGTACAAATTAGGCAGTTATGGGTAAAACCAGAAAGGATTAACTATGGTTGACACATCTAAGATTGGGACATATGATTCAAATTGAAGCTGGAAGTTATTGGGAAACATGAGAGCAAAATTCAAAACTTTTGTATGTCACCACAACAGAGATTCTTTATGCAAATAAAATGCATTGTAGGATTGGTTAGAGCAGGAGATATTTCTGAGGCAAAAAAGGAGAAGTGAGAGCATATCAGGGTTTGAATACATTTCTCTATTAGTACAATTCTTGGCGGTAAAATGTGAACATATCTCTTCTATTTTACACTGCAATAGAGAAGGTGGTGGTTGGAAACCTTCCTGTCACATATCATCCATCCATCCATTATCCAACCCGCTATATCTTAACTACAGGGTCACGGGGGTCTGCTGGAGCCAATCCCAGCCAACACAGGGCACAAGGCAGGAAACAAACCCCGGACAGGGCGCCAGCCCACCACAGGGTGCACACACACACTCTAGGGACAATTTAGAATCGCCAATGCACCTAACCTGCATGTCTTTGGACTGTGGGAGGAAACTGAAACACCCGGAGGAAACCCACACAGACACGGGGAGAACATGCAAACTCCACGCAGGGAGGACCCGGGAAGCGAACCCGGGTCTCCTAACTGCGAGGCAGCAGCGCTACCACTGTGCCACCGTGCCGCCCCACCTGAAACTTAATAATAATAATAATAATAATTATTATTATTATTATTATAATAATAATAGCAGCACATCTCATACAGTAACTAGAGATTAAAGCATTACAAAAATTAAACTCAATTTCCCAATGTGTATAGACAGAGAGAGAAAGAAAAGAGAGAGAGAAAAGAATTATAGTAAAACTAGTCATTTAGCCCGCTACAATAGCGGGCGCTAGAACAGTAGTGCATAAACATTAGTAGGAACAGTCTATATTAAATGGCAAGGGACTTTGACCTCATTCTTTTTGTTGGTCGGATTTTTCTTTCTTTCAGCCTTTCTTTTGTTCATGTTTACTTGCTGAGCTGACCGTTCTTCGTGGGCTGCCGCCGTGTATTGTATGTCTTTAATTTTCTGTGACAGTAATACTGTCTTGTACGGCTCTATTCAATAAGGGCGCGTAGATAATTTAGTTCAAATGGCTCTGGAATATGTGAAGAGCAACAGGTGCAGATCTTTATTTACACGCGCCTTTATTCGCTGCGCCCAATTGAGGTCGTCCTTTTGAGGCTCGCCTTTTTGTGCGCGCCCTTATTGAAGGATGCCTGTGCGCGCCCTTATTGAAGGATACCGTCTTATACGTCCACTGGCTTGTACGTCCGTAATATACGTCCATACGTCCGTAATATACCTTTAATTTTCTCTGGCGGTAATACAGGCGTGCATGTCAGTAATATGCCTTTAATCTCCTCTGACAGTAATACTGACTTGTATGTGGCTGTAATATGCGTCACTGTATTGTGTACCTTTAATTTCCTCTCGCAGTAATACTGGTTTGTATTTCCGTAAAACGCCTCTAACTTTCTCTGACAGTAATATCGCGCGCCGCACCGTGCCCCGCGCATGCGCACTTCACCAGAAGACACCCACACACAGACACCTGGACGCACATAGGGATTTTATATATATAGATATGTTATTGAATTAAAATAATTTATATACCAATGGGAATAGAGATCTGCAATTAAATGTCTTTAAAAGAGAGGAGATTGGCAACATTTTGTAACATTTCTTATGAATTATTTACTCAGGTGTCTTGTCATGGACCATTAGAGGTAATTTATCACAAGGTAATGAATGCCATTGTTGTTGAAAGAAGCATGTAAAGCTGTTTCATTACGGCCAAGATAAACTGGAAGGAAATATGTTGCCTTGTGAGGTAAAGAATGTACACACGGAATTAGAAAAAAAAATGCATTCAGCTCTCTGCACACATCAATTTTTCACCCCCAGGGTCACAGTTACAGGTAACTAACTTCATGTACTGTGGAATAGGAACTGCATTTTTATAGAGATTTGACATCTCTTACTATACTTTTATGTAGGTGTATTAAAAAAAATATTTATAAGTTTGTGGAAAAACAAGCTCTGATTTAACACCATCAATAAACAGTATGTCTATATACAATGTCACAAAACCTGCATTGTTGAAACTTGTCAGTATGAGTCTCAGTGCACTGATAATTAGCTGCAATCAATAGAAGACAAGAGAGAAAGGGACAAAACAGACAGAATCAGAATAATATTGTAAGTAAAATTTGCAACTTGTAGATATAGTGAGACCCTGGATAATTAGCGATTACTGGAACACTTGTGGGAAATGTGTCATAATTCCTATCAAGGACAAAAGAATTTGCTGCAGTGAGTAGGACTTGCCACTGCCACTGCTAGAAGACCTAAAATGTGTCCAGCAAGAAATGCACTTTTGTCACATGAGTCCACTACATTCAGCCATCTTCATTCACGGAGTTCTGGAGACATTTCTATGAAATTAATTTAATAAAATTAAACTATAAGATGCAATTGAAGTCAGAGAAACCAAGTAGACAATTTTCATTAGATTAAGTTTGTTAGCTGCAACAGCACTGATGTGTCTTGGCTCCCATCAAAATGCTTTAGTGTGTAAAAATAATTAGTTGTGTAATTTGACATGACATGCTCTGAGATTTCTAGTCATGTAAACTGACATGCTCTAGCAATGAGATCAGCAATTTTAGTCATCAAGTTTGACATGTAATGTGACAACATCTTAAGACAAACACTTTACAATATCCTTAACAAGTATTTTCTGGAGCCTAGATTTGGGTTTAGTCCCAATCAATAACTTATCTCTTTCTGTTATATGCAGTACTAGCCACAGTACTTGTCAAAGATATATAATAGCAAATATTTTTTAATTCTTCTCTCTTTTGACCTACATGTACCTTCAGCCCCTTTCCTCTGTATTTACGTGTGTACAACATTGTATGATTGTCTCTTCTCTGGCACCCATTTCTTGAGCGTGTTATCACAAAGACCACTTCCCAGTCTCTGACACTATTTTCAAGGTACGTTTCTCGCCTCCTGTCCAGTTAATACTTTCCATTCCTTGATGCGTTTCACACTCATGCTTCTTTTTTCATTGTTTTACCAAAGCCAAACTGACCAATCAGCTTGCTCTGTAGGACTGGACACACAGTCCATAGTGTTTTACTATATAGATGCTTTAAATGGTTGAGTAGACATGTATTCTTAAAAAAATCTCTATACATAAAGACTTTGGTTGTATTTATAGACATTTGTACAGTAAGTGTCTTTCCTTGTACTAGGAATATTAGACATTATACAAGCTGCTGAACAAGGCCCTTTTTGAAATGCAAGTATCCAGAAAGAAACTATGAAACAAGATTATAAGTGAAGGCCTATACATTGCAAAATTTGTAGTTATACAGCTGAAAAGTGGAAGGAAAGGGCATATATTGATTTTTTTTAATTGTCATTTTTGGGCAAATGCAACAAATGAGATATAAATAAGATGAGTGCTGTTTTGTTGGAAGTCTTTAAGTCCATCTCACCCCCAGTTCATAGACCTTTTCTCCAAATCGAGGCCCTAGACACGACAAATAAAGAAAACCAGAGCTAAGTGAAAAAAAACATGTCCTTGTTCCTGTTGAACCAGAAACTCTTGTTTGGCTTAATTGATGTTCTGCCTTAATTCTGTTTGTTCCAAGTTAAACCAGCATTAAAAGCTAATATCCAAGTCTTTTGTGCACTTGCCATTGGAAGTCATATTATCCAAGTTTATCCAAGATTATACATTGAGGGTCAGTGGAAACAAACATTCCATTTTTCATTTTTTTTCACATCCCTATTATGAAAATTACTCAGATGTTTAGAATAAATGCATTGTCATGCTAAGGAGTGACAGTCACATGTTTTCCTTCCTGGTTATTCATGATATTCTACACCACAGCGCTATCAAATACCATTTACATGAGCTGTTGTCAACATAAAATCTCCACACATGCCTGTCTCCCTAATCAGAGAAGTGAACTTAGGAAATATAACAGATGATCTGTGATAAAAATTAAAGTGCTTTCCAGCTGTGTTTTGTTGCCATGATCATACCTTTGATACACAGAAGGCTTGTTGTGAAAGTGGAATCTTTTTCACTTAGAGATGGATATAGTCAGTAAGTTCAACAGTTTTTGCTTTATGTTTCTTCTGATACCCTTTTGGTTGCAGTTGCTGAGGGAAACACTTTTAATTTGACTTGTTTGTTTATTTTGTTGTAGTACTAGGGTGTTGTACCATGTTAGCTGTTATGGATGTAGTGAGAAGTTAAGCAAAATGACACCTTTTGTTGTCTAAGTAGAAAGATTACAATATGCAAGCTTTCGAGGCAACTCAGGCCCCTTGAAAGCTTGCATATTGTAATCTTTCAAGTTAGCCAATAAAAGGTGTAATTTTGTTTAACTTCTCACTACATTTATTTTGTTGTAAATGCATAGCTTCACTTAACAATATGAATTTCTGAGGTGAAAATTAATGTGTGCCATAAGTATGAAAAATAAGCAGGTCACGTAGAAACTTACCCTGGTATATTGAGGGAACTCATACTCTTAGAATGCTAAAAAGTTGAGCACGTTATAAGGTATAAAAATACTCTGGTTTGCCTTGTTCTAAATGATGCAATTTCTCTTGCCAAATCAATTGGTTTTGCTCAGTTTCCTCCTTATGTAATACTTCACAAAGTGCAATGAGTTAATTTTAAACTTTGAACTTTCACACCAAGTTTGTTTGGAGCAGATATTTCAAACTCTGGAGCAATTTCCACTGTAGTCCATTTTGCTTTGGTAGTTGTAAGCACACCAATTCCACTCTTGTGTGTACCAAATCAAAAACTATTTTGAAACAGTGGTCTCTGCGCTATACCAAGCAATGTCTGGAGCAGTTCACATGGGGTATGAATGCATCATGGTACCAAGCTAACTATAGGAAATACTGTACATTAAGGGTAACATTTGTTCATGTTATTGAAGTCATGCTATGCTATTGCGGCAGGTAATTAGGCAATCTCAGCATAAAAATAAATACATTGTCCAAGTACAACCACTGATTAAAACCTTTTATCTTGCACAGCAAGAGTGATGCGCACAGGTGGGACGGCCTCTCAATTCGATTGCTGTTTCACCAAGACATGGACCTTGAAGCTGCTATTGACATAGTTGCACCTGAAAAGACAGTTAAAAAATCTTCTAGTATTGTTATACCATGGAAGACCCAAAGAGTGTCTGATTTAAAGAGAACATGCCGGAGAGCTAAACGTAAATGGAGAAAAACTAAACTAACTATCCACTATGAGATATTGAAGGTTAAAATAACAGAATACAATAACACAATCCGTCTTGAGAGGCGCTGCTATTTCTTTAAGATTATAAATAACAATGCTAGTAATCCCAGAATCTTATTCTCTACGATTGATCGTCTGCTAAACCCAGGTAACTCAAAGGAATGCCTCCAAAATACTTCCAGTGAAACCTGTGAGGCTATTGCTGTATTTTTCAGTCAAAAAATTAATGATATTAGAAATAATACCTGTATAGTATATCACCCCTCTTAAGCCCCAGAACTCTGTTATAAACAAATTAAATTCTTTCACCAGGATAGATTTACCTGATTTACATAAAATAATTTCTCAGCTGAGACCCTCCACCTGCATCCTTGACCCAATACCAACAATTTTTTTCAAAGAAGTATCGGCATACTAATTGATAGTATTCTTGACATAGTAAAGTCATCATTAGATACGGGGGTCTTCCCAAACTGTCTTAAGACTGCTGTAGTTAAACCCCTACTCAAGAAAAATAATCTTGACCCCTCTGCCTTTCTTAAGTAAAATTTTAGAGAAAGCAGTCATTATGCAGCTAAATGACCACCTCAATAAACATGCTATTCTTGATAAGTTTCAGTCAGGTTTTAGAACAAATCACAGTACAGAAACTGCACTCGTTAAAGTAGTAAATGACTTGCGGGTAAATGCAGACAGAGGCCATTTATCTGTTCTCATCCTCTTAGATCTGAGTGCCGCATTTGATACCATTGATCACAATATTCTTAGAAATCGCCTTAGTCAATGGGTGGGCCTCTCTGGCAGTGTCCTAAATTGGTTTGAATCCTACCTGGCAGGTAGAAAATTCTTTGTTAGTTGTGGTAATTACAACTCAAAGACACATGATATTCTATATAGTGTTCCAGAAGGCTCTGTCCTGGCTCCGCTGCTCTTTTCGATCTACATGCTTCCGTTAGGTCAGATTATCTCGGGTCATAATGTGAATTATCACAGCTATGCTGATGACACGCAGCTGTATGTATCAATAGCACCTGACGACCCCGACTCTGTTGTTTCACTAACACAATGTCTTACTTGTGTTTCTAAATGGATGAATAGTAGTTTTCTCAAGCTAAATAAAGAGAAAACAGAAATTTTAGTGATTGGTAATAATGGATATAATGAGGTTATTAGAAATAAACTTGATGCATTATAATTAAAAGTCAAGACAGAGGTAAAGAATTTAGGGGTAACTGTTGACTGTGACCTGAATTTTAAATTGCATATTAATCAGATCACTAGGACAGAATTTCTTCACTTAAGAAACATAACAAAAGTTAGACCTCTTATATCATTGAAAGATGCTGAGAAATTAGTTCACACTTTTGTTTTCGGTTGACTAGATTACTGTAACGCACTCCTCTCAGGACTACCCAAAAAAGACATAAATCGTTTGCAACTAGTGCAGAATGCAGCTGCTAGAATCCTAACCAGGAAAAGAAAATCCGAGCACATTTCTCCAGTTTTAATGTCACTACACTGGTTACTTGTGTCATTCAGAATTGACTTTAAAATGCTGTTTATTGTTTACAAAGCCTTAAATAATCTCGCTCCATCTTACATATCGGAATGTTTGACACCTTATATTCCAAATCGTAACCTTAGATCCTCAAATGAGTGTCTGCTTAGAATTCCAAGAGCTAAACATGGATGCTAAGCTATTATGCACCTAAAATCTGGAATAGCCTGCCAATAGGAATTCACCAGGCTAATACGGTGGAGCACTTTAAAAAACTGCTGAAAACACATTACTTTAACATGGCTTTCTCATAACTTCATTTTCGTTTAATCCTGAGGCTCTGTATATTCAATTAATTATCATAACTATTCATGGTGGCTCTAGAATCCATACTAACCCCAACTCTCTCTTCTGTTTCTTTTCCCGTTTTTTTGTGGTGGTGACCTGCGCCACCACCACCTAATCAAAGCACCATGATGTTCCTACATTGATGGATTAAAAGCCAGAAGTCTACATGACCATCATCATCAAGTCCTTCCATGAGAACCCTAAATACAAAGAGGACTGTTCATTTATGTTAGGTAGAATGCCCAGAGGGAGCTGGGCAGTCTCATGGTCTGGAACCCCTGAAGATTTTTTTTTTTTCTCCAGCCGTCTGGTGTTTTTTTGTTTTTTCTGTCCTCCCTGGCCATCGGACCTTACCGTTATTCTATGTTAATTAGTGTTGTCTTATTTTAATTCTTACTTTGTCTTTTTTTTCTCTCTCTCTTTTTTCGTCATCATGTAAAGCACTTTGAGCTACATTATTTGTATGAAATGTGCTATACAAATAAATGTTGTTGTTGTTGTTGAAGGCACATTAACTTTAACACTATGTAGTAAATGCGAGTCAAATATTCCATAATTGATAATATTACCTAATGTTTATATGCCTTAAGACAATAGATGCGTGATTTAAAATAAACTAGAGGTAATATTTATGTAGTTGGCTACTGCAAAGTAAATACGCAACAACATACAGTAAAAAGAAACTAATCTGATTTGTCTACTGTCAAAATGAAACTGAAGCATTGTATGCAATCAGCAGAGCTTCCCATCTTTTGTAGAGTTGCCTAAATGAAACATGTGAAATAGCACATCATTTTCATATATGCTTCTGGTTATCAGATAATAGGCATTCTGCTCACAGACCTGTGTTTCATAAGGAAACCACATAATTATTGCTAATGCAACAATATACAAATACTCCCTGATGATTTTTCAAGGCAAACAATTGTTCCTGTGGAATGAAAGAAGTCCTGGGGCCTCATGTATAACGCAGTGCGTAGAACTCACACTATAACATGGCGTAAGCACAAAAGCGGGAATGTGCATACGCACAGAAAAATCCAGATGCAGGAATCTGTACGTACGCAAACTTTCACGTTCTTCCGCTACATAAATCCCGATCAGCGTGAAAAGTAACACATGTGCACGCACCTTCTGTCCCACCCCAACTCCTCCCAGAATTACGCCTCTTTGAATATGCAAATCAATATAAATAGCCCTTAAGCTCAGCCTTCTGTGAAAAGACAATGGGAAAAGCACGGGGGAAAATATAAGAATTTCAGCAAATACCAAGTGGAGGCAAAGGAACAACGTACTATTTGTTGGTTTAAACAGTGATATAAACAACAAAAGGAAGTTGATCAAGTGACAGAGTGTCGGAGAAAATCGAAAGCTCAAGTTCACAAAGTTGCACAGTGCCCGAAATAAAAAAAAAATCACATATTAAAGTCGCCGTGAAAAGGAGAGTCGTAGCCCACCGTCTGAGTGTCATATGAAAGATTATTAGAGTACAGACAAAAAAAATAGGCACACAGTGGAAAAAAAGCATGAAATGTCAACTTTAATCTCGAAATTTCCACTTTAATCACGTAGTTTATTTTGCCATTAAAGATAGAAAATTGTAAAGTTCACCTTAAAATCGTTTAATTTACTAGTTTCTCAAATCCCATCGTAACTAAAGTAGCATGTTAAATGCTTTGTTCTGTATTTGATCTTCTTTGTGCTCTGTGTGTGAATCACTACCTGCTTCTTAAATGGGCTTTCTCTTTCTCCGACAGGACACATAATCCATTGCATTCATGATATTACAGCTCTCTGAATAATTAAAATACTGAGATGTATACGTGATATCTTGTTCATGATGATAGGAATGAAAGCATGTTATTAAACATGGGAACACGGTGGCGCAGTGTTTGTTCATGTCTCACGCAAGAGGCTTTCTGCGCCATGTGCGACCTTCGATGAAATAATTTATTACAGAAGTACTGTCTCTTTCAAACGTACTAACCTCCAATTCATGTCCTTACTTTTCTTTCTCCAAATACCCAATCGGCACACAATCAGCTCTGTAATAGACGTGAAATCATCTGTAAGCTTAGAATGCCGATTCTTCAAAACTTTTAAGGAACATTGAAATATCTTCGTAGTATGTGTTTAATTATTCTATCCGTCTATCCTTCCAGTGTCGCGTCAGCACCAGCAAGAATACAATGCAAAGCAGGAACAATCCCTGAACTAGCTAGCGCTGCGGCACCGTGTCCTCACATGTTTAATTATTAACAATATAGATTATTTAAATGAAGTTAAAGTTTTATCTGTATAATATAATCAACATATTTTGCTGCATTTCATCTTAAAAATGATATCATCATCATATGTAAATACGCGCTTTATAAAGTGGCACAGGTTGTGCAATATTATAACTGTAGCGCAAGTTTACAGTGAGGTAATTGTACTTATAAGTACAAACAGTTCTACAAGGAGCACTTGATGGACTGATTGAGTGCGTTTATAGTTCTTGGGATGAAATTTTTTCTGAACCGCAAGGTCTGTACAGCAGGAAAGGCTTTGAAGCGTTTTGCCAATCCTGAGGCAGTGTCTGCTTCATGCTGTGTACCGATAATTCTCTTTCCAATCAGTTGCTGCTGTGATTCCCCACTCAGATACAGTGATATAAATACTCCGAGTGGTGCAGTGAGAGTAATATGGAAAAAGATGATCTGCTGTGGCAACCCTTAACAGGAGCAGCTGAAAGAAGAAGAAGATTCAGTGACAGAGTAACAATGCTAAAGCAGTTATGGTATTTGGAATACTATGGCTATTCCCTGGACCATTACATTGCTGCAGGTTAATTACAATCAGATGCATTACACTAATAAACAATATGCAGTTAGTTTCAGTGTATTTATAAAGCTGCGTCAGGAATGTGGATCTAAGAAAGAAAGGGTAACCACACAGGAACAGTAGCACTGCTTTGACGCTGTGTGCCGCCAGTCTGCAAAACCGAGCGGAGAAATTGCGTATGCCAGGGTATGAGGTACCGTGGAAATGTGCGTGGCTTTACACCAAGTTTAGGTTTTATACATCATGTTTTGAGCGTGGAAACGTTCGTATGCAACATTTCTGTGCGTACGCACCGTTTATACATGAGGCCCCTGGTGTTTACTGTTACATTTTGGTTCGCTTGAAAGTTTGCCATGTTAACCCCAACCATACTAACTGGAGATTAAAACAAAGTAGTTAATCATCTCCTGATTCAGCACAAAGCACTGACTTTTAAACAGATTTATATTGTGGGTGACATCAGTCACAGTTGGGATTACACTCTCTTCCTGCATCATTGGTTTCATTATTTATTTTAATAAGGGCTTCACTTTTTACTTTTTTATTTTAGTAGCTTGCATTTATTATACACCAGTGTAACAAAGTAGAGGTTTTGAGGCTTTTTTCCTTTTACTGTTTCTCTCTTTCAGCCCTTCCATCTTATTTCTGTCCTTAACATTCTTGTTAAGTCTGTCAACATGGGAGGATCAAGATGTTGCAGCATTTATGTGAAAGGAAAGGTATACTGAGGGAGCTGTGGAGACCAGCTGAGGTAATCAATACATATACTGGAAAGTGAAATTTTCTATAGGGACAATCAAAAATTCTTGTAAAGAGATAAGAGAAAGAAAGGTTCTAGTACAAAAAAACAAACATTAATATAATAAGAACACAAATAGGCTTAAGACTAAACATAACATCCTTAAAAATTCAATTCAGGGCAATGGGGGAGCCAATCATAGCATTATGAGCAGGAAACAGCCCTGGATTGACCAGTTCACACAGTTTAATGACCTCATTTCCGGTTCCGCCATAGTTTTAAATAATGAGTTGAGTTGCCTATTGCAAATTCCATATTTGATCTTCTGTTAACAATGTTTCACACAGTGTCAAAAGCTAAATGCAAAAAGGAGATTACGGGAGAGAGACTAAGCAAATTCACACCATTCAACAAAGTTTCAGGTTTCATTATTCAAGTATTTTTGGGGAATGGGCTGACTCCTGGTGGGTTGCATGTTGCCATCACTGGGCGTGCATGCATGTTACAGTAGTTCAAAAATTGGTCTTGGCAGTTTACCTTAACAATTGACAGCGATATGTGATATTTAGATTGCATTAGATTAGATTAGATAAACATTATTAATACCATGGGGAAATTCAGAGGCATACAGCAGCAGAAACATAAAAAAACAGGGATATATATTCACAGGACAAATAATATAGCCAATTAATTAATTAAATAAATAGATGTACAGTATATTGTGCAGATATTTCAAAATGGTATTAAACATGAACTTAATAAGTGCCATGGGAGGAAGCATTAAACTACCTGATAGCAGTGGACAGAAAAGACCCTCAGAGGCGTTTCTCAGCACACTATGGTGGATTGAGTCTATAGCTAAAAGGGTTCCAAGAGAGTGCCCCCTGGAGGGATTGGAGAGGATTTTTCATGATGGCATTCAATTTTTCCATTATCCGTTTTTCTACAATAGCTCTCAGTGTGTCCAGGGTTCGTCTGGTGATGGAGCAGGCTTTCCTGATAACTTTGTTTAAGCATTATGTTTCTTTTTATCTCAGGTTTCTTCCACAGGAGACTGCAGCACTAGCCACTATGGGCTGATAGAATATTTCCAGCAGCTTGCTGCACACATCAAAAGAACCTGAGTCTCCTGAGTATGTACAGTCTGCTCTCGCCCTTCTTGCACATCGCCACTGTGTTGTCAGAGCAGTGCAGTGTGTTGTTTATCTGAACCACCAGGTATTTGTAGCTCTGCATCACTTCCACATTCCTCCCTGGATGGGGACTGGTCTCAGGGTCTCCTTGGCATGCCAGAAGTCTTTATCCTCATATTTATTTAGGATTCTCTAAAAGGTGAGGAGCTGGTCAATCACATTCACATGTCATGAACTGGCCTGGGCTCCATCTATGTCTTGTTTTTTCTTTTTTCTATTCAGTTTGTGCAGTAAGCACGAGGATAACCGGGCTGATAGCTCTTCAACAGTAAGTTCTCTAATTATTCTTTGGTCTCTTGCTCTGTGACTTCTCATGGTGAACCCTATGCTTAAGTAATGATGACATAATGAATTAGGAGATGGAGTCTGTGTAATATAAGGGAGGCAGTATCTTGTAAATTCTTTTGTTTTTCTGCAGCCCCTTACTCTTCTTGAAAGATCTTGTACTTCACCTATTCAGTTCATGTTTATTAAGGTGCTCTAGTTTTGATCCTCCTTTTACATTGTTCACCAGATTTAAGGATGTTAAGGTTCTTCTTCAAAAAATACTCTGAACCCACCTCAACAATTTGGCTGTGTCTTGATCATTTAAGAAATTACTAGCATCTCTAACATTTCTTTATAGTTTACAGTATACAGGAATTTTTGGTTCTTTCTCATAAAATGCAGTCCTTTTTGCTGCTGCTTGTATTTTCTTTCTTTCTTTTTTTTGTGTACATGACAGTGCTCAACAAAATGTGATAGTGACACATTCATGAACAGTAGGATGCCCATAGGGGACTGGGTGGTCTTTTGGTTTTGGGGCCTCCAAAATCCCACCAATTACAGTTTTTATTTTCCTGCCCTTCCTGATCATCTAACCATAATTTTTGTTATTAAGCTGGTATATATAGGTGTTCTTGTAAAGAACTTTGAGCTTATTTCATACATGAAAATGTAGTATATAAATAAATTGTTGATGTTAATTGAGGTTCTTTAAGTCCAATATTTTTAGGATTTTTTTCTGCATTTATTTATAGAAAATGCTTGTTTATAACCAATTTTATATACATGTATTACTATTATAGAACAAAATATTTCTTCTAGCCTCACCAAAAAGATAGCATAACTTCAGCCATGTGATAAGTTGTTTAAGTTTTTAGCTGTTTTCACAGTCTGTGTAGGATGACTAACTGCTTTCTAGAGTCTTATTTGCTTTATAAAAACTCTGGATCTCTTTGTGTTAGTTGGACTGGCTCAAGTAGAATGATGACTTCAATTGCCACTTTCCTATAGATCTATTGATCTACTATATACCTACCTTTGCAGAGCAACATTCAATGATTTATTTAAAAGAAACAGCTTAATTAGGCATAATCTGTTTGTGTATGGCTAGCTGATATTGGTTCACATAAAAATCACATATTAACTTCAAATACTCATTTGTCAAATTTAAGACCAATTTATAATCCATCCATTCATTATCCAACCTGCTATATCCTAACTACAGAGTCATGTGGGTCTGCTGGAGCCAATCCCAGCCAACACAGGGAGCAAGGTAGGAAACAGACCCCAGACAGGACGCCAGCCCACCGCAGGGCACACACACACACACCAAGCACACACTAGGGACAATTTTTGGATTGCCAATGCACCTGTGGGAGGAAACCAGAGCACCCGGAGGAAACCCACGCAGACATGGGGAGAACATGCAAGGTTCACGCAGGGAGGACCTGGGAAGCGAACCCGGGTCTCCTAACTGCGAGGCAGCAGCTCTACCCACTGCGCCACCATGCCGTCCCCAATTTATAATACGTAAAAAAATCCTAGATTGTTAAAGATAAGAATGTGCAATCACCAAACATTGTCATGCTTGATTTTGTGGAGCTGTGTGACAACTTTGCACTGCACACTTTCTATAAGAGACAATATATACCAGATGTTCTCTTTCTTCTGAACCTGTTTTCTTTCTGAGATCTAAAGTATTGATCCAGGGACTTAAAATATTCCTAAAATTGTCCTGGATTATCTTTGGCTTTTTACACACATTGTGACTTTAAAGGAAATGAAAATGACCAGGAGAATCAAAAGTCAAATAACAGGACAAAGGTCAAAACTGGGAGACCAGGAGATCTTTCATCTAAGCCAGATGTTTTGATGCAGCAAAACAAGGTGATCATTGAATCATTACAAAATTGACATCACAAATGAGCACACCCCTAGGAATTCCGGAAAAAGATCTCCATGGAAACTGCAGAAATATAAACCCAACACAGTGGCACCAAGATGGGAAACAAAATGGCGTTACAATATAACATGATTAAAAAAAATGAAAAGTTTCAGAATAAATTCTACATTAAATTAAACTCTGAAATGGAATTCTTTTCATCTCAAACCCTTATAATCCACATATAGATTGATGGGAACTGCACAGGAATTTAAACAAATGTTTTTTTTTAAATTTGGAGAACAGTATGGGGGATTTCAAAATAGTCACATTCTTAATTTTAGTTTTTGTAATGTTTATTTATCCTCCTTTTTAATACCTTCTTTTCTGGTTTAAGTTTTGTTAATTGTTACTTTTTTGTTAATTACTGCCTATTGTTGGTTTGTGTTATTTACATTGATTATATTTTAATGTAAATAAAGTATCTGTATTAATTTATTATAGTGGGGTGAAAATTTTAGTTGAACTACATGCATCAGTTGGGCTGCAGGTACCTGAGAGTAGCTTGAAACAAGTGTAGTCACTGATTTCTTGCATTGGCAATAGTTTGCATTTTGTAACAATGTGGTCTTTGTCTACTGCATATACTTTTAACTGTTATGATTTTGTAAGATTATTTTTACAATTTATACTTATATCTTTTGGTCTTTTTCTAAACATCTCAAATTTTTTAACATATTTTTATTTTTCCCTTTCTGCCACATTGTTTTTCATGGTTGTCACCATTTTGGTACTTAGGGTACTTCTCTGCTGTTAGCAATATCTCCCATTGCTTTTGCATGATAAATAAAAGTCATGATTCTAGATGTCATCAGAACATCGGAAATAAATGTCCATGTAGTGAACTTCCAGTCTTTCCAAGATTATGGATAACTTCACAGCAAATAATGTGTACTTTAGCTTTGCCTTCTAGGGCCTGGATTTCTTCTACATTCTGTTATGATTTTGGTTTGTGCATTGCGTTTTGGTACAGGATAATATTAAGGATTTTGATTTAGCGATGGTTAACAAACTGGTGTCTGTTTAGGATTTCAGATTATGGATTCCAAATCATTTGTCTTCCCCATTTAAGGAATTTCAGCCTAATTGTTTTAGTTTCCATTTATTTCCATTTCCTTGTCATTTTCCATATTAGTCTGTCCTCTAATTCAGGGGTTCTCAAGGGGTCCTTGGCTCCCTAGGAGGGCCTCAGTCACTTATGCAGGTTATTATTCGTAGAATTAATGATAGTATATTTCCAAAGCTATAAAAACTTTGTATAAACTATTGAGTTACAATAATTTTAGAATTAAGTGATCTGCCAGTCAAGAAATTGTCTTTTTGGCAATAAACCAAAGCTTTCATTGGTTTGCATTACAATCGCTAGGCTACGAATCTATGTCACCAGTAAGAAAACTTCACAAATTATGAGACTGCACACACTGCAAGAACAAATTGCTATCCAATCTGTTTTCCTTGACGCACAAATATTTTATGACACGTAACATTTGTATTTTTAATTTAATTCTTATAAGCACTTTCCATAAGTATTCTTATAAATCCTCATGGAAATGAAATATATTGCAATATACCTGAAAATATGTGGACATAACTTGCAATATAATGTAAAAAATAAGTAGTTCAAATATATATTTTTAAGATTATGTCTAAAATATATGGAAACATACATTTCTGTTAATATATTGACACAAACATTGCTCTAAATACATTGTACATATCATACACAATATACTGTGTGCCTAGTCCCATTTTTCTGAAAGATCACTCATGACTTTTTTAACTTTGAAAATGTTAGACTCAGGCTTTCCAATGAATACAGTTTCATGTGAACTCCCTATAACTCACTAGAAGTTGTTCAGGTAGGTAAATGTTTCAGGATAGATGGAGTGCAATGTAATCCATAGTAAAACATCTGTAAGATTAAATGTTTTTAGACATTTCAAGAACAAATGCTAAAAAATGTTTTCTGTGCTACCAGTTTGTTAAATGTGATTTTTTTTAAAAAAATAGTTTATAAAGAGGAGTAAATCTGTCGGGTTTTCAATTTTAACAATAAATCCAGAATATTAGAGCACCTGTTCTGATGCACTTGTCAGTGTTCATAAACAAGTTTTGAGTTTTATTTCCCTACACAGGCAGCAAATTAGATATGGATTCAACACTGGCCAACAAATTTAATGAAAAATTTGGTTTCCTCTTCAATTGTTGGTGAAACCAATAGAATTGTATATGCTGAACACAAATATGTATTTGTAATTTCTGTATCACGTTGGGTTTTCAAGAAAACTGCATTTACACATTTAACATTGTAATGTCTCCAGCAGCATAGGCCTACACTAGAATGTGTGTACAGGTATATGTTATGTAAGCAACATGAGAGAAAGCTAGAAATATTTTGCCGCAGATTTTTTGTTTGTAGTCACTATCTGGTGCTTTGTGTATCGGTGTCTAATAATGGTCAGCATAAACAAACTCCACCTTCCCTGGTAGCATTTCTCTATGTTGGCAATGTCTTGGTGAAACCTTTTACCGTGTTCGTTACTGATGGTGCCAAGGTTGGCTGGGAAGAAGACAAATGGGAATGAAGAAAATATTTCAGTGACATGTTGCAGTTCATTGAATTGTGTGCCTGGAGCAGACTTCCAACCTGTTTGATGTTGTGTTGTGCCTTGTAGTTGCCCAGAAAATTATAAATGACATTCTTGAAAGTGGTCCATGCAACATGTTCAGCACCCTGCAGAAGGCTATCAAAGTGTCTATCCTATGTCACCTTTCAGATCTGTGGGCCAACGAAAACAACTTCTTTTATCTTGGTATCACTGATATGTGGAAACATCTGTCGCAAGTGTGCAAAGGCTTTACCTTGCTTGTTCATTGCTTTAACAAAATTTTTCATTAGCCCAAGTTTGCTGTGCCAAGGTGGAAGAAATATGTTCTTCAGATCAGCCAGTGGGTAATGTGCAAAATTCTTCTGGCCTGGAACCAATTTCCTGCAAGGTGGCCAGTCCTTTATCATGTAATGTGAATCCCTCATTTGGCTGTCCTACTTGAAAAGAAAACAGCAGTACTTGGTGTATCCAAGCTGCAGACTGAGTAAAATTGCAACCACCTTCAGATCGCTGCTTATATCCCAGTTGTACTTCGAGTACTGAACATGTTTCAGCAGCAGCAGCTGCATGTTCTCATATCTTCCTTCATATGAGCGGCATGTCTGACAGGTATGGAAGGGTAGATATTGCCATTGTATAGCAAAATGGCCTTCAAACTTAATAATGATGAGTCATTTGGATTCTGTTGGATCCATTCTGTTGGATCATGTTCACATCTGAGAGCAGAAAGCAATCCATCAATGCATTGCAAAATGTCAGATCATTTCTCAAAAACCTTGCGTGATGGGGAAAATTCTAAAGTTATTTCTGTGATCAGCATCACAAAATCTATCTTGCACACTAGAAATTATGAAAGAAATAAAAACAGTGTGATCCAGTGTAATTAATTCACTGACTATAATGTTGAAAAGATTCCAGATATTTTTCCCTAAAATTATCGTAATAACTCATTGACCTGTTGTATGGTGGCAAACTGAGATCTTATTTCAGTCACTATTCACTGGTGATGAGTGTCAAGTATGTTGTGATGCAGCTATGAAGGCGCTCATAACATTCAGAACCACCTTTCAGCTATGACTATCACTGTTATGAAATTTTTGCTTGAAATGGTAGTGAAGCATAAAAAAGCTTAGATAGATAGATAGATAGATAGATAGATAGATAGATAGATAGATAGATAGATAGATAGATAGATAGATAGATAGATAGATAGATAGATAGATAGATAGATAGATAGATAGATAGATCAAACTTTTTTTGTCCCCAGAGGGATATCTGGCTTTTAATAGAAGCTCAATAAATAAATAAACATCAAAATGACTAAAAAGAAAGAAAACTTCCAACATGGCAGTTGCAGTCACAGTGAGGCATTATACAGATGTATTCATGTTGGTATAAAAGAGCCCCAGTAGTGTTTCTTGACACACTTCTGTTGAATACTTTGTTGGCTGAAAGTACTCAATGTTAGTCTATCAGAGAGAAGATGTGTAGCATTGTTCATAATGGCATTCAGTTTTGCTTTAATTCCTTCCTTTGCTACTATGTACATGGGATCCAGAGTGCATCCGATAACTGAGCCTGTCCTTTTATTTAGCTTGTTGATTTAGTGGACCACTCTTGAAGTGATGTTACCAGCCTAGCACACCACTGTGTAGAAAATCACACTGGCCATCACATAGTTGTATAAGATGTGAAGTATGTCACTATCCTCATTAGAGTAACACAATCTCTCTGCCCTTTCTTATATAGTGCCTTACTTATATAGTTCTGTGTTACGAGACCATACAGACAGTCATTGATATGGACCCCCAAATACTTGAAGCATGGCATCACCTCCACATCCACTCCCAGAATAGTGATGAGGCATAGAGGCGGTTGAGTGTGGCAAAAGTCAAGAACCAGTTTCTTGTATTTATTAATGTTAACTTGCAGACAATTCTTTCTGCACCAAGAAACAAAGTTATCCACCTGACCTCTGTACACTGTGTCATTCTCCTTATCAAGACACCCCATGAGTGAAGATTCATCTGAGAATTTCTGCTAGTGACCTGGGGCCTCATGTATAAATGGTGCGTATGCACAAAAATGTTGCATAAGAACATTTCCACGTTCAAATTACGATGTATAAAACGTAAACTTGGCGTAAAACCACTCACATTTCCACAGTAGCTTATACCCTGTCGTACGCAAGTTCTCTGCTCGGTTTTGCACACTGGCGGCACCCAGCGTCAAAGCAGTGCTACTGTTCCTGTGTGGTTATCCTTTCTTCTTTAGATCCACATCCCTGACGCGGCTTTATAAATACACTGAAATTAACCGCATATTGTTTATTAGTTTAATGCATCTGATTGTAATTAACCTGTAATAATATAATGGTCCACAGAATGGTCAAATTATTCCAAATACCATAACTGCTTTAGCGTTGTTACTCTCACTGCACCTTCTTCTTCTTTCAGCTGCTCCCGATAGGTGTTGCCACATTGGATCGTCTTTTTCCATATTACTCTCACTACACCACTCGGAGTATTTATATCACTGTATCTGAGTGTGAATCACAGGTGTACAGCAGCTGATCGGAAAGAGATTATCGGTATACAGCATCAAGCACACGCTGCCTCAGCCATGCTGTTTATTGAACTGCTCTCATATGACAAATGCTTCAGAGCCTTTCCTGTACTGACCTTGCAGTTCAGAAACAGTTTCATTCCAAGAACTATAAATGTTCTCAGTTAGTCCATCAAGTGCTCCTTGTAGAACTGTTTATACTTATAAGTACAATTACCTCACTGTAAACTTGCAATACAGTTATAAAATTGCACAACCTGAGCCACTTTATAAAGCGCGTATTTACATATGATGACGATATCATTTTAAGATGAAATGCAGCAAAATATGTTTATTATATTATACAGATAAAACTTTAACTTTAATTACACGGTGCCGCAGCGCCTGCTGGCGCTCCATTCGCGGATTGTTCCTGCCTCGCGCTGTATTCTTGCTGGTGATGACGCAACACTGGAAGGATAGATGGATAGAATAATTAAACACGTACTATGAAGATATTTCGATGTTCCTTAAAAGTTTTGAAGAATTGGCGTTCTAAGCTTACAGATGGCTTAACGTCTATTACAGAGCTGATTGTGTGGCGATTGGGTATTTGGAGAAAGAAAAGTAAGGACAGGAATTGGGGGTTAGTACTTTTGAAAGAGACAGTACTGCTACAATAAAGTATTTCATCGAAGGTGTGCATGGTGCAGCAAGCATCTTGCGTGAGACATGAACAATCACTGCGCCACCGTATTTCCATATTTAATAACATGCTTTAACTCCTATCATCATGAAAATTATATCACGTATGCATCTCAGTATTTTAATTATTCAGAGAGCTGTAATAGCATGAATGTAATGGATTCTGTGTCCTGTCAGAGGAAGAGAAAGCCCGGAAGCACGTAATGATTCACACACTGAGCACATAGAAGATCAAATACAAAACAAAGCATTTAACATGCTACTTTAGTTACCATGGGATTGAGAAACTAGTAAATTAAACGATTTTAAGATGAAGTTTATGATGTTCTACTTTAATGACAAAATAAACTATGTGATTAAAGTGGAAATTTCAAGATTAAAGTTGACATTTCATGCTTTTTTCTCCACTGTGTGCCTTTTTTTTTCTCTGTACCCTAATAAGCTTTCATATGACACTCAGACGGTGGGCTGCGACTCGCCTTTTCACGGTGACTTTGATTTGTGACAACTTCTTTTTTATTTTGGGCACTGTGCGACTTTGTAAACTTGAGCTTTCGAGTCTCTCCAACACTCTGTCACTTGATCAACTTCCTTTTGTTGTTTATACCACTGTTTAAACCAACAAATAGAACGTTTTTCTTTGCCTCCACTTGGTATTCACTGAAATTCTTCAATTTTCCCTCTTGCTTTTGCCATTGTCTTTTCACAGAAGGCTGAGCTTAAGGGCTATTTATATTGATTTGTATATTCAAAGAGGCGTAATTCTGGGAGGAGTTGGGGTGGGACAGAAGGCGCGTGCACATATGTTACGTTTCACGCTGACCGGGATTTATGGAGCGGAAGAACGTGGAAGTTGGCGTTCGCACAGATTTATGCATCTGGATTTTTTTGTGCGTAAGCACATTTCCGCTTTTGTGCTTAAGCCATGTTATAGTGCGAATTCTACGCAGGGCGTTATGCATGAGGCCCCTGGTGTTATATTTATAGTTGGAGATGTATAGAGTAAAGAGCAAAGGAGACATGGCTTTTCCCTGTGGTGCGCCAATGTTATACATCCATGTCAGAGACCTTGTCCTTGAGTCTCAGAAATTGTGGTCTATTGGAAATATAGTCCATTATCCAGGACACCATAGGCTCATCCACCTGCATAACCCTGAGTTTACCCCTTAACAGGGATGGCTGGATAGTATTGAAAGCACTGGTGAAATAAAAAAACCACTATCCTCACAGTGCTGCCAGCTCTGCCCAGGTCAGAATAAGCCTTCTGGAGCAGACAGTTAATTGCATCATCCACTCCAATCTGTGATCGACAGGCAAACTGCAGAGGGTCCAGGTGGCCTACCAAAAGAGGACTCATATAGTCCAGGACCAGCCTCTCAAAAGTGTTCATGATGTGACACATAAGTGTGACTGATCTGTAGTTATTAAGTAAAGAGGTACCTGCCTTCTTTAGTACAGGAACAAGGCAGGATGTTTTCCACAGCAGCAGTGCTTTCCGGAGCCTTAATGACAGACTGGACAGGTCACAGAGCAGTCATTCAGAGCCATTTCAGGTTTAAATGTGAAGTTGTGTATTTGTTAATTGCTTAAGTTAGCCGTTTTGACATTATTAAGGTGAAAATGTTTTAAGATAGGGATCCCTAACACTCATTTGATGTCATAGTGGGCCTTCAAGACAAAAAGATTATGGACTACTGCTCTAGCCAGAATAATAATACTCCTCTAGTATATGTAATTGTAAAATCAGTTAATCTGTTTGACACCATAGTGAGTGAAAATAGTTATAATATTAATTTAATCTTGTATTTTGCATTTATTTTCAAACATTCAACAAATATATCAACTGAACGTATTCTTTTTCAAACACTGAAAATAATTATAATAATGATTTAATCTTGTATTTTGCACTTCATGCTTAAATCCAGGAAAACCTTACAGGTGGTACAGTGACAGCGCTGCTGCTTTGCAGTAAGGATTTTGTGGGTTTGCTTCCTGGGTCCTCCCTGTGTGGAGAGCGAGAGTAGTGAGAAAAGTGCTATATAAATGTAAAGAATTATTAATTATTATTATTAGAAAAAGGCAAAGGCAGCGAAAGAAGGGAAAAGCAGCATTACAATTTGTTCCATTCTACGTACAGTAGCTCTACTCCTCATACACCATAATGCATAGTCTTTTTCCTCCATCTCACTTTGCAAATGCATTATTCTGGCAGTGTATGTGGAATATGATTAACATGGAACAATATACAATATTTAGTGCATTAGCATACGGATCTGCAAGAGTGTCATGAAAATGCAAAGTGTTTGCTGGTGTGGAATACTTTTTTTGGAGCCATGAAGCTTTCTAAACAACATAGTAATTCAACATAAAAACTGAGGAAGGTGTTTATTCATTCCGAGATTTGTAAAGATCTACCACTGGTTAATATCTTGGTGAGGTGGAAACCTTTAAGGTGAATTGGTGGTCAACAGAAAAAAAAATAAATAAATAAAAGAAAGAGAGAAAGTAACAACAATGAAAATTTGTGCTGTTTCAATTTTACATGCTGTCCCCAGTTATACTACTATACATGATTTGAAATTATTTATAAATTCAATAAACTGGAATATCTTGCATAATGAAAATGTGTGAGTAGCTAAGATTCATTAACCTTATTTCTGTCTTTCAGATTTTGTGTAGGATTTTAGACTTTTACTTGCCTATCCTTATGAAAATAAAATATATTGTAATATCTTACAAATATGTTTACATGCATTTCAATATAATGTAACAATGTGCAGTTCAAATGTACTGTATAGGTTAAAGATTGTATCTAAGATATTGTCAAACACGTGCGTGCGCATGGGAGGCAGCTAAAGGGCTTGAATGAGGACAATTCCGAATCTGACCGGGATGTGGCAGACTGCACTGACTCTTTTTATCGCTTTCCTACAGACCAATCATGGTAAGTTTCACCTGGCCCTGTTGATGTCACTTCTGGGTCTGAACCTGTAGAGGAAGGCCTTGCCGGCTCCGGCCCCCTTGATGCCACGTCCGGGCTCGAGCCAATGGCTGAAGTCCTTTCCGATCCCAGCCCTTTTGACGTCACTTCCTGCCCTGACCTTTAAAAGCCTCCACCTTTTCCCTATTCCCTCAGTCCTATTTTGGACTCCAGTTTGTGCACATTAGTGCTATCATTTACTTGCAATTTGCAGCCAGGAATCCAAATATATGGGTGGCTATGGCTCTTTGTGGAGTTTGTGACAATATAAAGAAACATATATTTCCCTTAATATACTGTAACTAGGGGGCTCCGCCCCCTGCTCGCTTCGCTCGCCAACCCCTGGTGTTGGGAAATTACAAAGAGTGTGACGTATGAATGAGATATAGCATAGTGTGAAGGTGTAGATGACGCAGATAGGAAGCCAAGAATAAAGTGTTTGGCACAGTGTAAAGGTTTATTGGAAAATTTCTTTGTAAACAACATTAGTAGTAAAGATGGTGTCTTGTCCTTGAATGAGTCTTCCTTGGCATGGAGCATTTATGACCTTAACTTTAACGTCAGATGAACGTCGAAGTTGTGAGAAGGCCACATAAAGTTGTCCATGTACAAAAACGGGCTCAGATAGGTAGATGCCAACCTTGTGCATGGTTTGTCCTTGTGATTTGTTGATGGTAATGGCAAAGGCAGGTTTAATGGGGAATTGTTTCCGTTTAAGTGTAAAAGGTAATTCCAGGTCAGAACTTGTAAGGTCAATTTTAGGAATTAGAACAGTATTGTTAGCATGTGATCCTGTAAGAACTGTTGCCTGAATAACATTGTGTGTTATGGTGTAGACGACTAAACGTGTACCATTGCATAAACCCTGTCTAGTGTTAAGGTTTCTTAATAGCATGAGTATTGTTCCGTTTTTAAGGCTAAGACTGTGTTGTGGTAATCCGGCTGGGTTAATAGTGTTCAAATATGCTTAGGGGAAATTAAGATGGTCATTGTCGTCATCAGAGTCAACTTTGTCAGAGCTTAGAAAGAGGTGTGACTCTCCAGGAAGTAATGAAATGACCTGGTTATTAATGTTATCAACAGTAATATTTTTTGGACATAATATACTTCATTGTGTTAAAAGGGGCATTTTGTCTAATGATACCGCTGTTCCAAATATCTCCGTAAGTAAGTCGTCACAGATGAAGGGTTGAGGAATTGTAATAATATCTGGGTGAAGTCCATCTGTATTGGTGAGTGTACAATGTTCTAGTTGTAATAACCAATTGTTATATTCGGGATGTGGAAATCGCATGTTTTGTACCAAGTGTATCTTTAGAAAGCAATGCCAATTGTTCGCGTAACATTTTTTGTTCCGCGGTTTTAGAAGCGCGCCGAGGTGAATTTTTTTTTTTGATGCGGGTACGTGTTTGTGGTCCCGTTACTCGAGCCGTCTAGTTTTGTATCCGTGATCGTGAATTGATGACTTGTTTGATCTTTATCGTTAGGAATATGGATAAGTAATAAGTAGGATCGAACTCACTGTTAATATGCGGACTGTTCGTTTCTTCGTATTATCACCAATCAGGTCTCGCGCCTGTATATGTATTGTAGTTCAGTCTCGTGTTGTTTATATGACGTCGTCGCGTATTTTAAGGTGGACTGAATAATAGCTGAGCGCATGGCATGTGGAGCAATAGGTAAGCACTCTCTAAAATCTACTCTTAATAAAAGTACCTTTCCTCCAAAGGGAATATTATTATTCATCAACGCAATGTCAATTGTCTGCGTATTTTAAGGTGGACTGAACAATAGCTGAGCGCATTGTAAGTGGAGTAATAGTTAAGCACTGTCTAAAATCTCCTCCTAATAAAAGTACCTTTCCCGCAAAGGGAATATTATTATTCATCAACGTTTGTAGAAGTTTATCAATGGTGTTGAGTAAGTGACTGGATGCCATTGTACATTCATCTATAATTAATAGTGTGGCAAGACGGATGTCACGTGCATTGTTACTGTGCATTGTCATAGTGGATACCGCTTTTTCTGTGATTGGGACCGGTATTTGGAATAAGGAGTGACATGTGTTTTTGGAGCCGAGACATTTTTTCTTCCGCGGTTTCAGAAGCGCTTTGTAGGTGCCGACGTGATTTGTGCATATTTGCGTTCTTGATTTGTTTCAGGGTGCACTGTTCCAATGCGATGTAATATTTGTCCACATATGCGAAAGCAGTATGGGTCATTGCCTTTTGGTGACCTGATATTTACTCCGGTAGATGCAAAATCAAATGAACTATTGTAGGATGTAATGCAGTTCATAAAGTTTTTACTTCCAGGTACTTCGTTAGTTAGAAGCTTCTGTAGATATGCAGGATATGAATGTAAAGGAGGCAGTGTAATTTGACTTTTTTGACAACAACGTGTAAATTCATTACTTGTATTGCCATTTGTTTCTGCAGGGAAGTTAAGTGAATGACAATGATTGCAAATGACATTCATTAATCCCAATGAATTTTCATGAAAAGTGGACTTATTATTGAACACGCTGTCAGCTAACTGGCGCAATCGTTAGTGTGGTCGTGGGTCTGAATCGTCCTTTTTGTGTACGTTTCGCGTGCTATGTCCGTAGTCTGTCCCATTTCGTGTCCAATGGGCTTTGTGTGGCGCTCGCGGCTTGTTTTTTTTTGTGTGCTGGGGGCTTGTTGCCTGAGTTTTTATTTCTGTTAGTGGAGGGGGTGTTTGTGTGTCGTGGGGCTGAATCGTCCTTTTTGTGTGCGAACCGTTTCGTGTGCTATGTGTGCCTGCGTGTGACTCCTTTGTTTTTGGTGTCCTAGGGGCGCGTGGCCTCATTTCTTATTTCAGTTACTGGAGGGGGGCTTTGGGTGTCGTGGGTCTCAATCCTCTTCTTTGTGTGTGTCCCGTTTCGTGTGCAATGGCTTCGTGCGTTTACGTTGCATTCCATCCGGCCGGTTTCCATTGCTTGGAAAGGGGGGGGGGGGGGGGGGGGGGGGTTCGTGGGGCGCCTGCGCAGTACGTCTTTTGTGGCCACGGCCCATGCATTCTCAGTTAGTAATATGGATATACTGTGTGTCCAGACCCAAGATAAATTGTTCATTTTTACCTGTTGAGAAAACCTAAATATAGTTTTTCCAATGTGTGATAAGTGACCAGTGACACTGTGCTGATTTTAAATAAATATTCACAATTGAGCATGCAGGCTCGGATTTGGGTGTGGGTATGCGTGAATGCCTTTTGCTCCTGGGACGTTTGTGGTGCCTGGCTGATCACACATACATATGCAAGCGTCAGTCAGGTGCCTCATTATTGTCTTAGAGCAGGGGTGGGCAGATTCAGTCCTGGAGGGCCGCAGTGGCTGCAGGTTTTTGTTCCAACCCAATTGCTTAATAAGAAGCACTTATTGCTCAAGTAACACTTCTGCTTCACTTTAGTTGTCTCACTTGTTAAGATTTTGAACCCTTCTTGTTTATTTTAGTCTTAAACAGCCGTATTCTTGGTTTTTAATTGCTCCTTATTAGCAATAAGATGCAAATGACAAAAGAAACCAGCATTTCTCCATTTAGCTTGTTTCCATTTACACCTTTGTGTAGTTATCACGCACTATTGGGTTTAATTAAATACTTGGAAAGACATGGCAGAGTTAAAGCACTAACAAGCCATGAAATTAAATAAATGACAAGGATAGGTTTTTAATTAAGCAACTGGGTTGGAACAAAAACCTGCAACCACTGCGGCCCTCCAGGACTGAATCTGCCCACCCGTGCCTTAGAGGGAGCAGTGTCTCACACCTGTACCCAGTTAGGCAGATGATATAAGAGGAGCCTGCACAGCAGAAAAGGATGAGAGAAAGAAATGATTCGTAGAAAAAAATGAATCGAGAGAAATGGAAGTTAAAGCATGGAAGAAGAAGAAGAAGAAGAAGAAGAAAAAAACAGGAGCAGGAGAGAGCCAGTGAGATAGAGAGGAGGAGGCTCTCACACCTGCACCCAGTTAGGCAGATGATATAAGAGGAGCCTGCGCAGCAGAAAAGGATGAGAGAAAGAAATGATTCGTAGAAAAAAATGAATAGAGAGAAATGGAAGTTAAAGGATGGAAGAAGAAGAAGAAGAAGAAGAAAAAAACAGGAGCAGGAGAGAGCCAGTGAGTTAGAGATTAGGAGGAGGCAGGCAGCCAGGAGGAGAACCCTTTGAGAATGTGAAGCTGATGCTTGGGCTGCTTATGGTCACTCTGGCTGAGCAGCTCAGGGAACTGAAATGAACCGGAGTGTGTCAGCGGGAGTTGCAGGAGTAAACGGAGAGGCTCAGATTGGGAGCACTGTCCAGGAGCCATGAACCACAGGGACCTGAGCCTGGCAGCGGGAGTCAGGGAAGCTCGGCACGGCACCCTAATAGGGCCAAAGATGGCTACAGAGATCCGAGCCTAGGTGGAATGAGGTCTACCAGGAGCCATGGGTAGAAGGGACCCAAACTTGTTAAAGAAGATTGGCTGTGCCTGTTGGTTAGGTGTCTCCTCTGCTGGAAGGTTCCATTTGGGGTAAGCAGAGAAGAAATCAGTTTTAAAGAAATGCATCTCAGACTGAATTTTTAACAGAAGATTTCTGTCTGTATTTTTAACCTCAATTTAACAGATAATGTATTTAATTGATTTTATCTTCCACAAGCAGTTCTTTTTATTGGATTATTTATTTATGGAAGATTCTTGCACTGCACTTTATTTTAAACACTTTGATTTTTGGATTGATTTTAATAAAAGTACTGTTTCAGTTTTGCCCCTACCCCTTGCTTAAAGGTATGTCATCTTGGTTATTATGCTTATCAACAGTGGCGGGATCAAGAGGCTTCAAGAAATTACAAGGGAGTGTGTACTTAACCTGCACCATCACACAGTCATTCCAATTTCCTTTGAACTCCCTGTAACTCGCTAAAGGTAATTGAAGCAAGTAGCTCCATCACCATATGTAGACTGCAATTTACAGCCTTACTACTTCTAACTATTTATTTGTACTCAGTTAATAATAGGTTTATAATTTGTGCTGTGTTACAGTGCGATTTGCTCTAGAACATATCACAATACCAGAAACACCAAAGTGATATTGATTGGATAATGTTTTCAATGCCAGGTTAATATTTTTTTAAATTTACTGCAACAGCAGTCAATGTACAGATTGCCTAAGATATGCCTCCCCAAGGCCATCACTGACCCACTGCCAAACTGGCCATGTTGGAACATGTTGTGGGCTACATAACGTTCAGCACGATGTTTCCAGACCCTTTCAAGTTTGTCACATGTGCTCAGTGTAAACCTGCCTTCATCTGTGATGAGAACGGGGCGCCAATGGTGGAGCTGCCAATTGAGGTATTCTCTGGCGAATGCTAACCGAGTTGTGCTGCGATGGGCTGTGAGCACAGGTCCCACTGGAAGACACTGTCGCCAGCTGGGGGTCATTTTGTAGGGTTCTGACAGTGTTCCTTCTATTTCTCTTCACACAAAAGAACAGATACTGGTCTTGCTGCTGGGTTGAAGCCCTTTTACAGCCCTGTCCAGCTCTCCTCGTGTAACTGCCTGTCTTCAGGTATCTCCACCATGGTCTTGAGACTGTGCTGGGAGACACAGCAAATCTTCATATGACAGAGGAGCTGGACTACCTGAACTGGCTGCAGGTACTGCCTCATGCTGCCACTAGTGACAAGAATACTAGCAAAACTCAAAACTAGAGAAAAATCAGTTAGGAAGGATAAGGAGAAAGCAATCGTTTGTGGCCACCATTCGCAAAACCATTCCCTTTTTGAGGGTTGTCTTGCTGTTGCCTCTCTAGTGCACATGTTTTCACTTTCATTTGTACCAAAGCAGGTGAAGCTGATTCACAATTGCGTATGCTTTCTAACTGGACAGTTTATTATCCCTGAAGCTTAATTGACTTGGTGTTAGACTGGGATGATTATGCATTCCTTCAATTTTTTTGAGCAGTGTATTTTCCTGCCTGTTCACGGTGGACCTAACAAGCATCTTTTGAGTAGTACAAAACATTTTCCATAAATGATTACAATAAAAAAGTACACAGATATCAAGATAGTTTAAAAACAAGATATTTTAATACCACATACAATCATCCAGAAAGAAAGACATTATTTTGTGAACAAGTGACTGATTTGTGAAGGTTTGGCACTACAGAAACATTTCAGCAAACCATTTCATGTAACCTGAGTCTTCAAATGTGGAGTTTCTGCAATGGGATAAAGTTACAGTACCAAAAAGTACCCACTGCTATAATCACGAAAATGTTTTACAGATGCTGAAAGTCTGAAGGGAACAAATCTAGTCCACAGTCATGCAGGATACAAACCCATATACAAAACTATACCAATTTAGGAGATGTACTCTCTGAAATTGTGATACAGTATTGGTCCCACACATGGAAAATCACCTAATGAAACAGATAGCTCCATTGTTTATAGAAACATAAGCTTAAAACAAGCAGAACAAGAAAATGTTACCGTGATGTCATTCATGTTTTAGAGACATTTGCTTTTTTCTTTAGGATTCTCATTTTAAATAATAGTATAACACTGACTGGTATGCAGTTGGGTATGCAGGTTTTAGATTATTTGTATTACTCTGATTGTGAAATACTGATAACTATAACACATATGAAAGATGGCATGGGAAGAGTTGTTTGGTATCATACAAATTTATTAGTAAACAGAGTAGTACAGCTATCAAACAATGACTGTTCGGAAATGGAGGCAAAAGCATGCATTGATGTCATCTGCAATGTAAATACATAATGTGTTCATTTTTTAGAAAAACATTTTACAGTTCCTTATTGCTAAGGTGTTGTACCGTATTGGCCATTATGAATGTAGTGAGAAGTCAAGCAAAATGACACCTTTTATTGGCTAACTAAAAAAAATTCATTACATCTTGCCTGAAGAAGGGGCCTAAGTGGCCTCGAAAGCTTGCATATTGTAATCTTTTTAGTTAGCCAATAAAAGGTGTCATTTTGATGGACTTGTATTACATAAGGAACTGTAGTGACATTTGTTTTTGTAGCCAAATAAAATTACTGAGATCCAAATATATATATATATATTATATATCTCCTTGTCTTGTCAAGCTAAGGGTTTCAAAAGACATGTGTCACCACCTCCCTTCTACAACTGAAGTTGCTGACCCGAAAAAAGGAAAAGTGATCTTGAGCTGGCTCTCCCTGCCTTCACCAACAGCCATGTCCTCCCATCAATTCTTTAAGAAGATCATTTACACAGTTGTGGGGCATCTATTATGACAGTCTGAAAAAGAAACCCCAATTCTCACATACACTGTAGTGGCAGTTTCTTTACAAATTTCAATTTATATTCCATGCATTAACCAGGACTTTACCTCTTGAGATCTCAACCTTTTTTAGTTCAATGTTTTTTGTTACCATGACTGTAAACCTAGCTTTCATTTAGGCACACAGTAATGTTGTTTATGGACAAAAAACCATTAATTCAATTGAGGACATGGTCCTGGCAGTTTTTTGCCCTTCACACATTTAATAAATATTTAAATATTTGGCTCACTGTAATCACAGCAGCAATTACAAATGGCACCAATGAGAACAGTGTAGCTCAATATGCAGAAGGTACAAAGCTTCAGTAGAAATTAAACATGCACTTTTTGATAAAATGCTAAAGATGAAGTGTAGCAAACTTTATAAATTTATCATGAAGTCCCACTCACTTTATTTTTAAAAATTTGAAGGAGACACCACACTCTGACACCATTTTTGTGATGTCAGTCAATTGTGTGGTAAGGTTCTGAAATTGTCCTATACATATTTGAAGGCAAAGTTGAATCAAAGTGTGTCAGTCAGCAATTGTCCAACCCACTGTATCCTAACACTGGGTCACGGGGGTCTGCTGGAGCCAATCCCAGCCAGCACAGAGCACAAGGCAGGAACAAATCCCCGGGCAGGGTGCCAGCCCACCACAGGTATAAGCAAGTATACATGTTAATCTATCAGCTGACATAAAAAGATTAGTTATTGAAATTCTAGGCTTACCTGACAATTTTGAGCAATCATTTTAATTAATGTTTAGTCATGTTTCCTATGACATTTTACTCTGTAATTAAGCAAATATGTCTTAGTGAAGAATCTGTATTCTTATGGAACAGAAAAAAAATTATGTAGGTACATTAGGTATGTTTAGTAATAAAACCAGCATCCCATTCTCTATGTGTTTTTTGCAGCCTGTATAACCTGTAACATCATCCAAATCAGGGGTGTCAAGTTCTGATTCTAGTGGGCCCCGCCAATGCAGGTTTTAGTTACAGACACTTCTTCATTAGTAAAGAATTACTGCTGCTCATTGAGTATAAGTATTTTACCTTTATTTTAGTTAACTGGCATTTTAAAATGTTTACCATTTAAGTAAGTCTTTTTTTTCTAATCAGCAGACAGAACATCATGGAATGCAAGTGAGAGCCAGCAGATATTCAGCCAACTGGGGGCTTTCAACTCTTCAACCTGTTTCTTAATTAGGGGTTGATTCTTGCTCTCAATGAAATACATTATTTCAATCTGCTTTTTGCTATTGCTCTCACTCTGCTACATCTGAATTTTATAAACTATTGGTTTTATTTTTTCTGGGAGCACTATAAATATGCCTTGTGACCTAGAATGGATGGATATTTTTCCAACATTCACATTTTTATTATCAGAGATTTTATTGAAATAGATATTATATAATGAACACAAATGTGCAAATGGAACCATGTTTGCTGGTCATTTGCATCTCATTATTGTTTGACTGCTGGTTAAAGAAAAATTACACATTTAAAGTTAAACTTATACATTTTAAAAAGCAAGTCAACTAATAAGAAGTACAGAATGTTCCATTAGCAGCAGTAATTACTAATTCAGAATGCAGATAGAATGAAGCTTGCAGTACTGTGGCTACCCAAGAAGATTGATACCCTTGGTCTAAATCTTAGCAATGTTGTAATGTCAATATATACGAAGTAGTCTGTAAGCAGCTTAGTGCATTATATACAGCAATACCCAAAATTATAATACAGAAATTTTTACAATCATAGAATACCTACCCACTTTCTAAAAGAAGGCCACCAGACATGTATCCCAAGTCCCAAAATAGAATGCTGTCGGATAACATTCAGACCTCATCTTCCTGAAGTCTTACTTTAAATTCCAGAAACGAGGCCACTTCAAAGCTAATGTAGCATCCTAGCACTTATATCAGTCATAAAAGTCTTCTTTCCTGTTCCAATTCCTTTGAAAGCTAGCACATTAGCTCCGTAATTTATAAGATCTTGGTGAAACCTAGCACATATTAAAAGTCTGGCTATACTAAAGCCCTGGAAAACATACTCCCTACTGAAAACATTAAGGTCCACAAAAAACATAAATTCTTAACATTATTTGTGTATGAATGAAAGATTAACACCTCACATTTTACTTACTTTGTTGTCCAATTCCTTAACAACTTTAGTTTCATTCATCTTCTGAACCCACTTATTTTAACTCAGGAATGTAGTCAGCGGAAGCCTATGCTAGCAGCAAGGCAGGTACCACTCCAGGACAGTAGACCAGTCCATCATATTGGAACAATTTAGCATCATCAAAGCCAATGAACCTGCAGAACATTCATGTGACCAAGGTGACAATATTACTACAGTGATGAGCTATGAGCCGTAAACTCCAACTACTATGCCACCACACCAACACATATGCAAGTAAACAATGACAAGATCAAAAAAAATATCAGGACAATCATGATTCTAACCCCTGCAGACCGCTAATTTTCATTGAAAGCAAAGCCTTAAATGAAAGGCCAATTCCCAACACTGCATGAATGTATTTTTAATTAGGCAGTTAGGTTTTGTTTTGATGATGTACATTCATAAATCTGTCGTAATGTGTGGTTTGTTTTAACTCATCACTCTGGACAGGTTCATTTCCATCAAGGTCACAGATCTCCAGAAAATAAAAATGTGAAAGGTTTATTGAAAGAAATACCACATTAAAAATTTTCTACAACAGTGAAAGTAATGTTATTTTTTAGGTGTTTGTAGTTCGTTGAAAAAGAACTGAAACAGTATAAGTAAAAGAGCATATTAAGAATGTATATTAATTTGTTCTTATTTGATCTGTTAAGATTTCTCATCATATGCTTTAAGCATATTGTAGAGATTTAGCACAAGTATTCTATGTATCTATGAATTCCCAATTTCAGGCAATGCAGCGTGCAGCATATCTTTTCTGAATGGTGGCAGACTCAGGAATATGAAACAAATAGAAGGCTGTGAAAGAATTGCCCAGTCATAAATATAGTATTCCACATCATCTGAAAAATTCTGCATGAAAGATGGCAGTGGCTTGGCTTTGGAGAAGTCCATATGGATCTGCGTAGCTGCAGGGTTCATTTTGGTCTACTGCAAAATTGAATAATATGTTGTAGTTGCATTAAGTTCTGTTTGTCAAGCCCCAGGTTTAAGCTACGGATGACTAATTGATGATAGTAATACCACTGACTCTCAGGGTGAGGCAGCTAAGAGGGGTGCCTTATTGCACAGTGGAAGAGAGTAAGGGTGGAAGCATTAACTGGATGTAACTGGTCTCCTCCTATTTACTTGTATTGCTATACAGAAAAATACACAGTAATGTTTATAGCATAATAAAATACAATAGCAACAGCTACTGTGGCTTTATACTGGGAGTAAAAAGCTACCGGGGCTCCGGCAAGTGCCAGACTTGCATGTTATTATCTAAATCTATCTTTCGTGACAGCTACCAAGGCCGCTATTAGGATAAAAGCATCTAGAGTACACTCTAGTTTAAGAGTTAATGGTCAGTGAGCCCACAAATGAAGACATAGCTGCATTAACACCAACATCATGTTCTGTCATGGAATTAGATGGCAAGCAGGCACTCCCTCTGAACATTGGGACATTCCCACATCTATTTTTTAAAGCTTTTCTACAAAAGTGGCAGGAAAGAGTCCCTGGCGACCATCTTCAGTGTATCCCCAGCACCAGGTCTGGTCCACGATTTCCACAGCACGGATAACATCTCCTGGCTTCAACGATAGCTTGGAGTCGTCATCTGTAATGCAAGCAAAACCATGGTATTACAGAAGGATTAGAAAGCCTATTAGCACAGACTGCATAGTCTATTGGCATCCAACATCTTCTGAGCACTTGCCATTCAATTCATAATGAAGGGAGAGCCTGGCTGTTTTTTTAGTTTTAGCAAACGAAGATTAAGCGGTGACATGATTGAAACTGGGTGGCACAGTGGCGCAGTGGGTAGCGCTGCTGCCTCGCAGTTGGAAGACCTGGGGACCCGGGTTCACTTCCCGGACCCTCCCTGCGTGGAGTTTGCATGTTCTCCCCGCGTCTGCGTGGGTTTCCTCCGGGCGCTCCGGTTTCCTCCCACAGTCCAAAGACATGCTGGTTAGGTGGATTGGCGATTCTAAATTGGCCCTAGTGTGTGCTTGGTGTGTGGGTGTGTTTGTGTGTGTCCTGCGGTGGGTTTGCACCCTGCCCGGGATTGGTTCCTGCCTTGTGCCCTGTGTTGGCTGGGATTGGCTCCAGAAGACCCCTGTGACCCTGTGTTCGGATTCAGTGGGTTGGAAAATGGATGGATGGATGATTGAAACTAGTACAGTGGATCAAGATTGTTATTTTAAAATGAGCTCATCAAGAATAAGGAGACACAGTTGGAAACTTGTTAAGGGAAAATTTTGCACGAACATTAGAAAACTAGATCCACATATTATATTTACTAAAATCTTAAGCTGCTCTCAATTACAAAATTTCATAAGGCATCCTCCCCATTATGTTTCATTGAAGGACAATTAGAAGCATCATATTTGCACATTCTGACTTATTTTTATCCACCTTTATAAAAAGGATAAGTGTCTGTGTGTGTCTATCTGTATGTCTGTCCGATTGTTATCCTTTGTCATTTCAAAGGATGGCGCATCACAAACATTTATAGTAATAAAATGCATTGCATTTCTCATTCCAATAGATAGCACATTACAAACATCAACACTGCTTTTACAAATCCCATACCAAAGGGCATATAACATATTGCATTGCAAACATTAATGCTCAGGTGTATGTTGATTACCTAGATTTCAACCCATTGGCAGGTAGCACAGCTAATCTTTAATAAAATGACAATTATGCATGCAAGCAACCAAACTTTAGTGAGAATATTGGTCAGAAATTATGTCTGGAGCATAACTGGAGCAAATGGCCACCTACAGGTTAGTAAAGCCAAATAGAGACTAGTAATGACTGCATGAAAAATGCTAGGAACCTGACTTAACTTTGTGTTGCTTGTTTTAGAAACAGTGTAAGGAAATTTTAGTTGGGGTTGAGAAAAGTGTGGCTGTGGTGGCACAGCATGGACTCTGCTGCCACTCCACAACCTCATAACACATTTCTGTACAACTACTGATATTACCTACACGGAAAACCATCATTATATATATGTTAAAGGAAAGAAAGCTTCAGGTTTAGCAAGAATCCAGAGCTTTGTGTAATATGTGAAAATACCATCTAAATTACAGGTTCAAACAGACAATGAATAGTATGTAATCAACGTCAATCAGCTTACTTGAATCTATCAACCACTCTTTGGTAAAGCTAAATTTAATTGAGCTGTACCTACTGTTACAATGTTCAAAATGTGTGCCTGATAGAATACAGTGAGGGCATTGCCTCACAGATAACAGCAATGCTAGCCATGCTGAGTCAATCTATGGCTCTTAGCATGTGTGTTAAGCGCAGTCCTAGACACATCAGTTCACGTAATCCAATTAAAGGGTCATGGGAAAACACAGTCTAGTCCAATAGCATTAACTGCAAGGCAAGACCTAACCAAAATCCTGCTATATCTTTCATAAATGACATACAAACACTTCTGAATATTGAAACACTGTAACTCCCTTTCATCTTTATTCAGAAAGTTTCAAAGAAACCAGTTCAGCTGCATAGTATCCATTCCAAGTCCTTAAAGTGATTTAGAGAAAGACAAGCTATTTCATTTTGAATTTCTTCAAGGGAAATATCACTGCAATACAATATTGGTATGTGTCACTGTACACTCCTAAATTAGGAATGTTAAACTAAACAGTCTCTTCTCTGTTCAGGGGTTGATCTAGCCTGCTTAGTTGTGTAGTGAGTCATACTGGTAATCTGAGACAGTATTTACCGCTCAAAACATAGTGACAACAGAAATGTGCCAGGTATACCGCCCAAATGGGATTTGAACAATAAATCTAAAGCAAGGAGACGGACAAGAGGCTCAGTGATGACTCGGCTGTTGTATTTGGCCAGTTTTTGCTTCTTTTAGTGGACTAGATTACTATAATGGTTTCTGTGTAAACAGCCCAGCCATGTGGTTTACGGTTTTATTAAAAAGTTGAGTGGTCAATGTTACGCAGTTATCCTCAATTGAAACAAAAAGTTTTCCTTTCTTCTCTAAAGCAACTTAATCAATTGGATTTATTCCCTAGTATGAATGTACCTATAATATGAATTTATAATCAAATTCCAGACTGCAGAGAACTGGAGCTCATTACATTATTAGTGGACACAATGCAGGAAACATTCTTGTCTCTAGCAGATCCCACTCACACACCCACCCACACTTACATAGTGTGGTAAGAGGTAGATGGGATAGGTATTAAAGGTTGAGCATTCCTAATCCGAAATTCCAAAATCTGAAATACTCCAAAATCATAAACTGAAATTGCTGTCGTTTAGTTATGACAATAATGTAAAAGTCGATGAAAGATTGAAAGAATTGACAGGTACATCATGTTTGTGAAAATATGAATTGTAAAATATGCATTTGTAATAAACAATGTGTTACACCCCATCAAAAGAAGGTGAAAAGGACTACCATTAAGAGAGTTTATAACAAAGAGCCACAGAAGATGCAGATTTCAGCACTCAAGACACCCGAATCAGTAAATGTGTCTAATGACAACAGTAGACCCACAGACAAGGCTACACAGCAGCCATCTTTTGATTCCACGTTTAAGCAAATGACTAAAGGAAGTTAACTTTACTGTCCAAAATGGAAATGCAAACATGTCATGTCAGAATATAGCTGCAGTGCTTTAACACACAGTACATACATACAACACAATGCTTATGTAAACTATTTGCTGTTGTTATGCTAGTACAGTAAGTGATGCAACAGTCAAAACAACAAAGACATTGTAGTAGACAGAAACACTTTTCATGGATCCAAGCAGCTGCAGTACTCTGCATATGTGTGTCTGTCTCTACTGTCACAGCGCTCATTATAACATACAAAGTATTGTATGTTATAATATAAAGTAAAAGTTGCATTGTGTTACTGAGATTCTGAATAGATTAGAGCAAATTTTAGCATTTTATTTTCTCATACAGTCAAGGCTTTTGCTCAGTTTCTTTTACTTTCTCCCTGAAACCTCTGTGGCATAAAGTGCCTGGGCTGGAGGAAAAGATGGCGGGTGTTTTAGGAAAATGCAAATATGCAAATATTTTGAAATCTAAAATACTAACCTGAAGGTATTGGGAATGTGAAAGGAAAACTCTGAGGACACACGTACAAAATTCGGGCATGGGAATTAAACCTACTCCTTTACTGGAAACGTGAGTAGGAAGCACTATGATCCCAAACCACACCCCTTGAGAAATTTGAAATAAACACTGTTGGACTCATTTTAAATACAGAAGCAATACTTTTATATTAGACCAAATAGTGCTGTTTGAAACCAAAATCTGATGTCTGAAGGAATGTCACTTATTGTTTTACAGAGTGTAGACTGCAAAACAATTGTGCACATTGCCACAACATGTGTTTTGTCATAAGCTCATTGTAAAAAGAAAAAAACACCCACACTTTATGGCAACTACTCATGCAAAGTAGTTTCCACAAACCAAATACCTGCTGCTTACTATGTAATAAGAGGACTGAGAAAATAGCCGGTTAAAATCAACCTTCTAAAACAAGTAAGCTTTGCATTCAATAAAACAGAAATCATGTTTTTAATAAAAATGCACCAGATTATGTTTTAAGATTATTTCTGAACATGGTGCTAGAAAGCACCCATCCATGCACTCATGTATTCAGCTGTTTTCTTAATTCTCATTTTTCATTTATTGGGAGGAGATGCTAAGCCCACTGTAATAAGCATTCAAGATTCTTCAAAATAGGGGGCAAAATTAGGGCTGATTATTGTAAAATGGACTGGGCTATGGCAGAAAACCCAAACACACAAAGAAAAGGCTCTAAATTGAACCAAGTTCTAAAGCCAGGAGGGTTGTCCATCATGGTGCCTGTAGCAACTACAAAGTTTCCCATGTTTTTTTATAGCACGGGCAATCAAAATCCTATAGCATTTTGTAATCAGCAATCTAAATTCTCTTAGCTACAGTAAAAATAAGAACATTACATGATACAAATCCAGGTAAATTACTAGGTAAAGACATGTAGTGAAAAGTCAAGCAAAATGACACCTTTTATTGGCTAACTAAAAAGATTACAATATGCAAGCTTTCAAGGTAACTCAGGCCCCTTCTTCAGGCAAGATGTAATTACATCGATTACATCTTGCCTGAAGAAGGGGCCTGAGTTGCCTCGAAAGCTTGCATATTGTAATCTTTTTAGTTAGCCAACAAAAGGTGTCATTTTGCTTGACTTTTCACTACATTCATAATGGCTAACACAGTACAACACCCTAGTACTAGGTAAAGAACGTTTAATTGTGAAATTCTTACTTGTATGCACTAATCAATACACAACATGCCACCAGTTACTGGCATCATGATTAGTGAGTATAACTACCTCACCCCAAAACTCTGTCAGATAAACAAAGTGAAAAGCTCTATATTGGATACTTTAGATATGAAACACACTCTCAAGATAGATATAAAAAGTTATAACATACAGAATTACAGATGTGCATATAGAAAGAGATTTATCGAAGGCACTATATAAAACAAGTACATAACACTGCTGCAATATAAAATTTATAGACATATAGATTTGAAAGGCACTATGTATTTGAGAGATAGATATACTGGTTATGTAATGTACTACATGATTGATTGATTGATTGATTGATTGAGCTTCATGGTGGGAGAGTCCTCTACAGTTTTCAGGTCTGGAGATGCAAGCATTAATAAAGCGTGCAACAATAATGACTCAATAAACCTATATTTAAAACTTTTGTTTCTTCCTTTGTTTGACTGTTAAATGGAATTCCACTAAACCTAATATGCTGCATTTCTGTCCAGCTTTATCTACTGTCTGGGACCATTTCTAGTGATTTAGTTGCCCCCAGGGAATCTGTTACTTTAGTCAATTTTGTGACATCTATACATTTAAAGAACTCGTTCCACAACCGTGCACTGAAAAAGCAGGTTGAAATAGAGGATGGAAGGGTGTAATTTATTTAAGTTAACTATAAAATATGACTGAACACAGAGTGATCTTAGCACTGATATACTGTAAGAAAAACCAGCCCACTTCTCAAATACCGTGGAAGCAACCCATTTCTTTACCCCTCTTCCCTTCTCTTTCTTCTTCTCATGAACCTGTCATTTAATACCCACTATTCGAGTTTTCACCTAAAATCATCTCCAGACTGCTGAACCTGAGATGGAAACATAGGCCTGAAGGCAAAGTTTAACAGGGCCAGGAGATAAAAGAATGGCTCTGGACAGAAATGGGCAGGTGTTGGTGGCCAAAAGATAAAAAAAAAAATAGTCAAACTCAAAAATGTATCAAAAAAATCAAACAAAAGCCAAAATTCAGACTACCAGAAATGCATAAACTTTCTCTAGAGTAGGACAATAAATTATGTTGTTTATCCACAAACACAGGTGATCAGTGATAGCTTTAAATATCAATGTAGAAGGTTTAGTGATTGGAAACTACACATGGCAACAGTAAACAATATGCCATTGCCCATAACAAAACCACAAAGATGGCAGTGCCACATGAAACCAAAAAGCAGTGTAAATATTTTACAAAAATAGTCATAAAAATAACAAATGCCAAAACATTATTGCTTTTAAAAATCAAATACGGATATGGATAAATATGTATTAAGATGTTCTAAAACCTCCAAATCATGAGAAAGATTCAAGACTCAATAAGTGACTCTGGTAAAAGAAAGAAGCACCAATCCTGCCAAATGAATGACTTTGCCATGACGACACTATAAAACCCCTTCCGGGATCACTTCGAGTCAAGCCACAGAACCTGTAAAGGTCCAAGTCCTCTGGACACATTCCCAAAAAGGTGCACAACTGTTCATCTAATCAGGTGAGAGAATATAGAGCATCTGGAAAATTATCTTTAACCTCATCCACATATATTTTTAAGCCCAGATATCAAAGTAATAAATAAATGTATCCAGGAGAACAAGTCAGAACCATTTGTGGTATCTCCAAGTGATGCTGAGGTTCACGAAGGAAAGTAAATAATTAAACAATGTGTAAAGTTAATATGATCAACTGAGTTGACTGAGTCAGTTGATCGAGCTGCCCTCTGGGACATCCTGAGACTTCGCGGGATCCCCCTGAAGTTGCTGGATATAATGGCCGGCCTGTACACTGGTACTGTGAGTGCTGTGCAGAGTGGAGGCAGGACCTCTGCGTTTTTCCCAGTTGATTCTGGGGTTCGTCAGGGGTGTGTTCTTGCTCCTACTCTGTTCAGTGCTTGTATGACTGGGTGTTGGGCAAGGTCGTGGGGTCCAGAGGCTGTGGGACATCTGTTGATGAAGAAAGGTTCACGGATCTTGACTTTGCTGACGATGCTGTGATCTTTGCAGAGTCAATGGAGGTTCTGATCGGGGCGCTCGAGAGACTGCGTGATGAGTCTGAGTGTCTTGGCTTTGAGAGTGTCCTGGATAAAAACCAAGATCCAGGCCTTTAATGACCTCTTGGGCACGGCCATCAGCAGTGTGTCTGTTTGCAGAGAGAATGTTGACCTTGTTCGGAGGTTTACTTACCTTGGCAGTGACATTCATGTCTCTGGTGACTCTTCCTATGAAGTCAGTAGACGGATTGGGAGAGCATGGGGGGTCATGAGGTAGCTGGAAAAGGGTGTGTGGTGCTCCTGATATCTATGCAAAAGGATGAAGGTCCAAGTCTTTAGAGTCCTGGTGCTTCCTGTCTTGCTATATGGTTGAAAGACATGGACACTATCCAGTGACCTGAGACGAAGACTGGACTCCTTCAGTACTGTGTCTCTCCGGAAAATCCTTGGGTACGTAAGATCTTCATTGCTGGACCAGGCCAAGGGGTCGCCCACGTAACACCTGGCTGCGGCAGATAGAGGGTCATTTCTGGAGGGTGAGACTGGACCATGTGTCTGCTGGGGGGGGGGGGGGGGGGGGGGGTGGGTGGTTGCCAACCGGGTGCGGCAACTCACGTTACCAATGCATGCTTCCCAACTTGACTTGAAAGTTAATATGGTCACAGCATTTGCTATTTAGGTTTCCATCCATCCATCCATTTTCCAACCCGCTGAATCCAAACAAGGTCACGGGGGTCTGCTGGAGCCAATCCAAGCCAACCCACCGCAGGACACACACACCAAGCACACACTAAGGCCAATTGGAATCGCCAATCCATCTAACCTGCATGTCTTTGGACTGTGAGAGGAAACTGGAGCACCCCGGAGGAAACCAATGCAGACACGGGGAGAACATGCAAACTCCGCGCAGAGAGGACCCGGGAAGCGAACCCGGGTCTCCTTACTGCGAGGCAGCAGCGCTACCACTGCGCCACCTGGCCGCCCCATTTAAGTTTCCTTACTGAAAAATGTTTACATGGAGGAATACTGCTCTCACTAAAAAGAGCTCTAGAGCAGCAGATGAGCACCTCTAGCATCACCCTCTCTTCACTTTTTAAAGCCCTATAGTCTTTTTTACTGGAGATAAATGCTTCTGTATTGGTTTCCCATAGGTACTTTCAAAACCAATGGGAGGACTGTTAAGTGTGTCTTTGCAAATTTAACTGAAAACGCAAGATGCAGTTTTTTTACTAATCACATGATAAAAAAATAAGAAACTTAGATTGTCAGCTTTGCATAGAAATTGAAAGCTGGAGATAAGACAAATTACAATCCAAGATGATCCCAAGTAGCTGTATGTAAAATATTTAAGCTTTTTTCTATGATAGTGTATCATACATAAAATGTAATCTGATGATGTTGCACATACTGCTGTAGATCTGTAGAACCATTTTGCAAAAGAAATGTTTAAATGGCTGCTCTTGCAGTCATTGGAATATTTTTTTCAGATAGAATCTGAAAAGTATAAGCATTTACCATATTACTGCTGTTCCTCAATTCACAAGGACAGCTTGCTGGTGGGCAAAGTTAAAAAAATATATATTATGCACTTCTTTCTTGCTGAAGTAAAAGTATTAAAAGATATAACACCTTGTGTTCATAAGTGGAAGGTTTTGACATTCACGGATAAATGAGCTGCCCCCTCAATCTGCACACTGTGTTCAGTCAGTGTAAATGCACCTTACATTACAATAGGATTATAGAATTCAGACCCGGAGAGTGGATACATGTTGAATGTTGATTAGCACATGAAAGTAAGAATTTCATTGTACTCTGCACTGTGACAATATTGAACCTAAGAACCTATGGATACCATAATTTGCAAAAGGACAGTGGAACAAATGCTAGAATGGTAGAATGGATATTTCAATTCAAGTCAGAAATCCTATGTTATGTTACAGCCAGGATTTTTTCCCTGGCTTATATTTATTTTCTGGTTTTTTGTGTTGTTTTTGTTATTTTTGAATGTATTATTTTTATTTATTTGTGCAATATCTGGTAGGTTTGTTTACTGTTTGTATGTATTTAAGTGTTGTGACATTCCTTCTACTTTGTGGGTGGAACTCCTGATTTCACATCTGCTTGAACCACCCTTAGCCTTGAGGTGAAAGAGAAAGTCCCAGCAGTGGTCCATTAGGTTTGTTGTACATATTATTGTGAGTATTGATTGATTTCTTTGCTTTTTTTGATATTTCAGTTTTGGTCTAGGATTACTGATTTTTGGATTTCATATTGGGAGTTGTTCATATTGTATTTCCTTTTTAGCCAAATCCTTTTTGCTATTTTTCCTTGTTCTTCATGCTTTTGTTAAATCTGAATAAATTCTTCACTCATGAAGATTCGCCGCGTGGACTTTGCTTATCAAGATAGAAGTTTTACAATTCCTCTCTCTTGAAAGACACTTTTGCATGTGTCCTGAAAATTTTAAATCCAGGTCCCCATTTTTGGGCTTGTGTAAAACACAGCCTGCCTATTGAGTTTGGGTGATGGCTGTCAAGGTGTGAGGCTACAACTGTGTAGGTTGGTGAAGGTCCTGGCATGATTTTGGAGGCTATTAGGAGACCTCACACCCATTTTTGCGATATTTATGACAACATTATATAACCGCCTTAAGCTTTCAGATCGCAAATGTTCAGATGCATCATCAGAAAAAGGAAGTAATAACTCCACATTCCTTGAAATGTACCAAGAAACAAAAAATTCACGTCAATGTGAAAATGGCATTTCTGCAAATTAAGTTTGGAGTAGGTTCTGGCTTGCACACAGCCTTTTGCTTGATTTCATAAACAAAAATGGGCATAGAATAAGTATACCAGTATTAAAGTGTGAAAAGTCTCCACGGTACTCTCCTGTAAATTTTAAAATGCACCAACACATCTGCAGTGGTTTGACTAAGCATTCTGGGACTGACTAAATAATGTCAGAGTTGAAACTAACGTCAAAACCATAAAGTTCAAATGCAAATTGTGTATTGGAACTCATCCAAAACATCATTAAGATATTCAGTATCAATGACCCATTTTCTGTAAATAGGGAACTGACCAGTAATGGCGGACTGCACGATAATGTGCAGTGAATACATTTGACTTATAGTTTTCATACTCTCTCTGTACATTTACCATTTGTTTGGTCAGAGGTTAATGTGCTTGCTGCATCGTGAGCTGCTCTTGTTTTCTCCACTCTAGTGGCCCACTTCTTCTCTTCCTCCGTTAGCATTTTTTCACGTTAAAACTATTTAAGTCAGTTTTTGTGTTGCAATTACTTAGTACGTTTTTCTTAATTTTTCACTTAAGCTGGCACTTAAGTGTTCAATCTGCCTCAAGAATGATTTAAGATATGAAGAGGTAGAGGAAGTGACAGCGAAGGTGGTAGGGATTAGAATGGCGCCGTACACATGCCCACCCTGCTGCCCGCTGCCGAAAGTTGATTCTACAATAAAAAAGAGTAATAAAAATCATCACTCTGAAAGTGGACAGTAGAGGTCACGTAGTATATGTTGTGGCAGGCGGCCAGAACCCATGCCCGGCCAGGACGCCCCTGCAGCATATGTTCCAGGAGAGCAAGGATGGGAGACCCAATACCTCCCCCTGGACACTAGATGGCAGCCTCCCTGGGTTGCAGCAGTGCCTCGGACTCCCACAGGGCTTCATGGGGGTTGGAGTTTGGTGCAGCCTTGTTGGGTTCCACAGGTGCCACCAGGGGGTGCTGCAGCAGGAGCTGATGGGCCCTTCTGGGCAGTTGTTTCGCCACACCTGGAAGTGCAACCGGGTGTTGCCAATCAAGCACCTGGAGCACTTCCGGGTGCCTGATGAAAGGAGCCAGCGACCACTACTCAGGAACCAGAATCGGGAGGATGAGGACGAGGTTGGCTGGGAGGAGTGCTGGAGGAAGAAGAGTGTGTTTTACTTTGTGTGTTTATGCTTGGGACTGTGTACTGCCTGTGGGACACGGGGAAGACGTGCGCCCACAGGCAAACAAAAATAAATAGTTTATTTTATGTGTGCCTCCGTGTCCAGTCTGTGTTGGGTCGGGCACCTATATAGTGCCTTTTCACAATGTGTACCAAATTTCAGGTCAATCGATCAAATGGTTTGCGAGCTACAGGTGATTTAAAATCCTGGACAGACAAATGGACAGCCACGGTAGCTTATTATATAAGAAGATTATCACATGCAATCATTATAGCAAAGCATAGCAACCAATGTGACACAACAACATCAGCTGACTTTATCAAACCTGACCACAAAAATGTTAAAAATAAATGAAAACAAAGTTTAAAAAAAAGTAGAGAAAAAAATGAACACTCTCAACTACATCAAAACAAATGGACACCATTACAACATTACAGATCACAATTTGACTTTCTGTGCTTTCAGCTATTCCCATATCCTTCATATGAATAAGTAAACACATCCTCTTCTGGCAAAGCTTTCATGCAAACATGCTCCTGTTTATATGATGCTGTCTGTGTAAGGTAAAAAGAAAAAGAACACCATTGATCAACACACACTGTAAGTGAAAACTGGCTAAAGTGGAATGTCATGAAGAAGACAAGAAGACAAAGGTTAATAAAGAAATAAAAACAAAAACCTTCCAGTCAGTTGAATTGTGGAAGGAAAAAGAACAGTTCAACAATTATAATGCAGTCACATTTACAAAATACCAGGAAAAAACACATTTAAAAATGCAATAAAAAGCTTAACTAACTACCACATTAAGTCAAGTCAAGTTGGGGAGCATGCACTGGTACAGTGCATTGCCGCACCCACTACACGATGAAGCAACTTGGGATCCTGGTTTGCAACCCCCCAGGCAGACATGCGGTCCAGTCCCACCCTCCGGAAATGACCCTCTATCTGCTGCAGCCAGGTGTTCTGTGGGCGACCTCTTGGCCTGGTCCAGCCACTCGGTCCCCAACAATGAGGACCTTACGAGCCGGATCACCCTCTGAGAAACGCTCCACATGGCTGTAGTGCAGCAACTGACGCTCCCTCACAATGCAAGTAATGTGCTTCATTCGGGACTCCATGAGCAACCGCTCATTCGACACAAAGTCAAACCAACGGTACCCAAGGATTTTCCGGAGAGACAGTACCAAAGGAATCCAGTCTTTGTCTCAGGTCACTGGATAGCGTCCATGTCTCGCAACCATATAGCAAGACAGGAAGCACCAGGACTCTAAACACTTGGACCTTTTTCCTTTTGCATAGATATTGGCAGTGCCACACACCCCTTTCCAGCGACCTCATGACCCCCCCTTGCTCTCCCAATCCATCTACTGATTTCTTAGGAAGAGTTACCAGAGACATGAATGTCACTGCCAAGGTAAGTAAAGACGTAAGGTAAGACTGAGCGAGGAGTCTGAGTGTCTTGGCTTGCGAGTGTCCTGGATAAAAACCAAGATCCAGGCCTTTAATAACCTCTTGGGCACAGCCATCAGCAGTGTGTCTGTTTGCGGAGAGAGTGTCAACCTTGTTGAGAGGTTTAACACATCAAGTAAACAAAATTGTAATGAAGACAACACAGACTAGTAAGCTGTTCTAGGCACCCCACTGATTAAGATCTTCCTGATAAAAGTCCTTACCAAATTATTTAACTCAATGTCTGAATGTCAATTGTGAATTAAAGCAACAGCAAGAATTTGATCATCATTCTTAGTGAAAGATTTGGTTTACTAGGTATATTTACTGAAGCCAAAGCTATTTTTAACTCCCCACATGCCTGATTTTGCACATATTCATCTATGTCTATACATTACTGTGGTTTGAGCCTCTGATTGGTCATAGATGTGAAACAACAATCTCTGATAAGCATCTATCTGTATAAATGGCAGAAGGTGACTTAGAGTCAAACAAAACAGTAGACAAAAATGAAGAGATATCTGTATACAAATGAGCAAACCATCTATAGTACATTACCCAGGAGCATTTTAGTTTAGACATCGAAAAAGAAAGAGATTCGAAATATGCTCATTTTTAGAATTTTATGTAAATGTCATATTTGCAAAGATATCTTTATTGACTTATAATAATGTCACAACTTTGCAGCATTTGCTAGTTTTACATGTGAAATATAAAAAGTAGCAAGATATAACAGAAGTTTAACAATCAAGCACAAGAACAAATAGTCATCTAAATGTGTAACATTACTTTTAAAACTAAAGCAGATGGCCATGAAACTGATATCCTATCCCAAGGGTTAAGTATGTAACCACAGATATTAAGATGAAACTCCTGAAATGTTCAAACTCTGCAGTTGCATGCATCATTATAAAATGTTACTACCTGATCAAAAACTCAAGAGCTTCAGCTATTGAAAGCAAAACCAAAAACAGTACCACATAATCTCCCCATGAAACCTATAAAACTCTGAATAACCTAAAAAAGCTTTCACATTTTTTGCAGTTTTAGCAATACCAACATAGTTTTTCTTAAACAGACAAAGAGGCAGGGTTTATTTCATTTTATTATAGTTTCTAGCTGTGATGGCGTGGCTGTTTTAATGGAATCTGCGCCTCCAAATTACAGCTTTGCTCGTGCGGATCACCAAGGAAAGAAAGGCGGTGGTTTAGCAAACATGTACTCGAGCCGGTTAAGATGTCCGTTTTGGTAAATTCAAGTCCTTTGAGTATCTTACTGTTGTTATTCATGGAGTTCAGTTTCTAGTATTATTCGTGTATAGACCTCCTAAATTCAATTCGTCTTTCTTTGAGGAATTCTCAGACTTGGTGACAATTATAATTACGAAATATGACACGCTCCTAATAGTTGGTGACTTTAATTTTCATATCGATAAACAGTGTGACCCAAAAGTAAAAGAATTTATGAACCTCCTGGACTCTTGATTTGAGACAGCTCGTTAATCAGCCTACACATAAAGCAGGTCATACATTAGACTTAGTAATTACTAAAGGACTGAAAGTTGATGTGAAGCAGATCATTGATATTGGTCTATCAGACCATTTTCTTTTACTATTTAATATAGAAATAATGATAAAAAAACATTCACGAGAAGTATATTGTTACAAAACGCTTCTTTGATTCATCAGCAGCTTCAAAATTTACAAACATTCTAAGCAACCAGTCCGTTTGTAGTGCTAACTACAATAGCGAGGATAATGTAAATAGTAAGGTGGAAAAATTTAATACTAAAGGTGAGAGCTGCTGCTGACATAGTCGCACCTGAAAAGACAGTTTAAAAATCTTCTAGCATTGTTATACCATGGAAGACCCAAAGAGTGTCTGATTTAAAAAGAGAACATGCCAGACAGCTGAGCGTAAATGGAGAAAAACTAAACTAACTATCCACTATGAGATACTGAAGGTTAAAATAACAGAATACAATAACACAGTCCGTCTTGAGAGGCACTGCTATTTCTCTAGAATTATAAATAACAATGCTAGTAATCCTTATTCTCTATGATTGATTGTCTGCTAAACCCAGGTAACTCAATGGAATGCCTCCAGAATACTTCCAGTGAAACTTGTGAGGCTATTGCTGTATTTTTCAATCAAAAAATTAATGATATTAGAAATAATATACAGTAGACCCATGCGAAGTGGGAGCACATTAAATGTATGATATTGCAACTCTCTGCACATTTAGAATCCTTAGATTTATACTTGATATCACTTTCATGATGAAAAGCATTAAAGTACATATATTACATTTTACAGATAAATCGGTAATTTCGTTTAAATAATGAATTCTGTTAATAATTACACACATGGGGGTGACACAGTAGTGGAGCGTTAGTGCTGCTGTCTTGCAGGGAGTCATGTCGCTGATATTCCCTGCCTGGAGTTTACATGTTTTCCTGCTAGGTTTCCTCAATGTGCTCCAGTATCCTTCCAAAGATATGCAGATTTGGGTATTTGGCGCTGCTAAAATGACGCTAGTGTATGTGTGTGCTTATATTCACCTTGCGATGAGCCTAGGCCTCGTCCAGGGATTGTTTCTCACTCGTGTCCAATGCTTGCTGGAATGGACACATCCCTGGATTTAATCAATAAATATCCTTTTCAGAGATATTGCGGTAATGTGTCATCGGAATTTACTGGGTGTTCTAGGCAATTCACAACACAGATAAGCCAAGAAGCAAGTATAAACACTACAACACTTGCGTAGCAGGAGCATCTGCTGCAGCATGCGTCGCGTGAAGTATAAACCCGGCCTAAGGCTTCTGGAACTGAGCCTAAGCACCAGAAGAAGTTTAAAACACTCCAGGAGAAGGTTGGATCTACTGGATTTGCTCCGGGAACTAAAAAGTTATGCTGCAGCAGCGAGCCACTACGGCATTAATGAAAGCACCGTATGCTACATAAAGAAGAACGAAGCAGCGATCTGGAGTACTGTATCTGTAAGTTTCTGTGATAGTGCCAAAAAGGTAACGACCGTAAGGAATAAAAATATCGTCAGGATGGAATCTGCCTTGGCACTGTGGATCACCGACTGTAGGAAGAACATCCCCTTGGATGGTAACATCATCCATGAGAAAGCACGGAAATTGTACCAGCAGTTCGCTACAGGGAGACAATGTAGCAACTTCCTATCACAATGTTCCTGAAACCTATAAAAAAAAGCCAGCACGAAACCCCACCAGAAGAAGACCCGTACAAAGATATGACTCCTCCTGAAGCACCTGAACAAGAGGCGCCACCCGAGGAGTTTTAAATCCTCTGCATCGTATTGCACAGCTACTTCATCATCATCATCAATATCATTCATCATTGGTGAGTAGCCGTACATTTTACTGTATTTTAATTAAATGAAATTATTATGCATTTACTCTACTTATAACAAAGAAAACTACAGCGCATACCAAAGAAAACGCGCTTACATGAATTACAGTACGTATAGCGGTAACATCTGTATTTTACATCCTAGCACCGCGGGAGACATAGCAGTACAGTACTGTACAGTATATGGGTTTACCTTTACATTTTGTTTTTAGGTAATGTATTAAGGTAATGTATTAATGTATTAAGCTGAGTTTGCAATGAAATTAAAGTGCTTTGGGGGCATACTGTATTTAGGGTTGAAACTATAAAAATAGGCATTTAAAAGGCATTTTTTAACCACATCCAAAAGTCGCGGTTTTTCACAATTCACGGAAATTTTGGGGGTGTACTGTAGTATATCTCCCCAATACTGCACATCCTCTTAAGCCCCAATACTCCGTTATAAACAAATTAAATTCTTTCGCCAGGATAGATTTACCTGATTTATACAAAATAATTTCTCAACTGAGACCCTCCACCTGCGTCCTTGACCCAATACCAACAAGTTTTTTCAAAGAAGTATCGGGCGTGCTAATTGATAGCATTCTTGACATAGTAAACTCGTCATTAGATACGGGGGTCTTCCCAAACTGTATTAAGACTGCTGTAGTTACCACTACTCAAGAAAAATAATCTCGACTCCTCTGCTTTTGAAACGTTTAGACCTATTTCTAACCCGCCTTTCTAAAGTAAAATTCTAGAGAAGGCAGTCATTATGCAGCTAAATGACCACCTCAATAAACATGCTATTCTTGATAAGTTTCAGTCAGGTTTTAGAACAAATCACAGTACAGAAACTGCACTTGTTAAAGTAGTAAATGACTTGTGGGTAAATGCAGACAAAGGCCATTTATCTGTTGGTTTGAATCCTACCTGGCAGGTAGAAAATTCTTTGTTAGTTGTGGTAATTACAACTCAAAGACACATAATATTCTATATGGTGTTCCACAAGGCTCTATCCTGGCTCCGCTGCTCTTTTCGATCTACATGTCTCCGTTAGATCAGATTATCTCGGGGCATAATGTGAGCTACCACAGTTATGCTGATGACATGCAGCTGTTGTTTCACTAACACAATGTCTCACTTGTGTTTCTGAGTGGATGAATAGTAATTTTCTCAAGCTAAATAAAGAGAACTGAAATTTTAGTGATTGGCAATAACGGATATAATGAGGTTATTAGAAATAAACTTGATGCATTAGGATTAAAAGTCAAGACATGGGTAAAGAATTTAGGGGTAACTGTTGACTGTGACCTGAATTTTAAATCGCATATTAAATCAGATCCTAGGATAGCATTTTTTCACTCAAGAAATACAGAAAAAGTTAGACCTCATATCATTGAAAGATGCTGAGAAATTAGTTCATGCTTTTGTTTTCAGTCAACTAGATTACTGTAACGCACTCCTCTCAGGACTACCCAAAAAAGACATCAATCGATTGCAACTAGTGCAGAATGCAGCTGCTAGAATCCTAACTAGGAAAAGAAAATCCGAGCACATTTCTCCAGTTTTGATGTCACTACACTGGTTACCTGTGTCATTCAGAATTGACTTTAAAATACTGCTTATGATTTACAAAGTCTTAAATAATCTCGCTCCATCTTATATATCGGAATGTCTGACATCTTATATTCCAAATCGTAACCTTAGATCTTCAAATTTGTGTCTGCTTAGAATTCCAAGAGGTAAACTTAAAAGAAGTGGTGAGGCAATCTTCAGCTGTTATGCACCTAAAATCTGGAATAGCCTGCCAATAGGAATTCATCAGGCTAATATGGTGGAGCACTTTACAAAAACTGCTAAAAACACATTATTTTAACATGGCTTCTCATAACTTCATGTTAATTTAATCCTGATGCTCTGCATATTCAATTAATTATCATTACTATTCATGGTGGCTCCAAAATCTGTACTAGCCCCTACTCTCTCTTCTGTTCTTTTTCCAGTTTTCTGTGGTGGCGACCTGCGCCACCACCACCTAATCAAAGCACCGTGATGTTCCTACATTGATGGATTAAAGGCCACAAGTCCATGTGACCGTCATCATCAAGTCCTTCCATGAGAACCCTGAATACAATGAGGACTGATCATTTATGTTAGGTAGAATGCCTAGAGGGGGCTGGGCAGTCTCATGGCCTGGAACCCCTGCAGAATTTATTTTTGCTCCAGCTGTCTGGAGTTTTTATTGTTTTTTCTGTCCTCCCTGGCCATCGGACCTTTCTTTTATTCTATGTTAATTAGTGTTCTCTTATTTTAATTCTTACTTTATCTTTTTCTCTTTCTTCTTCATGTAAAGCACTTTGAGATACATTATTTGTATGAAAATGTGCTATATAAATAAATGTTGTTGTTGTTGTTTACCTCCACAGTCTGACACTAAACTTTGAACAAAAAAAACCAGCTTTTTTTCAAATGTTTGATTTTCCAATGACCTCTGTTTTCCAGTTCATAATTAAAAGTGAAGTTTGACATACTGTGCAAGAGTTTGTGCGTGATGAGGAGAAAGTAATAAAAAAAGAGAACACAGAACAAGGAAACTCCATCCAGGCCATGCATTACCCAGCATGTAAACCCAGACATTTCAATCTGTTAGAAAACAACATTAACTACTGCTCCACCAGGCTGTTACAAACTGAACAGATGTCTAATTAAAATGAATTGACCAAGTAGGGCGTATTTAGAGAGATAAATTATAAGCCTCATTTCTTCAATGGATGGGACTGTTAGATGTAAAGACACAAAATGTGGGAGACTCAGTCACAAGAATAGTAAGCTTTTGCAGAAAAGCAGAATTTTGCTGGGAAACCCCAGGGTTGAACTGGAATTGAGAACAACTTGTGTACTATTGTAAAGCACGCTGCAGACAATTAATTTATTTAAGCCACTGGCCAAGTACCTTGTAATGGACAATCATTAATAAGAAAATCAGAACTTAGGTACCCAGATTTCTACTAGATTAACACAGTTAGGGCAAGTACAGTATATGGTCACACAGAAAACATTACATATCTCAGTAGATTAGAACTGGTGAAAAAGGCTATTGGGTCATATAAATTGACACCAAAATTCCTCAATGAGAATAATTTATAAAGGTCATGAGAAAGGTCTTAGACTCTACCTGATAAAGAATCCAAAACCTATACTTCATGCCCATTTTAGAGGACCCCCTGTCCATCATTGTTATAACTTGACTGGCTGTCTGTAAGCCCTAACACCAGATATATTAAATCACAGCAGAAGCCAGAGCCAGTAATCTGTGAAATAAGAAGGTAGTAGGGATGACAGGAGAGAGAGAGAGAGAGAGAGAGAGAGAGAGAGAGAGAGAGAGAGAGAGAGAGAGAGAGAGAGAAACAAAGAAACAAAGAGGCAGGCAATGGACAGGGGCAGAAATAATTGGGAATGATTGAGGAAGAGAGACAGAGGGAGTCAGAATTAAAAAAAGATTAAGTTGTTATGTGAAATAATCTACAGTATGAGAATTCAAAATCAAAGAGAAAACAAAATGGAAATAATCTAGGCTTGAAGATCAGCAATTCTTTTTTTCATTATTATGTAGAGTGCTACTTTTGAGAACAGCATCTAACTTTAATAGAAATATCTTCACATGTGGCAAAGCTGAATTCCCTCTGAGACACCACAATTCTAAAACTACAAAGCAACTGCTTCATTGAATTGCTGAAGTGTGTTTTAAAAAAAGTAAAAATAAAATGCCATGTAGCATGAGTTGCCAACTATGGGTATCAAAACTAATAGGCCGTTCTAATGTACCATGCATGTTATTTTCTGAACCTAAGTTCTCCTAAACAAGCAAACCTTGATCTCTCAATCTACAAAAGTCATCAGAAGGAAGTTGAAAAAATAGTGAAGTTTTTAAAAGTAATTAAAGTACTAATCTGTGCCCAAGCTACATATTTCCTCTTCCATATGTTTGCAACTGTATAGGTTATTAATAATAAACTTCATTAATTACAGTACCATGTTTCTTAGTGTGCATCACCTACACATAAAGTGACTCAAGTGTTGCCCTTTTTCTGCCCGTACACCTTAAGAATACACCAGTGTCCTTCCAATTCATATATAACATTTCTGGTGGAGTCACTGAGCTCTGTTGACGCATCCTTTTAATCTTTAAGACGAATGTTTGTATTTCTGTTTGCACGTCAGTTAATATCCTGTTAGTTTCTTTTCGAAGAGATGTTCACTATCTAACATAACTTAACGTTTTAACTTAAACTAATCAATCTTTTGAGAATGAGTGCCATTTTTTACATTATATTTTTATTTTTTTTATTTCTTTATTGTACTTTTTCCATAAAATAACCAATTACTATTTAAGAATCACAAAAACAACAGTTGACTTAATTTGTTATCCCATATTTCTTTTGCATTTCTTCATCAACTATTATAATGTTTAATAATTGTTGAAGAGCTTTTCCTTCTTTTATTATTATTAATTACTGATTCAGAATACATGTGGATGTTTGAAACATGTACACACAATTTAGGAAATAAAAAAAACTTTAAAACATTCTAAATCTGAATGATGTAATTACCAATTGTTCTCTGCTGTATTTTTTTAGCTTGTAAACACCAAAGTAGCATAAACTTGTAGTCATACCTGCTTGATAACTGTGAATTGCCCGCACACACAACATTGTTTCATGTTCTTCAGAGAGCTGTGGAAAAAAATCAGTGATGTTAACACACAGCAAAACTATTATGTTCAGCAGAGTCTATAAATCAGCCTTGGAAGAAATTAGACTAGACATAATAAGGAATAGGGGGAAAGTTAGAAGTGTGCTATCAAGCAACAGGAGGGGTGGAATGGTTCCATTCAGCAGGGTTACCAGATGGCACCTGCTATATTTTAAGTGATTAAACCATAGTATTGACTTATGTGCTGTTCAAAAGGATGTGTCTCGAAGGCTTTACTTATACCACTAACGCCTTACAAATATACAATCATTAATGCAAAGCAGATGCTGGGTAAATTAATAATTAAAAAAAAAAAATTAAAAAGGCCCTTTCTTGTAATACTCCTAATAATCAAGTTGCACCCTGTCAGTTTTAGGTCTATAAACCCCAGCTTGTCAGACAGAATTGGCTCTATAAAAGGCTACTCTAACTGCCAAGATCTTAAATTTCATTCTCAGTATAACAGCACCACCACCTGGATTTCAGTCAAATTGCAGGCCAGAAAATGGATTTAAACATGTCAAGTAAGATGAGGGGGGCGGCACGGTGGCACAGTGGGTAGCGCTGCTGCCTCGCAGTTGGGAGACCTGGGTTCGCTTCCCGGGTCCTCCCTGCGTGGAGTTTGCATGTTCTCCCTGTGTCTGCATGGGTTTCCTCCGGGCACTCTGGTTTCCTCCCAAAGTCCAAAGACATGCTGGTTAGGTGGATTGGCGATTCTAAATTGGCCCTAGTGTGTGCTTGGTGTGTGGGTGTGTTTGTGTGTGTCCTGCGGTGGGTTGGCACCCTGCCCAGGATTGTTTCCTGCCTTGTGCCCTGTGTTGGCTGGGATTGGCTCCAGCAGACCCCCGTGACCCTGTGTTCGGATTCAGCGGGTTGGAAAATGGATGGATGGATGAAGTAAGATGAGGGGGGCGGCATGGTGGCACAGTGGGTAGCGCTGCTGCCTCACAGTTGGGAGACCTGGGGACCTGGGTTCGCTTCCCAGGTCCTCCCTGCGTGGAGTTTGCATGTTCTCCCTGTGTCTGCATGGGTTTCCTCCGGGCACTCTGGTTTCCTCCCAAAGTCCAAAGACATGCTGGTTAGGTGGATTGGCGATTCTAAATTGGCCTTGGTGTGTGTTTGTGTGTGTCCTGCGGTGGGTTGGCACCCCGCCCGGGATTGGTTCCTGCCTTGTGCCCTGTGTTGACTGGGATTGGCTCCAGCAGACCCCCGTGACCCTGTGTTCGGATTCAGCGGGTTGGAAAATGAATGGATGAAGTAAGATGAGTAGAGCTGTTCATATTTCTGCCCTGTGCTGTTCATACAGCTGGTCTAGTAATTTATTCATTCACTTTATACCACATTGCATACCTCCTCTCCACTGGCTTCCTCATCCTCATCAGAATCATTGGGGCTATGTCCATGGATACAGGTAGGTGAAGTGGTGGATTGCAGGTCATGTTGTGTCCGGCAAGGTTCAGTTGAACTCTGGAGGTTATAATTCTCCTTCACCTTATTAACAAGAGCTGGTAACAAACAATAATAAAAATAAATAATTCTTCCATACTTTTATAAAATGACATAACTAATTATTATTACTAAACAATGTGAACCCCAAGATATTATGAAAATTACCAATGTGCTGAATAGGAAAAAAAAACAAACAGATCTGGATAATTCTGTCATAGTTACCATTCATGTTCATAAAATGAACTTTAAGAAAAATTGGTCAAAACATTGAAAAAAAGCTAGTGAGATTCCTTTAGCAGTCAAAAGACATGCCTTTGGCCTGATTTTTGAGACAATCATTAGAACATTAGAAAAATGTAAATGAGAACAGTCTGTTCAGGCCAGAAATATCATTTTGGGGTCAGTTATTTCTTCACAGTCATGGTATGTATTAATTTGTCACATGAATCTGTTTCTAAAGTAAAGCTTTTTTTGTAAATTTAAAAAACTAGCTAGCCTGCTCTTGCACTTTATAATGGAGGAGAAGGATAAAGGAGTCCTATTATTAAAAAAGCCTTAAAACCTACTACATCCACTTTGAAGTAACAATGGCTTCGATTTAAGAAAGCATGCCTTCCGTGTTTATGAGGCATGCTTGTAATAACAAAAGTAAACTAAACAGAATACATTTTACCTCAGATTCTTGGTCCTGTTTTCATGAGGTATGGACATGTTTCTTGCTCGTTTATCTGGTTTCAGCTCCCATGGTTGGTTAAGTTATGACAACACAACCCCGAATCCTCCCCAAACCAAATCAACCCTTTACATTCTGTGTTATTCTATATAGCCTACACATAGCGATACGCACTGAGTGGTAGCATGGTGAAAAGCACACATAAGATTTTCCTGTCCAGGGATTGTTCCTGCCCTACACCCTTCCTGCCCTACACCCTTTGATTGTTGGGATAGCTTCTAGCTGACCCGTGACCCTGCCCTGGATAAGTAGGTTAGGAAGATGGACAGGTGACTGCCTATAAAGTCTACTCAGTTCTTGTCACTTTTTTGAATGCTAAGCAATTAGTCAATATTCTCTCACTCAGAAAAGCACATGTTTACAGAATAGGGACACCAATTCACATCTGGGCATCAATATTCAGTGTAAATAATGGCACTTGGTGATGACTTTCTGAGGAGAATTCATGCCCCTGGGGCTGAAAGAGTGCTGCAGAAGAAGACAAATGAAGCGATTGACAAAGTGAAGTGCAGTGCCAGCCTCCATTTAAAATGACTGAATCCTATAACAATGGTTTTGTTGTTTTGTAATATGTGTTTAGTCTCAAAACACATATCAATAACCAGTAACATTTTGGGTTTTAAAAATGGACATACAGTGCATCCGGAAAGTATTCACAGCGCATCACTTTTTCCACATTTTGTTATGTTACAGCCTTATTCCAAAATGGATTAAATTCATTTTTTTCCTCATATTTCTACACAGAACACCCCATAATGACAACGTGAAAAAAGTTTACTTGAGACTTTTGCAAATTTATTAAAAATAAAAATATTGAGAAAACACATGAACATAAGTATTCACAGCCTTTGCCATGAAGCTCAAAATTGAACTCAGGTGCATCTCGTTTCCCCTGATCATCCTTGAGATGTTTCTGCAGCTTAATTGGAGTCCACCTGTGGTAAATTCAGTTGATTGGACATGATTTGGAAAGGCACACACCTGTCTATATAAGGTCCCACAGTTGACAGTTCATATCAGAGCACAAACCAAGCATGAAGTCAAAGGAATTGTCTGTAGACCTCCGAGACAGGATTGTCTCGAGGCACAAATATGGGGAAGGTTACAGAAAAATTTCTGCTGCTTTGAAGGTCCCAGTGAGCACAGTGGCCTCCATCATCCGTAAGTGGAAAGAGTTTGAAACCACCAGGACTCTTCCTAGAGCTGGCCAGCCATCTAAACTGAGCGATCGGAGGAGAAGGGCCTTAGTCAGGGAGGTGACCAAGAACCCGATGGTCACTCTGTCAGAGTTCCAGAGGTCCTCTGTGTAGACAGGAGAACCTTCCAGAAGGACAACCATCTCTGCAGCAATCCACCAATCAGGCCTGTATGGTAGAGTGGCCAGACGGAAGCCACTCCTTAGTAAAAGGCACATGGCAGCCCGCCTGGAGTTTGCCAAAAGGCACCTGAAGGACTCTCAGACCATGAGAAAGAAAATTCTCTGGTCTGATGAGACAAAGATTGAACTCTTTGGTGTAAATGCCAGATGTCACGTTTGGAGAAAACCAGGCACAGCTCATCACCAGGCCAATACCATCACTACAGTGAAGCATGGTGGTGGCAGCATCATGCTGTGGGGATGTTTTTCAGCGGCAGGGACTGGGAGACTAGTCAGGATAAAGGGAAAGATGACTGCAGCAATGTACAGAGACATCCTGGATGAAAACCTGCTCCACAGCGCTCTTGACCTCAGACTGGGGCGACGGTTCATCTTTCAGCAGGACAACGACCCTAAGCACACAGCCAAGACTTCAAAGGAGTGGCTTCAGGACAACTCTGTGAATGTCCTTGAATGGCCCGGCCAGAGCCCAGACTTCAATCCTTTTGAACATCTCTGGAGAGATCTTAAAATGGCTGTGCACCGACATTTCCCATCCAACCTGATGGAGCTTGAGGTGTGCCAAGCTTGTGGCATCATATTCAAAAAGACTTGAGGCTGTAATTGTTGCCAAAGGTGCATCGACAAAGTATTGAGCAAAGGCTGTGAATACTTATGTACATGTGATTTCTCAGTTTTTTTATTTTAATAAATTTGCAAAAACCTCAAGTAAACTTTTTTCATGTTGTCATTATGGGGTGTTGTGTGTAGAATTCTGAGGAAAAAAATGAATTTAATCCATTTTGGAATAAGGCTGTAACATAACAAAATGTGGAAAAAGTGATGCGCTGTGAATACTTTCCGGATGCACTGTATTCAGTAAGTTTTAAGGCTTTTCTTTAGGTTTGGACCCTACTAGTCATTATCTCCATTATAAAATGCAAAAGTGGGCTAGTTATCTTTTTTAAATTTCTAAAATAATAATAATATAATAATAATGCATTTTATCCATAGGGCACGTTACATTAGCAGTAAATCTCAAAGTGCTACATAGTACTAGGGTGTTGTACTGTTTTAGCCATTATGAATGTAGTGAAAAGTCAGGCAAAATGACACATTTTATTGGCTAACTAAAAAGATTACAATATGCAAGTTTACGAGGCAACTCAGGCCCCTTCTTCAGGCAAGATGTAGAAGGGGCCTGAGTTGCCTCGAAAGCTTGCATATTGTAATCTTTTTAGATAGCCAATAAAAGGTGTTATTTTGCTTGACTTTTCACTAAAGTGCTACATAAAAAGTTTAAACAAAGGCAAAGCAAGATAAAAACAGAGATAAAACAACAATAATTATAGCATTCTTGTTAATAAGCTTTCCTAAATAGAAAAGTCTTTAGCTGTTTTTTTTAAAACAGCCCACAATCTGCTGTGTTCTTAGGCTCTCTGGTAGGGTATTCCAAAGCCCTGGAGCAGCGGCTGCAAATGCTCGCTCACCCATTGTATGAAGTTTGGTCACAGGGGTGCGAAGGTGGTCGGTATTTGCAAAACGGAGGTTTCTTGCAGTGAATTGTAGTATGAGTTCTTTGAGATATTGTGGAGCATTTCCATGGATATGCTTCACTTTAGAACGCAATTTCATATGGTGAACTAATATATCTATACTAATTAATAAAAGGCAAAGCCCTCACTGACTCACTGACTGACTGACTGACTGACTGACTGACTCATCACTAATTCTCCAACTTCCCGTGTAGGTGGAAGGCTGAAATTTGGAAGGCTCATTCCTTACAGCTTACTTACAAAAGTTAAGCAGGTTTCATTTCGAAATTCTACGTGTAATGGTCATAACTGGAACCTGTTTTTTGTCCATATACTCTAATGGAGGAGGCGGAGTCACGTATCGCGTCATCACACCTCCTACGTAATCACTTGAACTAAAAACAAGGAAGAGATTTACAGCACGAGTCAAACGCGGGAATGAAGGTAAATGACGTTAATTTTTGAGTGTCTTTTAATACTGTGTAAGCATACATATTAAAACATGTGCAATTAAACATGTGCATTTACGGGGTGATTTCTCAGCCATAAAAGCTAGCCTTTTATCAAACGCGAGAACAAAGGTAAATGACGTTAATTTTTGAGTGTCTTTTAATACTGTGTAAGCATGCATATTAACACATGTGCAATTAAACGTGTGCATTTACGGGGTGATTTCTCAGGCTTAAAAGCTCGCCTTTTATTAAAAAGATAAATGCTAACTGTTTTCATTCTGAAGGGCACAAACCACGTTGGATTTTGTAATGATAGTTGATTAGTAAGGTCTATTAAGGGATACTTACAGAATGATTAGTAATGCGTGTGAATGCCGATGCAAGTAGGAGAATGGGCGTGAACTAAAGAACGATTAGTAACTTGTACAGTAAATGTCTCTAAAGTCTGTCTATTAAAAAGTTATTATATCTTTCAATCCTGTGTATTGATTAAACTACGAACCTAACAAGATCACTACATGGTGTCAGAAGTGGCGGATTGGAAGAGGAATGTGAAGAAGAGGTTCAGCTTTTGAACGAGTCGCGTGTCTGTGAGTAACCCGAAAACGTGATCAGAAAGCGCTAAGACATTCTAGCAAAAGAGAAAAAAAAATATGTTAGGATTACAGCCCCCACCAAATCTCCAGTTAAAGGGAAATGTAGCTGAAAATTGGAAAAGATTTAAACAGAGATTCGAGTTGTATCTTGCTGCGATTGAAGCAGATAGGAAAAGTGAAAAAATGAAAGCGTCTATGCTTCTACATGTAATTGGTGAAGAGGCGCTAGAGGTGTATAACAATTTTCAGTTTGAAGAAGATGGAGACAATATGAAATTGAACAAAATAGTTGAAAAATTCAAAACATATTGCAACCCAAAGCGCAATGTGACGTTGAGCGGCACAAGTTTTTTTACATGTTTCCAGAAAAGCGGAGAAACAATAGAGCAGTATGTCACGGAATTGCGTAATAGGAGCTGTTCTAAGAAGAAACCGTCAAGACATCAAAGGACCAATAACCTCTAATCAGAACACTAACACCAGCGAAACAAATATTAACGAGAAAACAAGTATAAATCAGGAAAGAACATCTCAACTGCAAACACAATTAACCAGAATGTCAAAATGTCAAGTAAAACCACCAGAACGACTCATTGAGACATGTTGAGGATTAAAGGAACATTTTCAATTAAGAAATGCTGAATTCCTTTAACAGTTGTGCTTTTTATACATAGTTTGAATGTTGGATGTATGCCTGAAATGTTCTGGATAGTTCAGTTGTTTGAAGTGATCAAGAATTAAACGTGTGCATTTACGGAGTGATTTCTCAGGCTTAAAAGCTCGCTTTTTATTAAAAAGGTAAATGCTAACTGTTTTCATTCTGAAGGGCACAAACCACGTTAGATTTCAGCCGTTAAACGCGCAAAAATGTCGGTACACCAGATAAATAAGCGCAACATATTATCAGTTGTACTGTATGCTTACAATACATATAGAAATGTGTTAATCGTTAACTAATAGTATCGGATGGTGTTTTTCGACTCGCACCTTGATTTAAACGATTGCATGTCTTGGTGGGTTTGCATAGCTTATTGTCAATATCTTTACACCTCTTTTTAAGACTTATTGACTGAAATGGGCTTTCATGAAAAAACTTAGGGCTTTGCTACAAGATACACCCTCCACAAGTTAAGGAAGTAAAAATAAAAAGTATATATTTCTGTTTTATTTAAACCTTTTAAGTTTGTATGCGTAGCCCCATTTGGTTGTTTAAGTTTTTTTTTTTTCTTCAGTAATATTTAATCTCCTTAAAGAAAAACAACATATGCATTTTACTTTTTTTGTATCTCTTTAGTAATATTTTAGTGTAAAAGGATAACGAGTATTTAAACCTTTTATGTTACTTTATAAAGTTATTTTACACAATGTTGAAAAATTAATAAGAAAGCTACATATTTTGGCAGCTGCTGCTTTAATTTTCAATGAAATGAAAAAAGCTCTCCAAGAGAAAACCTCAATGAAGAAGAAACAGTTTGCACTATCTAAAACCGAGAAACCCTCATTTATAAAGGTTTGCTGCAGATGACTTAACTGAAAATAAATTAATAGTTCCTATGTGTATAATACATATTTATCTATTTGACTTATGCCTTAATTCCAGCAACTTGCAACATCTGAGGTACAATTTGTTACATTACTTTGGTTTTTTGCAGCACAGGCAGGTGAAGTGACTTCCTCAGGGTCACACAGTGGTGTCAGTACCACGATTTGAACTGACAAGCTCCGGGTTTGCTTAAATATTACTGAAGAATGAAAAAAAACGAAAACGGGCAAATGGGGCTATGCATACAAATGTCCATCCATCCATTATCCAACCCGCTATATCCTAAATACATGAGCCAATCCCTGCCAACACAGGGCACAAGGCAGGAAACAAACCCCGGGCAAGGTGCCAGCCCACCGCAGGGCGCACACACCCACACACCAGAGACAATTTAGAATCGCCAATGCACCTAACCTGCATGTCTTTGGACCGTGGGAGGAAACCAAAGATATGTGTATATGTGGATATGTATATATATGTATATATGTATATGTATATATATGTTTACATAACTTCTTTAACATACTACTTCTCCGCTGCGAAGCGCGGGTATTTTGCTAGTATATATATATATGTATATATATATATATATATATATATATATATATATATATATATATATATATACATATCAATAAAAGGCAAAGCCCTCACTGACTGACTGACTGACTGACTCACTCATCACTAATTCTCGAACTTCCCGTGTAGGTGGAAGGCTGAAATTTGGCAGGCTCATTCCTTACAGCTTACTTACAAAAGTTAGGCAGGTTTCATTTCGAAATTCTACGCGTAATGGTCATAACTGGAACCTGTTTTTTGTCCATATACTCTAATGGAGGAGGCGGAGTCACGTATCGCGTCATCACGTATTACGCCTCCTACGTAATCACGTGAAGTGAAAACAAGGAAGAGATTTACAGCACGAGTCAAATGCGGGAACGAAGGTAAATGACATTAATTGTTGAGTGTCTTTTAATACTGTGTAATTGTTGAGTGTCTTTTAATACTTTGTAAGCATACATATTAACAGATGTGCAATTAAACATGTGCATTTACGGGGTGATTTCTCAGGCTTAAAGCTCGAAGTGATCTGTATTATTGTAGTATTTCCCTCTACTTACCCTTTACCTGTTTTCTCAAGGGTAAATGTTCTCGTCAGGTTCGTTATCGGGTTGGTCTACTGTTGCACTTTAAAATGAACACACACACACATAAACACACACACACAGACCCTAACCACAACAGTGCCCTATGAATGACACACACACGCTGATTAACCTTTTGCACTTTATACCACACATCAGCCTGTCACTCAGTACTTCAAGAGACTTACTTATTATCGGCACGGACAACATATGATGTTTTAAATAGACCTCAGACCTAAATGTTACTTTTGGTCTCCAAGAAAAATATTAAAACATACAAAGACTCAGTATCCTTGACTATAGGCCATTTATCAGCCAAGAATACCTTCTTCTCATACTGTCCCTTCTTTTGAGTGGCGCTCCTCACTCTCAGCCTTATAAACCTCGCAGCACAGAAATAATGGCAAAAATCTGGCTACCCCAGGTGCTCAAAGAAATCTAACTTATTAATTTAATCACTCTAGACATTAAAACAAAGCATAGAAAGTTAAAAGCAGCATGGTATTTATTACAAGAATAATAATAATACCACTGGAACAAAGAATAGAAAATAAGTACTGATAGGAAAGTCTGAATATATATAGTCTTTAGGAAAAGCTTACGAAAAAGATGAAATGACAAGGATGAATGTCCCAGGGGGGCGTTTGATTTAGCAATGGATGTTCATGATGCCTTTCTGACGACCAATGTCGTCTTCGTCTGTTCCTCTTCTTCTTCTCCTCCCTCCTGCTCCTTCTTCTCCTTCTTCTCCCTCTGCTCCTCTTCCAGACCAAGGCATATTTATCAT